>NC_083878.1:57900043-58212710 GCF_032452875.1 Bos javanicus
ATAAGACACAGAAATCTTATTTAAAATTTTATTCAAAAAAGTTGATTAATTGAAAACAAAGGAAATTGAATTCCTCTCAATTTTGAATAGTATAAATAATTATTTATAATTATTTAAGGTTTTAAATATTACCATAAAATTAACAAATTGGAGGTGAGACTACACTGAGCAAACAGAAAGTAATTCATTCAGATCCAATGTCAATGCAAGGCATAATATTATGAGAAACTTACTAAACATAAAAAAATTAATAGTTATTTGAAACTTCATAAATTTATAGCTAAGTTTAAATTTAGCCTTTTCAGGTGGCTCAGTGTTAAAAAATCCACCCACCAATGCAGGAGACATAAAAGACATGGGTTTGATCCCTGGGTTGGGAAGATTCCCCTGGAGGAGGAAATGGAAATCCCCTCCAATATTCTTATCTGAATAATCCCATGGAGAGAGGCATTTGGTGGGCCACAGATGCAGAGAGGGATGCATGGGGATGCAGAGAGTTGGACACTGCTGAGCAGATGAACACACACACACAAATGTATTTAGAACAAATGAATAATTTCCCATGAAAAAACTAAAACATTATGTAGTGACCCTTGCCCAAATCACAAACAAAAATACAAAGAAAAAAACTGTAACATCAAAGTAAAAGAAAAAAAAGAATGAATTTAACAGATTCGGTTCTAGAAGAAAATCTAAACCCAAAAAAGCTTAGTAAGAAATATTATCTTGTTGACAATAACAAGAGATAAGTATAATTTTACAGAAGACAAAAGGAGATACGGGTCTAGAAAGTAAACAATAATGCCTGGAAAGATTACAGCAATAATGAGTATGAGTTAAGGAGAACTACTCTCCACAATCTTTAAACACTTTAAAATACCTAGGAAAATACAAGGCTCATTAAATCTCTTTCTAAAATGGAAATATTACACATATTATTCTTTAAGGGCAAAGCACTATGTGGAAGAAATTGAATACCCAGAAAAAAATATATTCAATAGAGGAAGTTCTTAAACTATACGATCAGGGAGAGGAACAAGGGTGTAATTTAGGAGGAGAAGGGTTAAATATGGCAATCTCTGAGAACAGATAAAAAGGCTTGCATTTATGGCAGTGTTTCTAAGTTTGTGAGGAGAACAGGAATCTTTGAGAAATTATACAGGATTGCTCCAGTTATCTCATAAAACTGAGAAATGGCACAATTTTCTTTCGAAAGTACAGTTCTGGGTATTACTTTGGTATTACTGGGTATTGTCTTTGGAATAGTGCTTGAGGAATGAATGAAGAAAGGTATGGTGTAAAATAAATGATGGATAAATAGTTCTGAGGTAACTGTCTAGTTTGAAATCTGGAAATTTCAGTGATGACCTTCTAGTTAAACGATTTTCTTCACTTATATATAGTAACACAGATCTAAGATAGCAACAATTATTTACGTTTTCTTTTTCATACTTTTTATTCTCTTTTTCTGGGTCAGAGCAGCATGAAAGCCAATTAGGAAGCTGGCTAAAGAATGTATATGTGTAGTATAGAACGTGGGACTTCCGTAGTGGCTCAGTGGTAAGGAACCTACCTGCCAATGCAGAAGACAGGAGTTCAATCTCTGGGTGGGGGGCGGGGAGATCCCCTTAGAGAAAGAAATGGCAACCCACTCCATGGGTTGGCAAGAGTCAGACAGGACTTAATGACTAAACCACCAGCACCAATTTAGAATGCAAATGCAATGGGAGTCTAGCAGATTTATATTCTTAGAAACGTTGAAGGATCAAAGGAGCATAATTTTATGAGGTCTAGAATCTGTGACTGGGAGTGAGAAGAAGATTCTCAAAAAGTTGTAAGGTTGTGGCAAAGATGGTAGTGTTGGATTTTAATGTTCATATGGTGAAGTAGCCTTTGAGAAGAAGAATATTTAGGTCAGTGTCTCCCAATCTGTGATCAGGAGAGCTAGAGTCAGAATTGCTTGTAATTTTTGTAACTATGTTCCAGGGTCCTGTTTCAGACCAAATGAAACTCTGAGCATGTGGGGATCCCCACTGTTAACATTAGGCCAAGATTATTATTTGTAAACCATACATGAAAAATCATTGATAAGCTATGACTAGTAAAGGCATAGAAGATACTGAGATGAAGTTAACTGGAATTTGAACATTATAAAATAGTAAAGATGAGATTCTAAAACTAAAATTTTAGACAGCAGTGATAAAAATGTTGGAATGAAAAGAAAAATTATAAATGCAATAATTACCTTCTTATTCCAGTAAATATGTGAGTATGGCCATACATATGCCTTTCCTTGCTAATTTTTGATGATATAGTTTATTGAGGTGACGTAACTGGATTAAACAACCTGAGAAAGTTGGAAACCAATGAATCAGATATCAAATGTAAAAGCTCAATGACAAGGGCTGAACTCTACAGAGCATTCACTGTTTCATTCAATAGGTATGTCTAGTTCATTATTAATGTCACAGGCTTTGATATAGAAGACTGTTCACTATTCCAGAACACCCAAACATCTCAATCTATCATTCTATCATCATTGCCCCATAAGTGGTAAAATGAAAAATTTAGCATGATATTGAACTTTTATTCAAAATTTAAAGGAGGTAAAATAATATTGAGAATGAATGATGTGAGACCTATTTGTACTTCTGAAGCAACACAGCAGAAAACAGAGATTCTGGAACTAGTTGCTATTATGAGCCCTCTGGCAAGACCAATAGGTATTCTGAATCCACCATGACAAAACCCAGACTTATTTTGTACTCCATTTACTGTTGTGAAGATGTGCATTACTTGGTTCTTTTCTTACACAGAATTAGATCAGGAATATGGAAGACTAAAATTCAAGAGTGGCAGCCATGACTTCATCTGGAAGGGAAACCAAAATTCAGAAATTCAAAGGCAGATGCATTTAACTTTCAAATGAGATACCAGTTACTGTTAGCATGACCTTTCATTTTCAGTTCTTTCTGGTGTGGAAGGAAGTGTATCCACTGTGGAAGAGGTTTTGCATAAAAGAAACATAAGGTTTGATTGATTATTTGGAACAGAGGAGAGTATGTATTTATAAGGAATTAAACAAACAGAAAACAATCAAAATCACATATCTATGGACTTCAAAGACCTTGGATAGTACTTAATGAAAGGTATGTTTTAAATATTAATGTCAGCTTCAGAGAGCTTTTCTTTCTTTTTCCTCTTTTAATTTCTCAGTATGAGAGCTTTCCAGACAGAAAACATAGACTGAAACAATTAGTTAATTGATCTCACTCAATTTGGTTAGACTTACTAATAGGAGGGTTCCATTATGTTCAAGAATTTTGGATTACACTAGACTCCAATAAAAAATACCTTCATATTTCAGCCTGTGTGGGTTTGTTTGTATTTGTGAGAGACAGAGAGATAGAAAGAAGAGGAGGGAAGAGAGGGGAAAACAGGGAAGTAGAAACTATAGGCATGCATCTGGTATATGCATACAGTATTACCTGTCCAAAGTCTGTGACTTCTTATACTATTGGGTACCTTGGTCATAGGTTTATAGAAATAAAGGAAGTCAGGCACCGAGAGTTAACTTTGCTGAAGCTATTTCAAATCCCTGGATATTTTCTTTGACATATCTACTTTCTGAGACTAGCCTTAGCTGTGATGCTTCCCTTGTGGCTCAGCTGGCAAAGAATCTGCCTGTGTTGCAGGAGACCTGAATTTGATCCCTGGGCTGGGAAGATCCCCTGGAGATGGGAAAGGCTATCCACTCCAGTATTCTGGCCTAGAGAATTCCTGCACTGTATAGTCCATGGGGTCACAAAGAGTTGGACACAACTGAGCGACTTTCACTTATCTATGATATTGCAGCCGTAAACTGTTGCAGGGCCCTTTGCTGTGTATAGAAATATCAAGTGATTAATACATAACCCCAAATTTCATAATAATTTGATTCGTTCAGTCACTTAGTTGTGTCTGACTCTTTGTGACCCCATGGACTGCAGCACTCCAAGGCTTCCCTGACCACCACCAACTCCCAGAGCTTGTTCAAACTCATGTCCACCGAGTCAGTGATGCCATACAACCATCTCATCTTCTGCTGTCCCCTTCTCCTCCTGCCTTCAATCTTTCTCAGCATCAAGGTCTTTTCCAGTGAGTCAATTCTTCACATCAGGTGGCCAGAGTATTGGAGTTTCAGCTTCATCATCAGTCCTTCCAATAAATATTCAGGACTGATTTCCTTTAGGATGGACTGGTTGGATCTCCTTGCAGTCCAAGGGATTCTCAAGGGTCTTCTCCAACACCATAGTTCAAAAGTATCAATTCTTTGGGCTCAGCTTTCTTTATAGTCCAACTCTAACATCCGTACATGACTACTGGAAAAACCATAGCTTTGACAAGATTGACTTTTGTTGGCAAAGTAATGTCTCTGCTCTTCAATATGCTGTCTAGGTTGGTCATAGCTTTTCTTCCAAAGAGCAAGCATCTTTTAATTTCATGGCTCTAGTAATAATAGTTTAATTAGTTTATGTTTGATTAGTTTATAAATTTACACTTGAATGAAAATTTACTAAGATGCTCTTTGACTTAGACTTAATAAAGACAGGGAAATCCAGTTAAAATGTATAAGGAACAAAGTAAAATATTGAAAAAACTGCTACTGCTAGCATTAACTGCTATGTAGTTGCTATCCTAAGTCTATACACTATGAATTTCCTTAATCCAACACATGAAATCAATTAAATAAATGGATCTTGGGTCACGATGTTATAGCATAAAATATTTCACAAAATATTTTTGAGAAGAAAGGGCACATTCAGATGGTACATCCATAGTCAGCATGATATTTTGAATGTTGTTAAATATAAAGAAGCATGGTTTTCTTTATATTGTTAAAATAACTTGATAGAAATAATACCACTAAAACCTACACTAAATCAGGTTTTCAGTAACCTGGAACAAATTATGCAGCTACAGCTATATTGTTTTTCAATTATTAGTGGGTAAAATACTATGGTAAGAAACCCTCCTGAACCATGCCACCACTTGGATACCCAGCTGATACTCTAAAAATCTCTTCAGTTAAGCATTTAAAGACTTAATTCCTGGGGTATCTAGCTGATTGAGGATCTTGCTGTAGATGGAAGCCCAGCATCTATTCTGATGGGTTGCTGTCACACAAATTGTTAAAGATTCTGATCATTGCATCTGTCCTAAACTATCAACATGTGTACTATCCAACTATTTGAAGATGATATAGCCACAGAGAGCCATGAAGGAAGAAAGCAGAGCAATGTTTTTTCTTTTTTAACTTACATCAGTGTCTAAATCCATAGTTTTGCAAAACTTATCTGAATCACATACATCAATGTTGATAAGGTATTTGAACTAAAATAGCATCAAAACCATACACTTAACAATTGCAGTGAAATATATTTAAAAAGAGAAAGGCAACAAGAGAGCTCAGGACTTGGCATTTGCCTTGAGTACCTATGGATGATTTGGCCTTTTTTGCTAGACGGATGCTGGTTAGTCTCTCTGCTGGCTGTCAGATGGAAGAAGGGAAAACAGAGGAGATAGGTGGGCCTGCACACAGAGGGCATGCCTTGGGACCCATTACTGCTTAGATGGTGTTAGTGCAAGAGAGAAAGGAAACCTCTGCAAGCATGCCTGGACCTCATCTTACATAGAGGCCAAAGCTAGTAGAGCCACAATGGTATGGAAAGGAAGGAAGCAGATAGAGAGCCACCTCCATGCACATGGTATTCAGCACACTTTGCTTCTATCACAGATAAAGGACCATCTTGCAAACACTCAGCTTAGTATTAGTGTACTCTTTGTAGATTTTTTTATGATAGCATTGTGAATGGTGTGAGGTGACATCTCATTGTAGTTCTGACTTGTATTTCTCTAATAATTAGTGATGTGGAGGATTTTTTCATGTGCCTTTTAGCCATCTGTATGTCTTCTTTGGAGAAATATCTATTTAGAACTCCACCACCATTTTCTCTCTCTCTCTCTTTTTCTTTTTTTTTGGTATTGAGTTGCATGAGCGGTTCGTATATTTTGGAGAATAATTCCTTGTCAGTTGCAAATATTTTCTCACACTCTGTGTGTTGTCTTTATGCTGTGTTCATGGTTTCCTTTGCTGTGCTAACACCTTTAAGTTTAATTAGGTCCCATTTGTTTAGTTTTGTTTTCATTTTTATTACTCTAGGTGTTAGTCACTCAGTTCTGTCCGACTCTTTGCAGCCCCATGAACTGTAGCCCACCAGACTCCGCTGTCCATGGAATTCTCCAGGAAATTCTCTGAAGGAAATTTACTCTACCTTCATATATTTCAAAAGTATTGTTGTAACTTTTAATTCATATAAGCCCTGATAATATGAGGAATTTTAAATTGAAGTTTTCATGCTACTTGGTTTCATTATCATGCTCATTTTGTCCTGCTCAACTGTGTCATATATTTAAACCATCTGCTACTTTTCTGATTGCCCCCGCTTATAGATTTTTAGCCAGATTTTTCTTTAGTTTAAGGTTTTATATTTTGTTACTTGTCTCATTGTCTTTCAATTCACTTCAAGGTTTGTAATCTATCCTACAAAGTACATTTAGCACCCAAACAGACTTCCAATACGTGAATTTATCAGTCCCTTAACATTTTCCACTCCCAAGATCTTTACCTTGACTCTAATTCAACTGCTAGTTTTTATAATTATGTATAATTGCTGCAATTCTGAACTCCTGAAATCAAACATCTCACTCTCTCACCCAAATTCATCCTTGCACTCTTACATGTGGCTCCCCATTACATCTGTTTTGCCATCTTACCAAGAATTGTATCTTATTACTTCTCCACATTTATTAGCCTCCTACCAAAATCCTCACTATAATATATTTTATATTTTCCCTATTTTGCTAAATTTTATAGTGCATCATTTTAATCATTCTCTTGCAAACATCATCAAATTCGTTTTCTGATTTGCATTTCTATTACATACTGCCAGTGAAATTGGAATTTTGTGCAAGTCTAAATATTGGCTTCTCAGCTTTTCAACCTATCTTTTAAAAGTTGCTAAAGAAAACCACATCCTTAGGTAGGCTAGTGGCATCTTATTGTGCCTGAATCATTCTGTATTAATTTGGATAGAGTGCCTACTTAAATTATGTTCTCTAATTTCCTAAGTAATCTATTTCACCATATCTTCTTATTCAAAGCAGCATGAGAGAGAAATAGGAATATCTTGGCAGGGACATCATTCACTTCTGCAAGTACATCACACTGGAATGTTATCTCCTGGTAACACTGCTTCATAGCCTTTCTATCCTATATCTTTGTACTTACCTATTCCTATCAATGTTTGTCTCACATGTTTGAAAACTTATTCCTTGACTTCATGTTTTCTCTAAGATAATAAGCAAAATATAGATAATTTTTCAACTTTTTCATAAATAAGATGCCTGAAACAGTTTTATATATCTTTTGTCACCAATTTTCACCTTCTTTGCCCTCCAATAAGGAATATCAACTATCACTCCATGGAAACTATTCTTGTCTAAGTTATAAAAAGCACACATGCTATTGATTCCAATGAATACTTGGAATTTATCACATCTGACTTCTCTAAAGCATTTGACCTTGTTGATTTTACAGTTATCATTAAAATGGATTTTGCAGCAAGGAGTTTATTCACTAAATTTGTCAACATGTGTGTCTGGCAGTAAGATGTGTTTTACATTGACTTGTAGGGTGCCATACTCTTACTATCCTCTCACTGCTTTGAAAACTCTTGGATGTATTATTAGATTCTCTTCTGTTACTCATTGATAATATAGGTTTTTTTCCCAGAGATTTTTTTTTCCCTTGGAACTTTTGTTCTTACCATATATATTTTCCTGGTAAACCTATTTCAGTACTTTCATTTGTTAATCTTATCCAGCCCAAATACATCCAAGAGATTCAGTACATTCACATTAGCAATAATTGATTAGAAAGACATTATGCTTTTACTAGAGACAAGCCACTACTTAAAAAAAATCTTAAGAGATATTGATATATAAAATGTACAAATTGAAAGTGATACCCTCAATGGGACTGTGAATAACTTTTATTTCTTTATTCTAAACCAGAAGTCTATACATTAAAAAAGTCCTATTGGATGTATCAGCTTGGAATTTCCTCTGATACTTCAAACTTATCTTGTAAAATACCAAAATAATTACTTCTCATTCCTTTTATATTAGCCAGAATTAAAAAAAAACAATTTAGTGGCTACAACAAACACATTCTCCTCTAATTTGCACAATAAAGACTAATACATTGTGATTCAGTCACTCAGTCCTGTCTGACTCTTTGTGACCCCATGGACTGCAGCATGCCAAGATTCCCTGTCCTGCACTATCTTCCAGACTTTGCTCAAACTCATGTCCATTGAGTCAATGATGCCATCCAACAGTCTTATGCTCTGTTGCCCACTTCTCCTCCTGCCTTCAGTATTTACCAGCATCAGAGTCTTTGCCAATGAGTTGGCCCCTTGCATCAGATCCCAAAGTATTGAGGTTCAGCTTCAGCATCAGTACTTCCAATGAATATTCAGGTTGATTTCCTTTAGAATTGACTGGTTTGATCTTGTTGCTGTCCAAGGGACCCTCAAAAGACTTCTCCAGCACCACAATTTAAAAGCATCGATTCTTTGGTGCTCAGCCTTCTTTATGGCCCAACACTCACATACAAACATGACTACTAGAAAAACCATAGATTTGACTATATGGACCTTTGTAGGCAAAGTGATGGCTCTGTTTTTAACATGCTTTCAAGGTTTGTCATAGCTTTTCTTCCAAGGAGCAAGAGGTTTTTTTAATGTCTTAGCTTCTGTCCCCATCCACAGTGATTTTGGAGCCCAAGAAAATAAAGTCTGTTACTGTTTCCATTTTTTCCCCATCTATTTGACAGAAGTGATGGTACAGGATGCCATGGTCTTAGTTTTAAGCCAGGTTTTTCACTCTCCTTTTACTTTCATCAAGGGGTTCTTTAGTTCCTCCTTACTTTCTGCCATTAGGATGGTGTCATCTGCATATCTGAGGTTATTGACATTTTTCCCAGTAATCTTGATTCAAGCTTATGATTCATTCAGCCCTGCATTTCACATTATGTACTCACCATTTATGTTAAAAAAGCAGGGTGACAATATAGATCCTTAACATATAAATTTTCCAATTTTGAACCAGTCTCATGTTCCATGTAAGGTTCTAACTGTTGCTTCTTAATCTACATATAGGTTTCTCAGGAGGCACGTTATGTGGTTAGGTGTTCCCATCTAAGAATTTTCCAGTTTGTTGTGATTCACACAGTTAAAGTCGTTAGCATAGTCAATGATGCAGAAGTAGATGTTTTCCTGAAATTCCTTTGTTTTCCCTATGATCCAACAGTTGTTGGCAATTTGATCTATGGTCCCTCTGACTTTTCTAAATCCAGCTTGAACATCTGGAGGTTTTCAGTTCACCTACTGTTGAAACCTAGCTTGAAGGATTTTGAGCATTACCTTACTAGCATTTGAAATGACTGCAATTGTGCAGTAGTTTGAATATTCTTTGACATTTCCCTTCTTTGGGATTGGAATGTAAACTTACATTTTCCAGTCCTATGAACACTGCTGAGTTTTCCAAATACCCTGGCAGATTGAGTGCAGCACATTAACAGCTTCATCTTTTGTATTTGAAATAGCTCAGCTGGAATTCCATCACCTCCAGTACCTTTGTTTGTAGTAATGCTCCTAAGGCTCAGTTGACTTCACACAGATGAGTGATCATTTCACCGTGGTCATCTGGGTCATTGAGACCTTTTTTGTACAGCTCTTTTTTGTATTCTTGCTACCTCTTCTTAATATCTTCTTCTTCCATACCATTTCTGTCCTTTATTGTGTCCATCTTTGCATGAAATTTTTCCTTGGTATCTCTAATTTTCTTGACTGCATCTCTAGTCTTGCCCATTCTATTGTTTTCCTGTATTTCTTTGCATTGTTCACTTAAGAAGGCTTTCTTATCTCTCCTTACTATTCTTTGGAGCTCTGAATTCCAATAGGTCTGATTCTGAATTTATCTTTTGTTTTCTTCTTTGCCTTTCACTTCCCTTCTTTTCTCAGTTATTTGTAAGGCCTTCTACAACAACCAATTTGATTTCTCACAATTCTTATTTTTGGGGATTATTTGATTTGGTCACCACCTCCTGTACAATATTATAAACCTCCATCCATAGATCTTCAGGCTTTCTGTGTATCAGATCTAATCCCTTGAATATATTTGTCACTTCCACTGTATAATCATAAGTGATTTGATTTAGGTCATGAATGAATGACCTAAGGTTTTCCCTACTTTCTTCAATTTAAGTCTGAATTTTTGCAACAAGAAGCTCATGAACTGAGCCACAGTCAGCTCCAGGAATTGTTTTTTTTTGACCATTTAGAGCTTCTTCATCTGAGGCTGCAAAGAATATAAACTATCTGATTTCAGTTATTGACCAGCTGGTGATGTCCATGTCTAGAGTTGTCTCTTGTGTTGTTGGAAGAGGGTGTTTGCCATGACCAGTGCATTTTCTTGGCAAAATTCTGTTAGCCTTTGCCCTGTTTCATTTTGTACTCCTAGATCAAACTTACCTGTTACTCCAGGCATCTCTTGACTTTCTACTTTTACATTTCAGTACCCTATGATGAAAGAACTTTTTTTTTTTTTTTGGTGTTAGTTCTAGAAGGTCTTGTAGGTCTTCATGGAACCATTCATCTTCAGCTTGTTCAGCATTAGTGGTTGGGTCATAGATTTGGATTACTGTGATGTTGAATGGTTTGCCTTGGAAAAGAACAGAGATAATTTTGTCTTTTTTGGGACTGCACCCAAGTACTGCATTTTGGACTCTTTCATTGATTATGAAGCCGTCTACATTTCTTCTAAGGGACTCTTGCCCACAGTAGTATATGTAATGGAAGAAGCACAAGCTGGAATCAAGATTGCCAGGAGAAATATCAATAACCTCAGATATGCAGATGATACCACCCTTATGGCAGAAAGTGAAGAGGAACTAAAAAGCCTCTTGATGAAAGGGAAAGAGGAGAGTGAAAATGTTGGCTTAAATCTCAACATTCAGAAAACGAAGATCATGGCATCTGGTCCCATCATTTCATGGGAAACTGATGGGGAAACAGTGGAAACAGTGTCAGACTTTATTTTTGGGGGCTCCAAAATCACTGCAGATGGTGACTGCAGCCATGGAATTAAAAGACGCTTACTCCTTGAAAGAAAAGTTATGACCAACCTAGATAGCAAATTCAAAAGCAGAGACATTACTTTGCCAACAAAGGTCCATCTAGTCAAGGCTAAATTTTTTCCAGTGGTCATGTATGGATGCGAGAGTTGGACTGTGAAGAAGGCTGAGTGCCAAAGAATTGATGCTTTTGAACTGTGGTGTTGGAGAAGACTCTTGAGAGTCCCTTGGACTGCAAGGAGATCCAACCGGTCCGTTCTGAAGGAGATCAGCCCTGGGATTTCTTTGGAAGGAATGATGCTAAAGCTGAAAGTCCTGTACTTTGGCTGCCTCATGCGAAGAGTTGACTCATTGGAAAAGACCCTGATGCTGGGAGGGATTGAGGGCAAGAGGAGAAGGGGACGACAGAGGATGAGATGGCTGGACGGTATCACCGACTCGATGGACGTGAGTCTGAGTGAACTCCAGGAGTTGGTGATGGACAGGGAGGCCCGGCATGCTGCGATTCATGGGGTCGCAAAGAGTCAGACACAACTGAGTGACTCAACTGAACTAAACTGAACTGAATGGTCATATGAATTAAATTCATCCATTCCCATTCATTTTAGTTCACTGATTCTTAAGTTGTCAATGTTCACTCTTGCCATCTCCTGTTTGACCACTTCCAATTTACCCTGGTTCATGGCCCTAATGTTCCAGGTTCCTGTGCAATATTGTTCTTTACAACATCAGACTTTACTTTCATCACCAGACACATCCACAACTGGGCCTCGTTTCTGCTTTGGCTCAGCTTCTTCATCCCTTCTGGAATTATTTCTCCACTTTTTGCCAACTGCATATTGGACACTGACCAATCTGAAGGCTCCTCTTTCGTTGTCATATCTTTTTGCCTCTTCATCCTGTTCATGGAGTTCCCAAAGCAAGAATGATGAAGTGGTTTGCCATTCCCTTATCCAGTGGAGAACATTTTGTCATAACTCTTCACCATGATCCATCTTCTTAGGTGGCCCTACACAGCATGGCTCACAGTTTCATTGAGTTACACAATGCTGTAATCTATGTGATCATTTCGTTTAGTTTTCTGTGATTGGGTTTTTCATTTTGTCTGTCCTCTGATGAATGAGGATGAATGAGGATAAGAGACTTGTGCAAGCTTTCTGATTTGAGGGACTGGTTGTAGGGAAACCTGGGTGGGTCTTGCTCTGGTGGTCAGGGTCATGCTCAGTAAATCTTTAATCCAATTTTCTGCTGATAGTGTGGATTGAATAAATTTCCACTGGGGTAAATTGAATAAATTCCCCCCAAAAATGCCAGGTCCCAGTCTCCAGAATCTCTCTCTCTTTTTTTTTTTTTATTATTTTATTATTTTTTTAATTTTTATTATTATTATTATTTACTTTACAATATTGTATTGGTTTTGCCATACATCAACATGTATCTGCCACGGATGTACATGTGTTCCCCATCCTGAACCCCCCTTCCACCTCCCTCCCCATACCATCCCTCTGGGTCATCCCAGTGCACCAGCCTTAAGCTTCCTGTATCCTGCATCAAACCTGGACTGGCGATTCATTTCTTATATGATATTGTACATGTTTTAATGTAATTCTCCCAAATCATCCTCCTCCTCCCTCTCCCACAGAGTCCAAAAGACTGTTCTATATATCTGTGTCTCTTTTGCTGTCTCACATACAGGGTTGTCATTACCATCTTTCTAAATTCCATATATATGCATTAGTATACTGTATTGGTGTTTTTCTTTCTGGCTTACTTCACTCTGTATAATAGACTCCAGTTTCATCCACCTCATTAGAACTGATTCAAATGTATTCTTTTTAATGGCTGAGTAATAAGAATGATTCTAAAGCTGAAACTCCAGTACTTTGTCCACCTCATGCAAAGAGTTGACTCATTGGAAAAGACTCTGATGCTGGGAGGGATTGGGGGCAAGAGGAGAAGGGGACAACAGAGGATGAGATGGCTGGATGGCATCACTGACTCGATGGACGTGAGTCTGAGTGAACTCCGGGAGCTGGTGATGGACAGGGAGGCCTGGCGTGCTGGGATTCACGGGGTCGCAAAGAGTCGGACACTACTGAGCTACCGAACTGAATTGAATACTCCATTGTGTATATGCACCACAGCTTTCTTATCCATTCATCTGCTGATGGACATCTAGGTTGCTTCCATGTCCTGGCTATTATAAACAGTGCTGCGATGAACATTGGGGTACACGTGTCTCTTTCAATTTTGGTTTCCTTGGTGTGTATACCCAGCAGTGGGATTGCTGGGTTGTATGGCAGTTCTATATCCAGGGTCTCTTAACATGTTACTTACATAATAAAAGGGGCTTTTCAGATGTAAGTTAAATTTTTTGAGATGGAAAGATTTATCCTGGGTTATCTGGGTGAGGACAAATGCAATCACAGCAATGTTTGTAAGTGAGAGTTAAGAGAGTCTGAATCAGAGGAAAAGATGTGAAAACAAAGGTTACAGGAGTGACATTCAGAGAAGGAGTTTGAAAGTTACTATGCTGCTGACTTCAAAGATGAAGAAATTTACAATGAACAAAAGAATACAGGCAGCCTATAGATGATGGGAAAGACAAGGAAATGAATTATTTCTTGGAGTTCTGAGAGGAGGCACTCTTGCCAACAACTCGATTTTAGACTCACAGATTTATTTCCAACCTTTGTCCTATAGAAGTGTAAGATCGAGCATTCGTGTTGTTTTGAGCCACAGAGTTTGTAGTAATTTGTAATAGCAGAAATAGGAATGTAATACAATAAAGACTTACTTTATCACCACAGAGGAAGAAGAGAGATTCTTGACAATCATGATTGAAGCTTTATGGCAAAGCCTGGAAGGGGATCTATCATTTCTGTGTACATCTCTTTCTAATTATAAGGGAGTCTTGACATATAATTTTATGTAGTTGATATAGGTGACTATCTAGCAGGTCGCTACCAGCATCCATCCTCCTGATCACCAATACCTATTTCATTCTTTCTCTTGAACATGGAACAAACTCACTCTCTCCCTAAAAGATACTACCGAATTCTATCTAGGCACTGCACTCAGGCCAAGGGTAAAGAATTTCTAAATAATGCTCAGTTATTCGTATTGCTGCTAAGTCACTTCAGTCGTGTCTGACTCTGTGAGACCTCATAGACGGCAGCCCACCAAGCTCCGCTGTCCCTGGGATTCTCCAGGCAAGAACACTGGAGTGGGTTGCCATTTCTTTCTCCAATGCATGAAAGTGAAAAGTGAAAGTGAAGTCATTCAGTAGTGTCTGACTCTGTGCGACCCCATGGACTGCAGCCTACCAGGCACCTTTGTCCACAGGATTTTCCAGGCAAGGGTACTGGAGTGGGGTGCTATTGCCTTCTCCGTTATTCACATTAAGCCCAGATTTTTCTTCACTGACAACCATTAAGCTAAATAGACAAGTTATAGGGAGGTGGCAGAGAGGTTCAAGAGGGATGGGATATAGGTATACTTATATTTGATTCCTGCTGATGTTTGGCAGAAAACAAAACAATATTCTAAATCAATTATTCTTCAATTTAAAAATAAATTAATTAAAAATAAATAGATAAGTTATTTATATTCCACTTCCATTTATACACTCAATACACAAAAATATAATAGGAACAAAATAATCTCAATAAATTATTCCTATCCAAAAAATGGGAAATACACAGAAGTCAGATTTAAAAGTAATTCTGAAGTTCTTCCAAGCAGATACTGAGAGGGTCCCTTGCATATGACGGCAGAGATTTAGTTCAATTCAGTTTGGTCACTCAGTCGTGTCCAACTCTTTGAGATCTGATTAATTGCAGCATGCCAGGCCTCCTTGTCCATCACCAACTCCCAGAGTTTACCCAAACTCATGTCCATCGAGCCGGTGATGCCATCCAGCCATCTCATCCTCTGTCGTCCCCTTCTCCTCCTGCCCCCAATCCCTCCCAGCATCAGGATATTTTCCATTGAGTGAATTCTTTGCATGAGGTGGCCAAAGTATTGGAGTTTCAGCTTCAGCATCAGTCCTTCAATGAACACCCAGGACTGATCTCCTTTAGGATGGACTGGTTGAATCTCCTTGGAGTCTAAGGGACTCTCATGAGTCTTCTTCAACACCACAGTTCAAAAGCATCAGTTCTTCAGCACTCAGATTTCTTCACAGTTCAACTCTCACATCCATACATGGTCACTGGAAAAACCATAGCCTTGACTAGACGGACCTTTGTCGGCAAAGTAATGTCTCTGCTTTTGAATATGCTATCTAGGTTGGTTGTAACTTTCCTTTCAAGGAGGAAGAGTCTTTTAATTTCATGGCTGCAATCACCATCTGCAGTGATTTTGGAGCCCCAAAAATAAAGTCTGACACTGTTTCCACTGTTTCCCCATCTATTTCCCAAGAAGTAATGGGACCAGATGCCATGATCTTCGTTTTCTGAATGTTGACCTTTAAGCCAACTTTTTCACTCTCCACTTTCACTTTCATCAAGAGGCTTTTTAGTTCCTCTTCACTTTCTGCCATAAGGGTGGTGTCATCTGCATATCTGAGTTTCTTGATATTTCTCCCAACAATCTTTACTCCAACTTGTGCTTCCTCCAGCCCAGTGTTTCTCATGATGTACTCTGTATATAAACTAAATAAGCAGGGTGACAGTATACAGCCTTGACGTTTGGAACCAGTTTGTTGTTCCGTGTCCAGTTCTAACTGTTGCTTCCTGACCTGCATATCGGATTCTCAAGAGGCAGGTCAGGTGCTCTGGTATTCCCATCTCTTTCAGAATTTTCCACAGTTTATTGTGATCCACACAGTCAAAAGTTTTGGCATAGTCAATAAAGCAGAAATAGATGTTTTTCTGGAATTCTCTTGGTTTTTCAATGATCCACTGGATGTTGGCAATGTGATCTCTGGTTCCTCTGCCTTTTGTAAAACCAGATGGAATTTCTGGAAGTTCACGGTTCATGTATTGCTGAAGACTGGCTTGGAGAATTTTGAGCATTACTTTACTAACGTGTGAGATGAGTGCAATTGTGTGGCAGTTTGAGCATTCTTTGGCATTGCCTTTCTTTGGGATTGGAATGCAAACGGCTTTTATTTTACTGTCTGAAAGAAATTGCCTTGTGCATTGTTTTTTATAATCACATTGTCTAATGATCCTTTAAGAAAAGTATCTACTCATAGTTTTCATTAGTTATATTTGAAAAAATATTTTACTCAAGGTAATCATCATTAGGTTCAAAGGGAGAAGCTTTGTGCTAAGAAAGCAGAGAAGTAAGGTAAATTGGACAACTGGGTAAAAGAAAGTACTATGAGTAAAGTTCCTAAAATATAGATCAACAGGAAACAGACAACAGTTTAAAAGTTGTAGTAGAACTGTATGGCCACATAATTTGCCCAGATTCCCCAACCCCTACTGAGGGAGAAAAAAACTAGCTGTTGTGAATTTAGAACAGACTGTACCTTCCGTGACTAGGATGCAGGTTTTCACAAATATGTAGCTTTTCTGGAGGTAGCCAATTATATATATATATATATACACATACACAAATATATATATATATATATATACCAATATCATTCAGAATGGATGGCTCACAAAAAGAGGTCATTTCATGACACCAAGATGATGGTGAAAAGTTAGAGGGATGATCTGAAGATTTACTACAATGATATTTAAGTTCTATTTACAGATGAGCTATGCAGCATACTATGATTATGTTTACTTTTCTATTGTCACCACTTTTAGTTCTTCAAGGCCAGTGCATTCCATGAAAGGGGCCCAACATGTTTATATGTTTCAGTGGGAAATCAGAATGGTGTCAAAGCAGAAAGGTATCTTTGGGGGAATAATTTATGACTAGAAGCAAATGACCAGGAACACACACTCCAGCAATGAGTGCTGGCATACATATCATAAACCCATAAAAATAACATGAAACCCATTTGTTTCTCCTGGTCATTATTCTGGAAATGCAACAGGCCACCATTGTTTTTTGCAGGCTCCAGAGTATTCAGAAATGTGCGCGTGTGTGTGTGTGTGTGTGTGGATTTCATCTCTTTGCACCATATGAGGTCATGTCTTTTTTTTTTTTTAATAACATTTCTTCATACACCAGATGATGATCAGAAAGGAACGTGTGGTCTGAAAACAAGTTTTATTTTTCTTTTCAGATTACATTACCAAAAGACATGGTTATTAGCTTGGGCAGCAGTTACTGGAACTGATCATTATGATACCCATCCTCCCCTTCTTTACATCAAGTAGAGAGTAAGGATGAAAAGATCGACAGCAAAGAAATCAAGAAAATACATTTTTCTTCACATACATAACAATATATACGTAAAGGTATGCTCTCACTAGAGTTATGGTTCTTCCACTAATTGTAAAGCTTTAAATGAGAAATTCAATTACTTTATATGATGATGTCCTCATACTTTAAATGAAAGCAAGATATATTTTGATGAAGTTTCTTTCTTTTGCTATAATTATGTGTAAATCCTTTTATCTTAAAAACTTAACTCCTTTTATCTTAAAAAATGGCAGTTTCTTCTGCCATACCACTTGATGTTGAGACCAACAAAATCACATCCTATTTAGCTTTTCTTTGGTGAGTTTGTTTGTGTAGCAAAATAAATATAAATAGTTTTCTCATCATGCAATCAGAAGGATGTGCAGTTGGGTTCTGCTAGGTGGGAAGAAAATAAATGCTTTAAACTTCAGCATAAGCACATTAGCTCCATGTGAAGATTTAAGCCATCTAATTTGCATAATGAACATTTTATGCCACATTATTTGCACCTGGTTTACAAATTTACTGAGGATTTCACAACAATTATCGATGATCGTATCAAAATGTCAAATATCCCAAAGCAACGTTTTGCTAAGTGGTTATCAAAAAGATTTGTTTTCTCATTGATATTTGTTGACAGTTTAATTTGTTGCAATTTATAATGTAAGGAGAACTATTAGAAAATATATCCCTTTTTTTTCTTATTTTGGTCAAGAAAAGAATGAAGAAGAAAAAAAGATCAAGTTTTAGGCCTTCAAAGTCCCCATATGTAATGCTATAGCATAAAGAAATGTGTAATCTTTAAAATATATTTATTACAAAAATAACTATTAAGTTAGAAAATATAGATAAGTAGCCAATATACATTTACATGCTAAATCTTCACAAGTAAACATCAATAAATTTATTTCTGCTGTTCTTGGCATTTTATATTGTCTCTTTATTTTTATATACAGTGAAATCAAATATACACCCAATTTATAATTCTACCTTCATTATCAATATATCATAAAATAAGTTCATGTAAATAAATAGCTCCAATTTACTATCTGTATTTCAATTCTTTATATTACATTAAATTTATCTAAAACATTCTATTTAGATAATTATAATATCCCCAATTTTGTATTCTAATGAAGACTGCTATGAACATTCTTTCATTTCAATCTTACCATAGACTGTATATATTTCCTTTACATAAATATTTTGGGTGGAATTTTTAGGTAAAAAAATAAGGTAAATTCTAATATCCCTTAATTAGCATTGCTCTATTGCTTTCAAAAATGTTTGCATGGGAAAAATACAATTAAAATGCTTGATTTTTTTTATCGCCTTTGAAACATTGTTATTCTATATGTGTTTTATTATGTGACAGTATAATTGAACTAGTACATATAAACATATGTACTAAAACTCCAGTGAAAATATTGTTTTGAAAAGTGTTTCTGTCAGAGGAGTATTTTTGTATAAAATTTCAAGGATCTTGAAATATTATCTCAGGTCATTAGGAAAGACAAAATTTTCCCTCATGTTGAACAAACATTAAGGTTCAAGATTGAGTTTTCACTTACACATGAAAAGTAAAAGAGACGTTGTTGACCATAAATAAATGCCAAAAAGATTCCACAAGTAAAATATTAGAGGTTTTATACTAAAGAATGAAGGAAGAGGGGACTACCCTGGTGGTCCAGTGGTTAAGAATTCACTGTTCAATGCAGGGGATTTGAATTTGATCCCTGGTCAGAAAACTAAGATCCCACATACTGCAGGGCAACGAAGCCCATACACCAAAACTACTGAGTCTACGTGCCACAACTAGATAGTCAGTAAGCCACAATTACTGAAGCCCAAGCACTGAGCAGTCTTCATGCCACCAAGAAGGCTTTCACATGCCACAGTGAAGATCCTGCTTGCCACAACTAAGACCCAATGCAGCCAAATAAATAAATAAATAAAATATTTTTTTAAATGGTGGAAGAATTAACTACTGATACTATTAGTTAGTTCATGAACCTGGGATGACAGAGGATGAGATGGCTGGATGGCATCACTGACTCTATGGACGTGAGTCTGAGTGAACTCCGGGAGATGGTTATGGACAAGGAGGCCTGGCGTGATGCGATTCATGGGGTCACAAAGAGTCGAACAAGACTGAGCGACTGAACTGAACTGAACTTGGGTCAGATCAATTTCTGAAATGTTCCTGTCTCTGCAGAATCAAATCATATTTAAAATTTGCCAGTCTTTCAATCCCCATGGTATTGTGGAGAAGCACTTTGATGAACCTGACCTTGCTCTTCAAGTTTACACAAGAATTATGTCTGAGGCCCATCTGAACATCAGAGGAAAGTACGCAAATTCATCCTAGAGATGAGAATTTGCCTTGTATCTGCCATTTCTCCATGGAACCAATAAGACTAAATCTGGAATAATTGGGATTACCTCTATTTCTGAAACATGAGAAATATATACTCTTGATATATTTTAATTAAACTAAATCTGTATCTCCAACCATTTTCTTATTTATCCATATCTTTGTTTGGATTTGCTTAAAAAAAAAATATCATTGGTTTTTTATAGAACAAAGAGGTCTTAGAGCTTTATAACGGAGAAGCCAATGGCACCCCACTCCAGTACTCTTGCCTGGAAAATCCCATGGACGGAGGAGCCTGGTAGGTTACAGTCCATGGGGTTGCTAGAGTTGGACACGACTGAGCGACTTCACTTTCACTTTTCACTTTCATGTATTGGAGAAGGAAATGGCAACCCACTCCAGTGTTCTTGCCTGGAGAATCCCAGGGACGGGAAGCCTGGTGGGCTGCTGTCTGTGGGGTCGCACAGAGTCAGACATGACTAAAGCGACGCAGCAGCAGCAGCAGCAGCAGAGCTTTATAAAAGCTCCGCATTTCATTTCCTTGAAGTTAAAATATGAATTTACATCCTATCTTTCAGAGTATATTAGAAAGGCATAATAGGTTATTTGAGACATTTGACACAGTCTTTATCTAAAATTTGAGACCAATATTTATATAATTAAACATGATAATCAGTTGTTTTTTTAACCAGCAAATAAAATACACTGAACGAACAGCGAATTTTTCTGGCATCATTCAGATTAGCTTATTCAAGTGAAGTTATCATTTCCTGGGTACAGCAATGTGCCAGGCATTTTGTTTTGCTGTTCAGCTAAAGTCAAATTATCATGGCCACATATACATCTAGACAGCTAAATAATATAAACCCAATATTTGACCACAGGAAATCAGGAATAAAAAAATTGCTGAGAATCACCTTTTTCGAAAAACACAATCAAACTGTAAAATAATTGAGAGTATTAATGACTGTAAATGATCTAACTAATGACCTCAATGTTTGCTCTTGTGTAAGTGTTAATATTTAGACAAAATCCACTATTTGTAGCTGATTCAAAGCCTGCAGATTGTGATATTGATCATACCATTGATTTGCTGTCTGGCAGCAAGAAAAGCACTTAATGTTGTCAGTATTTCTGAAAATATGGAGCTGAATGTGTTCATGATATTGTTTTGACAATTTAGTGAAAAAATGTCAAAATATTCACCAGTCAACATATTTTAATAATGTCACTTTCATGAATTTCTAACATGAATGCCAATGTGTAGTCACATTTTAAAAACTAATTTATCCTTTTTTCTATGATGCCCATCACTTCACAATTGATATAGGGTAGAATTTCTTAAAATACAATGAAAATCTATTCAAGGCAAAATTAAAAATATGATTAGGTTAATGTTTTAAACAATTTGACAAGATTGTGTGCTTATTTAACATATATGCAGAATAAATTATGAGAAATGTTGGCTGGACAAATCACAAACTGGAATCAAGATTGCTGGTAGAAGTATCAATAACCTCATATATGCAGATGACACCACCCTAATGGGAGAAAGCGAAGAGGAACTAACCGGCCTCTTGATGAAGGTGAAAGAGGAGACTGAAAAAGCTGACTTTAAACTCAACATTCAAAGACCATGACATCTAGTCCCATCGCTGTATGACAAATAGAAGAGGAGAAAGTGGAAGCAGTGATAGTTTCTATTTTCTTGGTGTCCAAAATCACTGTGGACAGTGACTGCAGCCATGAAATTAGAAGAGACTTGCTCCTTGGAAGGAAAGCTATGACAAACCTAGACAGTGTATGATGCTTTTGAACTGTGATGTTGGAGAAGACTCTTGAGAGCTCCTTGGACTGCAAGTCCATCCAAAAGGAAATCAGTCCAGAATATTCATTGGAAGGACTGATGCTGAAACTGAAACTCCAGTACTTTGGCCACCTGATGCAAAGAACTGACTCATTGGAAAAAAACCTGATGCTGGGAAAGATTGAAGGCAGGAGGAGAAGGGGACAACAGAGGATGAGATGGTTAGATGGCATCACCGATTCAATGGACATGACTTTGGGTAAACTCTGGGAGTTGGTGATGGACAGGGAGGCCTGGCATGCTGCAGTCCATGGGGTCGCAAAGAGTCAGACACGACTGAGCAACTGAACTGAACTGAGACAGCATATTCAAAAGCAGAGATATCACTTTGCCGACAGAGGTTCATATAGTCAAACTATGTTTTTTTTTTTTTTCCCCAGTAGTCATGTACGGATGTGAGAGTTGGACTATAAAGAAGGCATGATGCTTTCAAATTGTGGTGCTGGTGAAGACTCTTGCAAATTTGGACTGCATGCATGAATGCTAAGTCACTTCAGTCATGTCTGACCCTGTATGACCCTGTGGACTCTAGCCTTCCAGGCTTCTCTGTCAGTGAGAATCTTGAGGCAAGAATACTGGAGTGGATTGCTGTGCCTTCTTCCAGGGGATCTTCCTGACCCAAGGATTGAACCCATTACTCTTATTTCTCCTGCATTGGCAGGCAGATTCTTTACCACTAGCGCCTCCTGAAAGGAGACTGAACCAGTCAATTCTAAAGGAAATATCCTGAAGTCATTGGATGCTGAAGCTGAAGCTCCAATACACTGGCCACGTGATATGAAAAGTCAACTCATTGGAAAAAACCCTGATGATGGGAAAGATTGAAAGCTAAAGAATAAGGGGACAGCACAGGATGAGATGGTTAGATAGCATCACTTTTCAATGGAAATCAGTCTGCTTAAACTCGAGGAGAAAATGAAGAACAGGGCAGTTTGCATGCTGCAGTCCATGGGGTTGCAAAGAGTTGGACACAACTTAATGACTGAACAACAACAAGAGAAGTACAAATATTCATCCTATGAAAATATAGTAAGCATTTTACCTCTGTAACAGTGTGATTTAAAACTGGGCTCTCAGAGCACATATGCATCAAAAATTAAATAATATTTAAGAATTTAAAGTTTTACCCCAGAAAATATGTCTTACAGATTTTACAATGCACACATACACACACACACTATAGTTGAATATGGGCTGCAATTTTTGGCTGCATTAAATGTTTTACATACCTATATTAAGCAAAAGCATATTTTTTTCCCTCTGCCATGATTTTTTAACTGAGAGAAAGCAAGCAAGAAGTCACATTAATGGATGTTTCAACTACTCTGAGTCAAGCCTCATTAAATGTAGTTTAGGCAACCGTATGAAGTAGAAATACCAAGGGAAAAAAACTTTAAGATTTCTCTGAATAAGTGAGAAAAAAAATATGGAGTATAGAGTTGCTTTCTGACAGTTGGGCTAATTGATTTTACTAATAATTTATGATAAGTTTGAAAAAGTAAAACTGAAAGTCACTCAGGCGTGTCCAACTCTTTGTGACCCTATGGACTATACAGTCCATGGAATTCTCCAGGCCAGAATACTGAAGTGGGTAGCCTTTCCCTTCTCCAGGGGATCTTCCCAACCCACAGATCAAACCCAGGTCTTTTGCATTGCAGGCAGATTCTTTACCAGCTGAGCCACCAGGGAAGCATGATTAATAGTAAATGATATGAAATACACTTAATAGTGGAAGTCATTTAGTGGGTAAAGGAAACCAATGGAGTTTGATCACAGTTGACTTCATTCAAGCTTAAAAATATAAACTCAGAACTGGATATGTATAATACAAGAAAATTAACTTTAATTTATTGCACTCAATGGAAAATTTTGCTAAGAAAGAATTGATAGTTATCAGAACAGAGAATCAAACCTGGAACATCTAGGTGTTCTCTAAGCCCTATTTTTCTTATCCATAAAGTGGAAGATTATATTAATAATTGTATGGACCAATTGCACTAATGTATAAAACCCTCTGTTGATATGAGAGTGTTTATTGTACGATGCTTTTACAAAAGAAGTAAATATGTATGTAAATATACTTTAACACAGTATTAAAATATGCATGCATATGTCTGTATATTGTTATATAAATAGAAGAGAAAGAGCAAATGACAAAATATAAGCGCTGTCAATATATAGAAAGTGATGCTCTGGAACTCAAGATCAGTGGTCAGCACAGTAAGAACCACAGGCCAAATATAGTTCACCAACTTTTTCTCTGTGAGTGAAGAAGAGGTTTCACATTTTACATGGTTAAAAAAGGCAAAAGAAGAAGAGTATTTTATAACATGTAATTCTTATATGAAACTCACATTTCAGTAACCAAAAATAACACTTCACTGGAACATAGTTATGCTCTTTCATATGCATAGTCTATGGCTGCTTTTATTATAACCAGAGTTATTCAGACAGAGACCATCTGATCAAGAAACCCTAAAATGTCCACTATTTGGCTTTTTAATGCTAAAAAAAAGAAATTCTAGTCCCAGGCCATTTCTGTAATTATTTCTGGGCCTTTCCTAATCTTTACAAATTGAAATTATTTTGTAAATTAAAGAATTTTCTATTCATTTACCAGTGAAAAACATTGTATGCTTCATTTGTAGTAAGTTGATTATCTCTAATAGATAATACACACACAAGAAAAGAATCCAAACATGACACTAAAGCTTCTCATACAATCAAAAGAGAAGATAACTAAATAGGAAAGAAAGAAAAAAGATCTACAAAACAATTCTAAAATAATAAACAAAATTCAAATAAGAACATATACATTGATAATTACTTTAAATGTAAACAGATTAAATACTCTAAACAAAACACACAGACTGGATGAGTGGATACAAAATAAGACCTGTATGCTTGCTGTCTACAAGAGATTCATTTTACACCTAAATATTCATACAGACTAAAAGCAAGGGGATTAAAAAAGGTATATTATGAAAATTGAAATGGAAAGAAAGCTGAAGTAGCAATATTCACATCACACAACATAGACTTTAAAATAAAAGCTCTTATAAGAAACAAAGAGGGACACTACATAACGATTAAAGGAATTATTCAGCAAGAAGATACAGTGATTGTAAAAAATATATTTACCCAAAATAGAAGCACTTCAATATATAAAGCAAATACTAACAGCTATAAAGGAAGAAATCAGTAGTAACACAACAATGGTAGGGGATTTTAACATCCTATTTTCATATTGGACAGACCATCCAGATAGGAAATTAATAAGAAAACATAGGCTTTAAATGATATATCAGATAAGATGGACTTGACTGATATTTAAAGTATTCCATCCAAAAACAGCAGAATACACATTCTTTTCAAGTATACATGAAACATTCTCCAGAACTGATAACTTGCTGGGCTACAAAATAAGCCATGATAAATTTTCAAAAATCGAAATCTTATCAAATATTTTTTTCATCAAAAATCTATGAGATTAGAAACAACTGTAAGAAAAAAAAAACTAAAAAATAAAAACAATATATGCTAGAGAGGGTGAGAAGACAAGTGAATCCTCCTACACTGTCAGTGGAAATATAAATTTGTTCCTTAAAACATTAAAAATAGAACTATCCAGCAATCCCACTCCTGGGCATATATCTGGAGAAAAACATCATTCAAAAGAATACATGTGTCCCAGAGTTCATTGCAGCACTATTTATGGTACCCAGGACATGAAAGAAGCCTAAATGTCCATCAACAAAGGAATGAATAAACTAGATGCTGTACATATATACAATAAAACATTACACAGCCATTAAAACAAATGAAAAAATGCCATTTGTAGCAACATGGATGAACCTGGAGATTATAATACTAAGGGAAATAAATCAGACAAAGAAGGTAAACATACAATACCCCTTATATGAAGAATCTAAAAAAAAATTATATAAATGAACTTATTTACAAAAAGAAACAGATTCATAGGCTTAAACAATGAATTTATGATTAAAGCAGGGGGAGGGTGAAGAGTGGGGAGGAGGCATAGACTGAGAGTTTAGGAAAGACATGTACATTCTGCTGTACTCCAATAATAAAAAGAAAAAAACATTACTATTCATACTAAGTAATTTTTTTTCATACTGACTAATTTTAAAGGTATTAAATTTCAGGGGATTAAATCTGATAGCAGAGTGCCTGATGAACTATGGATGGAGGCTCCTGACATAGTACAGGAGGCAGTGATCAATACCATCCCCAAGAAAAAGAATTGCAAAAAGGAAAAATGGTTGTCTGAGGAGGCCTTACAAATAGTTGTGAAAAGAAGAGAGGCAAAAGACAAAGGAGAAAAGGAAAGATATACCCATTTGAATGCAGATATCCAAAGAATAGCAGAGAGATAAGAAAGCCTTCCTCAGTGATCAATGCAAAGAAAGAGAGGAAAACAATAGAATGGGAAAGACTAGAGATCTTTGTGACCACAAAACTGGAAAAGGTCAATTTTGAATCCAATCTCAAAGAAAGGTAACGCCAAAGAATATTCAAACTACTGCACAATTGCACTCATCTCTCATGCTAACAAAGTAATGCTCAAAATTCTCCAAGCCAGGTTTCAACAGTAGTAAACCATGAACTTCCAGATGTTCAAGTTGGATTTAGAAAAGGCAGAGGAACCAGAGATCAAATAGCCAACATCCACTGGATCATTGAAAAGGCAAGAGAGTTCCAGAAAAACATCTGGGTTATTGACTATGGCAAAGCCTTTGACTGTGTGGATCACAACAAACTGTGCAAAATTCTTCAAGAGATGGGAAGCCAGACCATCTTACCTGCCTCCTGAGAAATCTATATGCAGGTCAAGAAGCAACAGTTAGAACTGGACATGGAACAGCAGACTGGTTCCAAACTGGGAAAGGAGTACGTCAAGGCTCTATATTGTCATCCTGCTTATTTAACTTATATCACAGTATATATTTTGCACAGTATATCATGCAAAATGCTGGGTTGGATGAAGCACAAACTGGCTCAAGATTGCTGGGGGAAATATCAATAACCTCAGATACACAGATGACACCACCCCTATGGCAGAAAGTGAAGAATAACTAAAGAGCCTCTTGATGAAAGTAAAAGAGGAGAGTGAAAAAGTAGACTTAAAACTCAGCATTCATAAAACTAAGATCATGGAATCCAGTCCCATCAGTTCAGTTCAGTCGCTCCGTCACATCTGACTCTTTGTGACCCCATGAATTGCAGCACGCCAGGCCTCCCTGTGCATCACCAACTCCATCACTTCATGGCAGATAGATGGGTAAACAATGGAAACAGTGAGAGATTTTATTTTTGAGGGCCCCGAAATCACCACAGGTGGTGACTGCTGCCATGAAATTAGAAAATACTTGATCTTTGGAAGAAAAGCTATGAGCAGTGTAGACAACATATTGAAAAACAGAAACATTACTTTGCCAACAAAGGTCTGTCTAGTCAAGGCTATGGTTTTTCCAGTAGTTATGTATGGATGCGAGAGTTGGACCATAAAGAAAGCTGAGTGCTGAAGAATTCATGCTTTTGAACTGTGGTGTTGGAGAAGACTACTGAGAGTCCCTTGGACTGCAAGGAGATCAAACTTGTTAATCCTAAAGGAAATCAGTCATTGGAAGAATTGATCCTGATGCTGAAATGCCAATACTTGGTCACCTGATGTGAAGGACTGAATCATTGGAAAAGACCCTGATGCTGGGAAAGATTGAAGGCAGGAGGAAAAGGGGATGACAGAGGATGAGATGGTTGGAGGGCATCACCGACTCGATGGTCATGAGTTTGAGCAAGCTCTGGGAGTTGGTGATGACGGGGAAGCCTGGCGTGCTGCAGTCCATGGGGTCACAAAGAGTTGGACACAACTGAGTGACTAAACTAAACTGAAATTTGACCTTTTCATATTTTTAAATGAATATTTTGTTAAAGAACTTTGCTGTTGTTGTCAGTCACTCAGTCACATCTGACTCTTCACGACCCCATGGACAGCAGCAATCCCGGCATCCCTGTCCCTCACCATCTCCCACAGATTGCCCAAGTTCATTTCGATTGCATCAGTGATGCCATCCAGCCATCTCATCTTCTGGTGGCCTCTTTTTCTGCCATCAATCTTTCCCAGCATCAGAGTCTTTTCCAATGAGTTGGCTGTCCGCATCAGGTATCCAAAATATTGGAGTTTCAGAGAACATTATGTATATTTTTATTCACTTCATTGTGTGTTTGCTTTCTAAGATTGAAGCAGTCAAAGTTTTTCTTAGAGGTAATATTGATATTTGGCAAAGTTTTAAGGTCAATTCATGAGAGTCCAAAGAAATTCTCAAATAGAAGTTTGTCAGAAGATAATCAGCTCAAGGTTTCAAATAGCAAATGGTTCACTACAGTTATAATTACTGCTTTCCTTCAAAAATTACCTCCTTTTGAGAATACACTGAATCAAATGTGTATTCACCTCTAAATGATAGGAGAATTGATTATGGCATTTAATGGCACCAATTGTAGATGATTTGTGTTTATGCATTCTTAAACCACAAAGGAATATATGTAATATATATAATACAAATATATAAATGTATATTAAATGCATTTTATATAAAAATATATAAGTTAAATATAAACAAACATATAAACCATACTTAAACCAAAAACATATGTCTATAAATTTCCTAAAGAAGTCCCTTACAACATTCATCTACCAATTGAGACATTCCAAAATATGACTTCACACTCTAACTTCCCTTCAAACAATTGACTGGAGAAAGGTCACTAATTAATATTCACATCAATAGTATATGTAATATAAAGGAATTCTAAATTATATATAGATTTTACCTTGAAATATATAAGTAAACTTAAAACCTTGCAACTGAACTTCTCAGTTTCTAACCGGTTTTGAATTAATATGTTTGAAGCAAGTAGTCAAGCAGGGAATGAGGAAGAGGCAGGACTTTAATATTGTAAGGAAAGCCAAATAAATAATATGGTGTACAATTTTTATATATCAAGTTCTCCAAAGACAGGAATTTTATAACCTGCTGCTGTGTATTCTGCTTCTGTTTCTTAGGCTGAGGAATTCAAATACTGTATATAATTTGTGCCTTTGCTCATGCCTTTCTACAAGCCCTTACACATTGCTTTGATGAGCAATGTCTAGTTTAATGATGTTTATTGTAAAGTGGCTAGTGTAAACTGTATTCCAAGAACTTAACAACAGATCACCTTGGTGCCTCCTTCCAGGAGTCTAATAAAGATACTGATTTGATTGCTAGTTATAAAATTTCATTGAATAAACTTCTCCAAATGGGATTTCCTGCCCATTACCTTATGTTTTTGTGTATACGTTTTGGTGAAAGTTAGAACTATTAAATGTTAAGCTCCAGGAATTAAAATATTTTGTTTCAATCTTTCATTTGTGTTTATTTTTCCCTTGGCTAGACTTTATATATATATTTTTTTAGACTTAAAGAATCCTTTCATAAAAAGTGAAAGTTATAAGGCATTCTCTAGATATGAGACAGCAGGATTACATGGAAGATACTGTCAGGTATGTTTATTTCTCTTCCTCAGTTCTCATTGCAACAAAAATAATAACAGACAAGTTACAGCTCAGTTCAGCCAAGCAGACACATCTTTTATTAGGTAGACACTCCCAGGACAAGGGAGCAGGCTGACCCCAAAGGAGTCTCCTCATCCTTCTTCTTGATCCTTCTTGGCTTCCCCTTTTCATACTTCCAGTCTCCTCCTTTTGGCTATGGTGTATGCAAGCAAAGCAGGGCTTGTACCTACCACCAATCGATGAAAGGGAATATAAATGGGCATACACACAAGCCTATTTGACAATTGTAAATTATATAACAGTAGGCTGTGTTGTTTATGTCTTTCCATATGTCTTCCCGTAATTCAATCTGTTATAATTTGATGTAGAATATTCATTAGCACTTACTGGGCCTAAGATCTGATAGACAAAGTGCCTGATGCCTGATGAACTAGGGATGGAGGCTGGTGACATTGTACAGGGGACAGGGATCAAGACCATCCCCAAAAAAAGAACTGCAAAAAAGCAAAATGGCTGTCTGAGGAGGCCTAACAAATATCTGTGAAAAGAAGAGATGTGAAAAGCAAAGGAGAAAAGGAAAGATATACCCATTTGAATGCAGAGTTCCAAAGAATAGCAAGGAGAGGTAGGAAAGCCTTCCTCACTGATTAATGCAAATAAATAGAGGACAACAATAGAATGGGAAAGACTGAGATCTCTCCAAGAAAATTAGAGAAACCAAGGGAACATTTCATGCAAAGATGGGCTCAATAAAGGATAAAAATGGTATGGACCTAACAGAAGCAGAAGATATTAAGAAGAGGTGGTAAGACTACACAGAAGAACTACACAAAAAAGATCTTCATGACCCAGATGGTGTGATCACTGACATAGAGCCAGACATCCTGAATGTGAAGTCAGTGGGCCTTAGGAAGCATCACTACAAAGCTAGTGGAGTGATGGAATTCCAGTTGAGCTATTTCAATTACTAACAGATGATTCCTAAAAGATGATGCTGTGAAAGTGCTGCACTCAATATGCCAGCAAATTTGGAAAACTCAGCAGTGGCCAGAGGACTGGAAAAGGTCCGTTTTCATTCCAATTTCAAAGAAAGACAATGCCAAAGAATGCTCAAACTACTGCACAATTTCACTCATCTCACAGGCTAGTAAAGTAATGCTCAAAATTCTCCAAGCCAGGCTTCAGCAATACAAGAACGGTGAACTTCCTGATGTTCAATCTGGTTTTAGAAAAGGCAGAGGAACCAGAGATCAAATTGCCAACATTCACTGGATCATTGAAAAAGCAAGAGAGTACCAGAAAAACATCTATTTCTGCTTTAATGACTATGCCAAAGCCTTTGACTGTGTGGATCACAGTAAACTGTGGAAAATTCTGAAAGACATGGGAATACCAGGCCACCTGATCTGCCTCTTGAGAAACCTGTATGCAGGTCAGGAAGCACCAGTTAGAACTGGACATGGAACAACAGACTGGTTCCAAATAGGAAAAGGAGTTCGTCAAGGCTGTATATTGTCACCCTGCTTGTGTAACTTATATGCAGAGTACATCATGAGAATTGCTGGGCTGGATGAAGCACAAGCTGGAATCAAGATTGCTGGGAGAAATATCAATAACCTCAGATATGCAGAGGATACCACCCTTATGTCAAAAAATGAAGAAGAATTAAAGAGACTCTTGATGAAAGTGAAAGAGGAAGTGAAAAATTGGCTTAAAGCTCAACATTCAGAAAACGATCATGGCATCCGGTCCCATCACTTCATGGCAAATAGATGGGGAAACAGTGGAAACAGTGGCTGACTTTATTTTGGGGGGGCTTCAAAATCACTGCAGATGGTGATTGCAGCTATGAAATTAAAAGATGCTTACTCCTTGGAAGGAAAGGTATGACCTACCTGGACAACATATTAAAAAGCAGAGACATTACTTTGTCAACAAAGGTCCATCTAGTCAAGGCTATGGTTTTTCCAGTGGTCATGTATGGATGTGAGGGCTGGACTGTAAAGAAAGCTGAGTGCAGAAGAATTGATGCTTTTGAACTGTGGTATTGGAGAAGACTCTTGAGAGTCCCTTGGACTGCAAGGAGATCCAACCAGTCCATCCTAAAGATCAGTCCTGGGTATTCATTGGAAGGACTGATGTTGAAACTGAAACTCCAATATTTTGGCCATATGATGGGAAGAGCTGACTCATCCTAAATGACCTTAATATTGGGAAAGATTGAAGGCAGGAGGAGAAGGGGATGACAAAGGATGAGATAGTTGGATGGCATCACTGACTCAATGGACATGGGTTTGGATAGACTTCCGGAGTTGGTGATAGACAGGGAGGCCTGGTGTGCTGTGGTTCATGGGCTTGCATAGAGTCAGACGCGACTGAGCAAATTATGCATATCCTAGTAATGTTTTCCAAGATATTAGAGTTATAATGTATGAAAAGTAAAAAGAGAATGTGTTCTTACTTGTGAGTAATAGACATTTAGTATCAGACTGTGAGTCTTTTTTGTGGACTAATTTTAAGGTGAGAAGTTATTCCTAAATTTAGAACAAATATGCAGTCCTTATCTGAGCAATGGAAGGCTCATTGTGAAACTAAATGGGCTATGAGAAGTTCAGAGAAACAGAGAGAGGTGTGTTTAACTTTCTCTGGTATTAGCAGACACTTTTTTTTCATAGTTCTCCCTAAAAAATTTACTCTTTCATCTCATTTTTAATGTTTTTTTTTCCTTTTATAAAGTTGGAAAGAAGCAAGAAAGTATTAAAAACACAGAATAACTAAAGAGTGACAGACTTTTTTTTTTACATTTTTTAAAGCATTCGACAATACTATCCACATGGTGGCCAATAACATGAGAGCCTGGTCTAAATCCCTGGGCTCTTCTTACAATTTATTTTTATTTTTTTAATTTTTTTGCACTTAACCATCATCTTCCTTAAGTTTAAACAGCTCATATTTAGAGATATCAGTGGATGCTACAACTGCAGGATTTTCAAGGGAATCATAATTTTCTGATAACTTTATAACTTTGAAGATAGATCATGTCCAATGTCTGACTTGTCATGAGAATGGCAGTCAGGCTTCTTGGCCTGAATCTAGTTTATACTCTAGATTCCCTTAGCAGACCAGGGACATCACATAAAATCACATCCTTCCTTTTTCTAGCCTACTTCCTTCACCATACTACTAATATTTCCTTTAGCAATTCTTACTAAATCATTTATACTCAAATAGTAGGGCTTATTTCTGAGAGAACCAAGTACTAAGACACACACATAGAACTGCTTTTCTGAGTGAACCTCCCTAATAGTAGTAAGGATAATATGCATTTTCACAATTAAGTCTATGACTAGTTAAAACATAAAATGCTTCCAGATAAATCTGGTATGATAGCTACATAGAGAAAAAAGATGAATAATTTTTATTTTGCATACTTGCTCTTATTAATTTAAAATGAATATCTGGGCTATTGTATGGGACAGTGGATTAAAAGGTGTGGTGTTCTCAATCAAACCTTAGAGAGCCTGGTACAAAATAAAAGCTTAATAAGATGTTGTCCAAATATCTACTTGCCAAATAATGATAACAAAGACAATATGGAAATAAATATTTATTTTATAGTTTTAACTTAGTAATACTATCTGATGAGGTGTTTTTTTGTTTTTCTTTTTTAATGAATGTAACAGGGTATGCTTTGTTCTGGGAGTTGGTGATGGACAGGGAAGCCTGGCATGCTGCAGTCTGTGGGGTTGCAAAGAGTCAGACACAACTGAGCAACTGAACTGAACTGATGCCTTGTTCTCTTCATTGTTACAATGACTTTATGTTAGTTTTTTCTATGATCTCTATTTCCATAGAGCTTTTCATATATAAATACACTACCAATGCCTCCTGACAAATACTTATGAATATTATCAGGAGGGAAAGCCCTAAGTATTCTTCTTATACCTAGGATCATTCAATTAAAGAACATACCAACAGATTCAGCTATTTTTATAATTTTCTTATAAACTAAAAGTACATCATGGTGGGGAAAAGTATATTGGAGAATATTTTCTCCTAAGGAAAAGCATTAGAACATCAAATTAAAAAAGCCATTGGATAAGAGAAAGAAAATAATGATATATATTATTTGAGCCAGAAATAAATATGCTGTAAAAAAGAGGGGAGTACTTAAATCAGAACCTATAAGTTGTGCTTACAATAAACAGACTCATTACTCTTATCAGAATGAAAGCCATTGAAAAATGTAATTTCATAAATGATAATCAATACTTGACTATTGAGGGTATTGTGATATTCTAACAAATTCTCAGTCATGGTGGACATTTAAAGTTCAATGTCTTCTGTCCCTGAAACTTGCCTGTGATCTAAAGGAAATCCACTATCTAAAATCTCAGCTGTAGTTGATATTCAGACCTGGGTCTCCTATGTTACAAGTGGATTCTTTACCAAATGAGCTATCATGGAAGCCCAAATACTAAGAGGATGATTGCAAATTCATAAACACACTAATAAAGAGCAAATACTCTGAAGTCCAATGAAGTCATGTTCTCCGTACTTAAATCTTTGTGACCTGGGAAAGTCATTTAATCTCACAGGATCACAGATTAATCTTTGGCAAAATGGGGTTCAGGTTTGTTAAAAGAGAGGTAAGAGATGAGGGAGAGGAAAAAGAAAGGGAAAAAAAATGCATTTCATGATACCTAATAAATATGGAAATGCCTAAAGCACTAAGGTTGAATCAACAGTCATAGCAAAACTGAATATTCATTTAGTTTTCAGGTTGCATTAATTAATTGCTTTTAGGTTGAAAATTTTAACATCTGCACATACATGGAGAAGGAAATGGCAACTCACTCCAGCATTCTTGCCTGGAGAATTCCATGGACAGAGGAACCTGGTGGGCTACAGTCCATGGGGTCACAAAGAGTCAGCTATGACTGAGCACATCAACACTCAAAACATACATGTGCATATACACATTTTACAACTGACAGCATCTGGGAGCAGAAATTTTAAAAGAATGCTTAACTTTTAAACCATCAAAGGGAAAGTTGAATTGCAAGTATTATCCATACAAATATAGGAATAAAATAAATTGTAAAATGAAAATACTATACCATTGCAGAACATGAATAAATAAGATAAAAGAGGTAAATCAAATGTAACAATCATAACAATAAATATCAAAGTTTGACATGATGTTATAAATTGACAGTCTGTCTGATTCCATAGAAAAATCAAGTTACAAGCATTATAAAAATTTAATCTGAAAATCAAATGACTCAGAAATGGAGGAAGCAAAACAAAAATGAATACAAAAATGAATATGAAATAAGTAGGAGGTATTAATACTAAACAACTTAAAAAGTTAAGGTGAGAAAAGAAAATAAAAATATAACCTATATGGTCATTTATATTAAAAACTGAGTTCTAGTAAAACTATGTATTATGAAGTGCATAGTATCAATATGGAGAAATATATCAATAGGTATATATCTGTAATTTGTAACTGCTACATGCCATTGTGTGATTTTACTATAACTCATTTACCTTCTTCTCTATGTGTTCGAAATTGTAGGTATGTACAGTGCACAATATATATCAAACCATCATGCAATATACCTTAAATAAACACAATTTTTATTCATTGATCAAACCTCAAAAAAGCTGGGGTAAAAATAAATTAAAAGGAACTGATGTGAAAAAGCCTTTAGTAATATGATGAGGGGGCTTCCCAGATGACTCAGTAATAAAGAATCTACCTGCTAATGCAGGAGATGTAGGAGATGTGGGCTGGATCCCTGAACCAGGAAGATCCCCTGGAGGAGGAAATGGCAACAGACTCTTGACTGGAAAGTTGCATGGACAGAAGAGCTTGGTGGGCAACACTCCATGGGGTCACAAAAGGTGGACTGGACTGGTGACTAAGCACACACGCACAGTGTGCTGAAGTATGTGTGTAGGGTGAAGCATCCCATAATCTCATGATTTCATCTCAGTCTTTCACTGATCCTGGGCCTCTGGTCTTAAGCTTGACAAATGTTCCATTTTCCTCCCTCCCACCAGTTCCTGCAGGTAGGTACATATCTATTATTATTATTATTATTTTTTATATATATATATATATATATATATAACATACAATATGTGCTGTGTGTTGTGCTTAGCCACTCAGTCATGTCCAACTCTTTGCGACCCTGTGGACAGTAACCTGCTTCGACTCCTCTGTCCATGGGGATTCTCCAGGCAAGAATACTGGAGTGGGTTGCCATGCCCTCTTCCAGGGGATCATCCCAATCCAGGGGTCAAACCCAGGTCTCCTGCCTTGTAAGTGGATTTTTTACCATCTGAGCCACCATGGAAGCTCGACATATTGTGTGTGTGTATATATGTGTGTGTGTATGTGTGTGTGTGTTCCAGGAGTTACTTTTATTTTCTTAAAGTTTATTTTTAAGAATGATGTTCTATTTTTTATTCTTGTCTACAGATTTATCTCTGAGAACAGTAATTATTTTGATTTAATTTTTGCTTTCTTCTCCCTGCTATTTTCTTATATTCCCAATTTTTTCAATATTTGCCTTTTGTTTGAAATTCTTTATTTTTCACATTAGGCCATTTTTATTCATGAATGATGATTTTAGGTGTTTGTATTAGTTAATCATTTCTGCGATACTGTTCAACGGAAAAGAACTACAAAATCTCAGTGATCTTTATAAATAAAAATATATTTGTCCCATATCTAAGGGATTAATATATAATCTAGACTGACTTCACCAGAATCATTCTATTTAGCTGAGCTCATATATGCATTTGTGTGTTAGCTGCCTAACTCATGAGTCTGTGGAGATATTATATTCTAGGACTCTGGTGTGAATCAGCTATGTCTATATAGCATTCATTCTCCAGTAGTCTAGCTTGAGCAATTTTCATGATGATATTAAAGGTACAAGAGCCCATTTTAAGCTTTTGTTTTCTCTTATTAGGTAATAACTCATTAGCCAAATCAAGGCACAAAGTTCAGTTCAATGCTAGTTGGTAAGCAAGAAATTAAAAAGGTGTTTGATATAGTGAAATAAACACTGGGGTCACCCTCACAGTTATTTATAACATTTAGGGTTATATGATCAAGGAGTTATATCCTTGATCAAAGAGTTATATCCATATATATGATTATATCCTTTAAGTAAATGAATGGGTATATTATTTTTGATCTTCTTTGGATGAGGATTTTGCCTGGCCATTTGTCGAAGCTTGTCTTATGCCCACAGCTGTTGGTCACTCATCTAAAGCCGGTTTTCACATTTTCCAGTAAAATATATTTTAATCTCTTACTAAGAAGTTAAAGGCAAAATAAGGAGAGATTAGGTTTTAAGGAGTAATAGAGGGTGTGCATCAGAGAAGGCAATGGCACCCCACTCAAGTACTCTTGCCTGGAAAATTCCATGGACGGAGAGGCCTGGTGGGCTGCAGTCCACGGGGTCGCTAGGAGTCGGACACGACTGAAGCGACTTAGCAGCAGCAGCAGCAACAGCAGCAGTGTACTTAGCCAATATAAAGTTTGGAGAAGGAAATTTGGAGAAGGAAATGGCAACCCACTCCAGTGTTCTTGCCTGGAGAATCCCAGGGAAGGGGAGCCTGGTGGGCTGCCGTCTATGGGGTCACACAGAGTCAGACACGACTGAAGTGACTTAGCAGTGTACTTAGTAATGTGGATGCAAGATTTCTCTGTATATTTTCATGGCTTGAAGCTCATTTATTTTTAGTGTTGAAGAATATTTTATTGTATGAGTGTACCACAGCTTACTTATCCATTTATCTACTTACCAAAGGGCATCTAGGTTACTTCCAAATTTTGTAAATTACACATACACCTGATACATCTGTGTACCAAGCATATATCTAAGTGCCAGTTTTTGTATGGCCATGAAATTTCAACTCTTCTGGGTAAATATAAAGAAGTGAAATTTCTGGATGAAATGGTAAGAGTATTAGTCTCATAAGAAACTGACAAATTGTGTTACAAGATGGCTGTACTAGTTTATATGTCTACTAGCAACAAATGAGAGTTCCTATTGCTCCGTATCCTCAGCAGCATTTGTTGTTTTTAGTATTCTGCATCAGATAGCTTTTCACCTTACAAGATTTTATCTTTCTCCATAAAAATCTTATGATTTCTTCCAGCATATTTGAAAGTTTTAATCAAATTTACTCTATTTACAAGTGTTTGATTCCAGTGGCTTACTATTACTATTTTCTTTGCATCTCTATTTAATGTATTCATCTTTGAACAAAATGGTATTTGTCTAGAACCACTGCTTTCATTTTGTAAAGAGAGTATAGTATTAGTATTTTACTGGCTTAAAAATTCATGAAGCACAAAGGGACAGATAGCCAGTCTCCTGATTGCTGATGTTCTGAAATCCACAAGTCAGGACACAGATGGTGAACCTTCACTAATAAAGGTTACTTGCAGTATTGAATGGAGAAGGCAATGGCACCCCACTCCAGTACTCTTGCCTGGAAAATCCCATGGACAGAGGAGCCTGGTAGGCTGCAATCCATGGGGTCGTGAAGAGTCGGACACGACTGAGCGACTTCACTTTCACTTTTCACTTTCATGCATTGAGGAAGGAAATGGCAACCCACTCCAGTATTCTTGCCTGGAGAATCCCAGGGATGGGAGAGCCTGGTGGGCTGCCGTCTATGGGGTTGCACAGAGTTGGACAGGACTGAAGCAACTTAGCAGCAGCAGCAGCAGCAGCAGTATTGAAATCTTGGAAAATTTTATTCTTAATCTGACTTCATGTAGGCTAACATTATTATTAATTCTCCCCAGACTTATATTTTTCTTTTAGTTTTGGAGATTCTTGTCCGATGTTTATTTATATGTTTTTGTATTCATGAATATTTTTCTGTGAGCTTTAAAGGACACCTTTGAAGGTTGATAATTTCAGAGAGTTTTTTAATGCATTTTTAAAAAATTACAGGTATTAATGTGAATAGTACTAGCTGAGAACTTTCTGATACATTTGCTATCTTATTTCTTCCCTGAGAAAATCCTAAAACTAAAAACTCACAACAAATCCTTTTGAAGATGATAATCATTTTATGACATTATCACCAACCTTTCAATAAATAGAAAAATTATGATATTTATTTTGTTTCTATACATAATGATAGACAAAGCAATATAGCCAAACTTTTATCTTAAATTCTGCATTTTCTATAACTGTGCTGGCAAAGTACTGTTTATTTTTAAAAATAAAACACATATCTATTCACTAACAAGTATATGCAAATTTATGGGACATTATTCAGTCTTATTTTGCCTTATTTGAATTTTAAACTGTTGCTTTATAAAATGATACATTCATATATGATGTATGGAATTTAAACTAAGGTTAAATTTTGCCTGTTTTTACTTATGCTTGAGAACTCACAGTATTCATAATTCTCTGAATAAAATTTTTGAGGACTCATACATTTTGAATTTTTCATTCCCCAAATATATGATTGATTGAGTCATTTTGATCTTAGATGATCCTGGTTCCTTGACAAAACATAAAATATCTAGCTGAAAATACAAACACAGTTAACTACAAATTCCTTTCTTAAACCCACCCTGCTTTAAATAACAAAGAGATCCATGAAAATTTATGATATGATATGAACTTAGATAAAATTTTCCATGACAGACATAAAAACAATTTTTTCTTAAATGTTTGAATATTTAACAAATTTTGAATGGTACTGCAAAAGTTCTTAATATTTTATCAAAAAAAAAATGTCATTCAAAGCTGTGTGCTCTGTTTAGTTGCTCAGTCATGTCCAACTCTTTGCAATCTCTTGGACTGTGGCCCTACAGACTACTCTGTTCATGGGGATTCTCTAGGCAAGACTACTGGAATGGATTGCCATGCCTTCCTCCTGGGGATCTTCCCAACCCAGGAATTGAACCCAGATCTCCTGCCTTGCAGGTGGATTCTTTACCATCCAAGCCACCAGGAAAGCCCATCCAAAGTTATACATACACATAATTTGCCTTTTGCCTTTTTATAAAAGGAGTAGATTCAACATAAGGAATGGGATTATGGAGGTTATTTATAGACATGTTTTTGCAAAGGATCCCTACTTATGAGAATGAGCAGATATTTTAGCAAATGTTTAGACTCTATGTGTTACCATATAAATTGCTGATTTTATGCAAGCACAATAGTACACACAATCATACATATTTTATCATTTTACCCTTTAAATATCAATGACTTGATATTTAAAGGCTGATAACTCTTCAAGGAGCCCATGAGTTTACTACATTCATGAAAATTGTCTCAATCAAAGGTATTTAATGTGGTCATTCTTTCAACTATTTTTTTGCTAGTTGTTAGAGTTGTTAACTGTTCTATAGTTTAATTTTAGAGAACCTATATTTAAATATATTTAAAATTATTTCAATTGGACTTTAACATGTATTGTTGTTTAATAACTACTTTTTTCATTGTGGAAGAACTATTCTCCCTACTAGGTGGCAGTATTGGTGTTTGGAGAGAAGAAAGCATCAGGCTACCTCATAAGTGTTGTCTAATCAAGACAGAAATAATGGTCACAACCATATAACCCTCATGTCTTTCTGGCATAAATTCATATCTTTACCTTACCAAATAATTAGCTCTATAATCTATATAGATTGATAGATTGAGGCTTTTTTCAACAGATAGTATTAGGTTTAGTTATGTACTGAATGATTTTCAAATACTTAGTAGAAACATAAAGTAGACTATAAATGTTACATTTTACTATTTATTATTTCCTCATTTATTATTTATTTCAGGTGTATAAATTATCTCATATTCAATATAGCTATTCTCAGTTTTTAGCCTATCATGTGTGTTTGGCATTCAGCTCTTTCTGTGTTCTATTTATAATTGTTAAATTACTAAAATTCAGTAATAGATATAGTAAACATTGTATTTTTTCTACTTTGACTTGTACAAAGTATTCAATTTTCCTTGAATTTCTTCATATTCCCATTTGAGAAAAAAATGAATCAGTCTATTTGGTTTTGCTATCTTTGTTTACAAAATCAAAGTCAACAATGTCTTGGTTTAGAAGATAAACAGAACAGCAGACTCACTTCATCTCCAGAGATAAAACTGTCCATTAAAAAAACACCATTTGTTTTCCAGTGATTGGTCTCCAGAAGAAAAAAAAAAAAGTTACATTAGTTTTTTCTTATCAAATTTTGATGAGAAGCACTTTTAAATGGAAGGCAAATTTTGAGTTTAAGTAGATTAGACCTTAATTTTCCTTTTTTTTCTTTATTACAAAATAAGTTTTGATTCAATATTCTCACACTCTTTAAAAGCATAAAATTTGCAGTGTTGACCTATGATTTTTAGGAATAGATATCAGGACAAGCAATGAGTTTCATACAATTATAATTATCTGTAGATAATAAAGGGAATAGACAATTTAAAATGTAATACAGCATTTTAAGTAAAAACCTCAACTCAATTTCTAGATAAAACATTTGTTTTCCTAATATTTGTAATATGACAGCAAAATAAATTGAAAATAGAATGAAGTCAAAAATGAATAGGCATTCTGCCATTTTTCAGCTGGTAATTGGGCCCGGGAGCCCTTAGTTCACAGACTGTTCTTGTCACCTGTGGTACTTGTCGCTTCCATCTTCTTCTCTTAGCAGTCAGTCTCACAGTCAAAAGAAAATAAAGCTAGCTTTTGAGGGCAAGTTAAAATGATCTGGGATTTATTCAGTTAAGCTACCCTCTTGGGAATTGAATTATAATATGAAAGAAATTTTCGTTCTGATTTGAAGGAGAGAAGTTCAATTTGAACTGTAGTCACTCATCCTTATAACTACCATTTTGGTTTTGTTCCTCTCTAGGGAATATTTTAATACTTTCTCTCAATTTTCTGTGGAAATTCTACCATTCCTTGTAACCTGACTGTGATCTTTGTGAATTTATTGTGGTTTCAAATGTATTCACTGAAGTCAGAATGTTTCCAAGCATCATATATGAGGCCATAGAGTTCTATGGTTAAGATACATAGTGACCTGTATCTCTGACAATGAGATTACTCCTTCACACTTCTGAGAATGGTTAAAATTAAAAAGACTGAAAACTCCAAAGGTTGAAGAGGATGTGGAACAAGCAAAACTTATATATTGCTCTATATAAAAATAATTCTTATATATCAAATTGTAAAATGATACACCAACTTTGTAGAACTACTTAGCAGTTTCTTGATTAACATCTGTATTCTGATACAGCAATTCAAATCCAAGTTATTTATCTCAGACAAAGGAAAAATCAGGTACAAAAATTTTCTGTAGAAGAATATTCAGAGCATCTTGATTTATAAAAGCATCCCTGCACATCCCCTCCCCGCCAAATATTACTCAAAAGTCTATCAATACAAAAAAAAAAAAAATCAATCGATGCCATATTGTACAATTGACTACTCATTAGAAATTTTTAAAAGATTGACAATTAAATAGGTAAAACTATGGATGAAATTTGAATGTTGAGTGAAAGAAGAAAAGACAAAAATACTCTTTCCATTTATATGAGCAGGTATTGTTTGTTTTTCAGTCACTAAGTCTTCTCTGATAATTTGCTACTCCATGCACTGCAGCACACCAGGCATCCCTGTCTCTCACTATCTCCCGGAATTTGCTCAAACTCATTGAGTCAGTGATGCCATCCAACCGTCTCATCCACTGTCACCCCCTTCACTTCCTGCCCTCAATCTTTCCCAGCATCAGAGTCTTTTCCATTGAATCAGCTCTTCAATTCAGGTGGCCAAAGTATTGGAACATCAGGTTCAGCATCAATCCTTCCAATGAATACTCATGGGTGATTTTCTTTATAATTGACTGACCTGATCTCCTTGATGCCCAAGAGATTCTCAGTCTTCTTCAGCACCACAATTCAAAAGCATCAATTCTCTGGCATTCATCTTTCTTTATGGTCCAACTCTTACATCCATCCATGACTACTGGAAAAAACATAGCTTTGACTAAATGAAACTTTGCCGCAAAGTGATGTCTCTGCTTCCTAATATACTGTCTAGATTTGGTATAGCTTTTCTTTTAAGGAGTAGGAATCTTTTAGTTTTGTGGCTACAATCACCGTCCACCATGATTTTGGAGCCCCCCAAAAGCTTCCACTTTTTATCCATCTATTTGCCGTGAAGTGATGGGACCAGATGCCATGATCTTAGTTTTTTTTTAATGTTGAATTTTAAGCCAGCTTTTTCAGTCTCCTCATCTACCCTCATCAAGAGGCTCTTTAGTTTATCTTCACTTTCTGCCATTACAGTGGTATTACCTGTAGAAGAGCATAGCAACCCACTGCAGTATTCTTGCCTGGGAAATCCATACACAGAGCAGCCTAAAGTGCTGCAGTCCATGGGGTTGCAAAGAGTCCGACATAACTGAGCAACTAAAACTTTTACTTTCAACTTAAAGTAATTTTTTAGCAACTATGTGATAATATGTATAACATTTTATCAATTATCTTACCATTATTGATATGATAATTATATTAAAATGTATGTCATATTATTAAAAATTAATTGGACACAAATTGTTTATCATCTCTCAGCCCTTGTTTCAGCATTATGTCATACATTGAGTATTAGGGTCTGTGCATAAGTGTTGACCTTTGCTTGGAACCCATGTCTCAGACACTCTTTTATAATAAAATGTAATGACTAATAATAATGAATAAAATTATAGAACAATGTTATACACCCTTTGCTTAATTTGTAAATGAGCAAGAAACTTGGTAATAACTTCTGTGACTTGTTTGCAATTTAAAAATTGCATACTTTAATTCTTTTTAGCCCACTTGGATTATTCAACCCAATAAATATACAGTAACCAGAATAATAAACAGGAAAGAGAGGAAAAACAAAAAGGCCTGAATTGTTTATTGGGCATAGGGAATTAAGGCAAAATAACATTATGGTAATTCTCCTAATCTTATAACATTAGGCACAGGGTTAAAAAAAAAAATCCTCTGGCTTTTCCTCAAGTTGAATAGAACTTTTGTTAAAGGGTCTGATTCAGTTTCAAGGAATAATGTGAACATCTTAGACTTGCACACAACACCCTCATCCCACCTGGTACTTCTTTATAGAATTAATAAGTTGGGGATATATGAGGTTGTATTGAGAGGTTTGGTGCAGTGCCATAGTTGAGGGTTGCAGATAAGGTTGGGGAAAAGAGGAAATAAGGTTTATGTTTTATTGCCTCATGTGCATCAAAAATTCAGCCAAAGAAATGAGAGAATATTTCTTTAACTAACTATTGTTAGTTAATATCATTAACTATTTATCTGACAAATCATTTAGTTCTAGTTCATTAGTTGGTTTTTTAGATATTAATATTGTTTTAGGAAGATAATATTTAGCAAAAAAAGTTTAAAAAAAGGTTTTCTCTGACCAGAGTGTAAATGACCAATATAAAAGTATCTCTCATCCTTGAACATTCAAACCAAAAATATTTTAACTGTGTAACCATAAAAATATAAATATAGCCTTTTTTGCTTACTAATGAAAAAAATCCATAGGAAATTCCCAGGATAGTACTTCATGTACCTTTTCACTCTAAGTGTTTTCCAGTATTGTATATCACAAACAGAACTACAAACAGAAATCTCTATGGGTCATTCAAAATATCATGGTACTAGATAATTTTTAAAATGTAGCTGCAATTTCTCAATAGCACTCAAATACACCAGTTTCTCTATTATCTCAGATTGAGAATTTTTCCAAAAGAAAGATATTGAGTTCAACTTCCCTCATAAGCATGTTAAAAATCCATCTAGATGTGGAGCAACTCTTACTGAAAACAAATGAGAATGGTAGAAAGATACTTTTACAACAGAAACTGTAAAGAAAGATTCACATGGAGTCAAGTAGGAAGGAGAAGTGATCAGATCAGGTCTTGCATTGGTAGCAGAGGACACAGAAGAGAGATACTCCCAGGAAAAAGACAGAAGTAAATTAAAACTGCCCAGGTTCTTGCCAGTATACAGAAACTACTTCCTTGAACTCCCCAACCTATATCAGGTGTCTGCTGTAGCCCCTTAGTCCAGTGCTGCTCCCCACTGAGGCAAAAGTTCTGTTGCAAAGTGGAAAAGTGCACAGTTAGAGGGAACACAACCAGTTTGGACCTGGCCCTCAAGGCTTCTTACCAATCACCTTGAAATCTTATTTTAATTTATTTATTTTTATTTATTTTAATTGGAGGCTAATTACTTTACAATATTGTATTGGTTTTGCCATACATCAATGCCTCCAGTACTCTGGTGATGGTCACTCAGAATAGGAGAAATCCCAGCTCAACAACTGGCTCTGATTCTAGCATAGGAATCTCCAGCTCTACTTCCCAGCAAGGGCATATCTGCCAGCACACCCTGGAAGAAGACTTGACCCAGGCTCACTTCAAATGCAGCTCTCTGGGGAACAGTTAAGCAGTATAGGGACACTTCCATTCAAGGACATCACTTCAAGATGGGGATAAACAACTGTTTCACCTATTTTCATACAGATAGAGAAGGATAAACAAAATGAGAAGACAGATAAATTTGTTTCATATAAATAAGTAAGAAAAAATATCTGAAAAACCAACTAATGAAATAGAGCTAAATGATTTGCCAGCTAAATAGTTCAAAGCATTAGTAATAAGATTGTGGCTCAGCTGGTAAAGAATCCATCTGCAATGCAGGAGACCTGAGTTGGGAAGATCCTCAGGAAAAAGGAAAGGCTGCCCACTCCAGTATTCTAGCCTGGAGAATTCCATGGACTGTAGTCCATAGTCCACGGGGTTGCAAAGAGTCAGACATGACTGAGCAACTTTCAGTTCATTTCAAAAAGAGTGCTAACTGAACAAGGGGAATGAGTAGATAAACACAGTGAAAATTTTAACAAGGACCTAGAACATATAAAAAGTAATCAATCAGAGCTAAAGAAAACAGTAACTGAAATGAGAACACACTAGAAGGAATTAATAGCAGATTAGGTGAAAATAAGAATGTGTAAATGATCTGGAAGATAGAATAATGGAAATCACCCAGTCAAAAGAGTAAAAATAAAAATTAAATAAAAGTGAAGGTAGTTTAAGAAAGTTCTGAAACAACAAGTGTAATAAAATTCACATATAGGCATCCCAAAGTAGAAGAGAAAAAAAGTGTCAAATGTGAATTTGATGAAATCATATCTGAAAACTTCCCTAAGCTAAAGAAATGAATTATAGGAATCACAGAGAATACCAAACAAGGTGAATCCAAAAAGACCCACAAGGCATATCACAATTAATACACTAAAAGTTAAATATAAAGTGAGAATTCTGAGTATTCTAAAGGCAATAAGAGAAAAAAGAATAGCTATGCACAAGGGAACCCCCATGGAGGTATCAGTAGATTTTTCTACAGAAGCCACGAGGGACAGAGGGAAAGAACATGATATACTTAATGTGATGAAAGGGAAAAACTTGCAACTAAATACTCTACTCTTTAAAGTTGTTCAGAATTAAAAGATGTATAAAGTGTCTCTCAGACAAGAAAAAACTAAAAGTGTTTATCAATATTAAATTGATCCTATCAGTTCATTTCAGTTGCTCAGTCGTGTCTGACTCTTTGCGACCCCATGAATTGCAGCACGCCAGGCCTCTCTGTCCATTACCAACTCCCAGAGTTTACTCAAACTGATGTCCATCGAGTTGGTGATGCCATCCAGCTATCTCATCCTCTGTCGTCCCCTTCTCCTCCTGCCCCCAATCCCTCCCAGCATCAGGGTCTTTGCAAATGAATCAACTCTTCGCATGAGGTGGCCAAAGTATTGGAGTTTCAGCCTCAGCATGGGTCCTTCCAATGAACACCCAGGACTGATCTCCTTTCGGATGGACTGGTTGGACCTTCTTCCTTGCAGTCTAAGGGATTCTCAAGAGTCTTCTCCAACACCAAAGTTCAAAAGCATCAATTCTTTGGTGCTCAGCTTTCTTCACAGTCCAATTCTCAAAGAAGTGTTAATAGAACTTCTTTAATGGAAGTATTAATAGATCTTCTTTAGTTTAAAAAGGCCACAAAAAGAAGTAAGAATTTATAGGAGGGAAAATCCTATTAGTAGAGGCAAATATATAATAGATGCTGTAGATAAATCAGTTACATAAGCCAGTATTAATACAAAAGTTAAAAAATAAAAAAAAAAGCAAAATTAAGTGTAAATACAATATAACACAATAAAAGATATATATGAAGATGTAAATAAAGGAAATTAAAAAGACAGCATGGTGGGGAGGGGAATAAAGAAACAGATATTTTAGAATGTGTGTGAACTTTATGACTACAGTTTAAAACAAGTAGTTATACATCAACATATGTGAACTCCATGGCACCACAAATCAAAAGCCTAGTATAGATATACAAAAACTAGAGATAAAGAAATACAAACACACCACTAAGGAAAACCAACAAGTCACAAGGGATGAAACTAATAGAAGGAAAGAACTACTAAAACACAACCAGAAAAGAAGTATCAACAAATAGACTAAAAGTGAGAACAAAAAAAAAGATATTTCATACAAATTAAAATTTCAAGAAAGCAGAGGTATCAATATTCATACCAGACAAACAGGCTTTAAAATAAAGTCTATATCAAAACAGAAATAAGGCATTATATAGTAATAAAGAAATGAATGCAAGAGGATTTAATACTTGTTAATGTGTATGAAACTAATATAAGAACATCTAAATATATAAAGCAAATATTAACAGACATAAATGGAGAAATAGACAATAATAAAGTAATACTAGGGAACTTTAATACCATACATATATCATAGAAAAGATCATCCAGGCAGAAAATCAAGCAAAAAATGACCTTAAATGACATATTAGACAGTTGAATTAATAGATGTATATAGGATATTTCACCCCTCCCCCCTCCAAAAAAATTAGAGTACACATTCTTTTCAAAAGCATATGGATATTCTCCAGGATTGATTACATACTTGGCCACAAAACAAATCCCAATAAATTTAGGAGAATAGGAATTATATTAGTCATCTTTTCCTGATTGCAAGGCTATAAAATTAGACACCAATTACAGGAAGAACAACAGGAGAAACACAAACAAAGGAAGACTAAATACTATACCACTAAAAAAAAAAAAAAAAAGTGTCATTGAGGAAATCAAAGCAGAAATTAGAAAATATCTCAAAAAAAAAGTGAAAATAAAACTACAACTTTCCAAGGTCTATTCTATAGGATGCACCAAAAACTAAGTTTATAGCAGGACAGGTCTATCTCAAAAAACAAACAAAAATGTCTTATATAAACAATCTAATCTACAATCTAAAGAAGCTAGAAAAGGGAGAGTAATGATATTACTCTTCCATAAAAAATAATTAAATTCCACCATTTTTAACAATTTAGATGCATTATGCTTAGCAAAATGTCAAAACAAATATGTTGTTATCACTTATATGTGAAATCTAAAAAAAAAAAAATAGTGCAAACAGATAAATATAATGAAACAGAAATGTATTTACAGATACAGAGAACAAACTTGTGGTTATGAGTGGTGAGTAGAAGTGGAGAGGGGCAAGGTAGAGGTAAATGCTAAAGAGTTACAAACTATTATATAAAATAAATGAACTATGAAGATGTATGATATGGCTCAGAGAATATTTTAAAACATAGCTAATAAGTTATAACACCTTTAAAGGAATGTGATCTATAAAAATATTGAAACTCTATATTTAGTAAAACTGAAACTAACACAGTTTTGTAAGTCGAATGTACATCAATTAAAAATTAACATTAGTAAATAAAATCAAATTGGCATCACACAAAAATTACAATTGAGTAACTATTAATATTAAAAAGAACATTTAAATGAGTCCCTGTAACCTTGAGAATATTTTCTGACTCTCTATAAACAAAAGCACTTTCATAAAAGAGATCCCTCTGCCAGTTACTGCTGATTAGTTTTCCCTTTTATTACATTTTAGATCTCTGAAGCCAGTCAATAAGTTATTCTTTCAGCTCCCCTACACCCATACATCCCCATAGAAAGCACTAATCAGAGGTTTTCATTTTTAGACCACATACACAGTAAAGTTGCACTCATTTCACATGCTACCAAGGTTATGCTCAAAATCCTTCAATATTTGCTTCAAGGGGCAGATGACAAGAATGAAGAGTGAACTAAAATGGGTTGGAATGGGGGAATTTAATACAAATTACCATTATATCTGTTACTGTGGGAAAGAGTCGCTTAGAATAAAAGAAGTAGCTCTCATAGTTAATGAAAGAGTCCAAAATTCAGCATTTGGATGCAATCTCAAAAATGACAGAATGTTCAGGCTATACTACAAAGCTACAGTCATCAAGATAGTATGGTACTGGCACCAACACAGAAATATAGATCAGTGGAACAAAATGAAAGCCCAGAGATAAATCCATGAACCTATGGACACCTTATCTTTGACAAAGGAGGCAAACATATACAATGAAGAAAAGACAGTCTCTTTAACAATTGTTGCTGGGAAAACTGGTCACTTTCTAACACCAAGCACAAAAATAAACTCAAAACGGATTACAGATCTAAATGTAAGGCCAGAAACTATGAAACTCCTAGAGGAAACCATAGGCAGAACACTCTCTGACATAAATCACAGCAAGATCCTCTATGACCCACCTCCCAGAGTAATGGAAATAAAAGCAAAAATAAATAAATGGGAATTAATCAAACTTAAAAGCTTTTGCACAATGAAGGAAACTATAAGGTGAAAAGGCAGCCTTGAGAATGGGACAAAATAGCAAATGAAACAACTGACAGAGTGTTAAACTCTAAAATTTACAAGCAGCTCATGCAGCTCAATACCAAAAAAATAAATGACCCAATCAAAAAAATGGTCTCCAAAGAAGACATACAGATGGCTAACGAACACATGAAAATATGCTCAACATAGCTCATTATCAGAGAAACGCAAATCATTTCACAGGCTAGCAATGCTATGCTCTGTTTAATAGACTCCAGCTTCATCCACTTGATTAGAACTGACTTAAATATGTTCTTTTTTAATAGCTGAGTAATATTCCATTGTGTATATGTACCACAACTTTCTTATCCATTTGTCTTCTGATGGATATCTAGGTTGCTTCCATGTCCTAGCTATTGTAAACAATGCTGCACCTCATGCCTTCAAAAAGTCCATAAATAATAAATGCTGGAAAAGGTGTGGAGAAATGGGAATCCTCTTATACTGTTGGTGGGGATGCAAAATAGTACAGCCACTATGGAGAACAGTGTGGAGATTCCTTAAAAAACTGGAAATACAACTGCCATATGACCCAGCAATTCCAATGCTGGGCAAACACACCAAGGAAACCAAAATTGAAACAGACATGTGTGCTCCAATGTTCACTGCAGCACTGTTTACAATAACTAGGATATGGAAGCAACCTAGATGTCCATCAGCAGAAAAACGGATAAGAAAGTTGTGGTACATATACAGAATAGAATATTATTCAGCTATATAAAAAAGAACACACTTGAGTCAGTTCTAGTCAGGTGGATGAAGCTGGAGCCTGTTATACAGAGTGAAGTAAGTCAGAAAGAAAAACACCAGCACAGTATATTAAATCATATATATGGAATTTAGAAAGATGCTAATGACAACCCTATATGCAAGAGAGCAAAAGAGACACAGATGTAAAGTACAGACTTTTGGACTCTGTGGGAGAAGGCGAGGATGGAGTGATTTGTGAGAATAGCATTGAAACATGTATATTATCATATGTGAAATAGATGACCAGTCCAAGTTCAATGCATGAAGCAGAGCACTCAAAGCCAGTGTACTGGGACAACCCAGAGGAATGAGATGGGGAGTAAGATGAGAGGGTGGTTCAGGAGGGCAGGACACATGTACGCCCATAGCTGATTCATGTCAATGTATGGCAAAAACAACCACAATATTGTAAAGTAAATAGCCTCCAATTAGAATAAATTAATTTAAAAACAAATGACAGAGTGATCTGAGTTTGTTTCAAAGATAAAACAATCAATATCACAGTAATCCAAGTCTATGCCCTAACTACTAATGCCAAATAAGCTGGAAGTTGAACAGTTCTATAAAAACCAGCAAGATCCTCTGGAAATAATACTAAAAAAAAAAAAAAAATTGTTTTCATCATAAGGGATTGGAGTGTAAAAGTAATAAGACAAGTGATACCTGGAGTAACAGGCAAGTTTGATCTTGGAGTACAAAATGAAGGAGGGCAAAGGTTAACAGAACTTTATTAAAAAAATACACTGGTCATAGCAAACACCCTCTTTCATCAACACAAGTAATGATTCTATACATGAACATCACCATATGGTCAATACCTAAATCAGATTGAATATACCTTTGCAGCTGAAGTTGGAGAAGTTATATACAGTCAGCAAAAACAAGACCTGGAGCTCACTGTGGCTCAGATCATAAGCTCCTCATTGCAAAATTCAGGATTCAATTGAAGAAAGTAGGAAAAAACCACTAAACCATTCAGGTATGATTGCATAATTATTTGATTATATAATCAAATCCCTTATGATTATACAGTAGATGTGGTTAATAGATTCAAGGGATTAGATCTGGCAGACAGAGTGTCTGAAGAACTATGGATGGAGATTTGTAACATTATACAGGAGGCAATAACCAAAACCATCCCAAAGAAAAAGAAATGTAAGGAGGCAAAGTGGTTGTCTGAGAAGTTCCTATAAATAGCTGAGAATAAAAGGGAAGTGAAAGGCAAAGGAGAAAGGGAATAATATATCCAACTGAATGCATAATTCCAGAGAATAACAAGATGAGAAAGCCTTCTTATGTGAACAATGCAAAGAAATAGAGGGAAACAATAGAATGAGAAAGACTAGAGATTTCTTCAAGAAAATTGGAGACACAAAGAAAACATTTCATGCAAAGAGGGGTATAACAGAGGAAAGAAATGGCAAAGATCTAACAGAAGCAAAAAAGATTAAGAAAATGTGGCAAGAATACACAAAACTATATAAAAAAGTTCAAATTATCTGGATAACCACGATAGTGTGGTCAATCACCTAGAGCCAGACATCCTGAAGTGTGTAGTTAAATTGGCCTTAGGAAGAATTATTATGAACAAACCTAGTGGAGGTGATGAAATTCCAGCTGGGCTATTTAAAATCCTAAAAGATGGTGTTGTTAAAGTGCTGCAGTAAACATATCAGCAAATGTGGAAAGCTCAGCAGTGGCCACAAGATTAGAAAATGTCATTTTTAATTCCAATCCCAAAGAAGGGCAATACCAAAGAATGCTCATGCTACCATACAATTGCGTTCAATTCACATGCTAGAAAATTAATGCTCAAAAGCCTTCAAGCTAGGCTTCAGCAGTACATGAACTGAGAACTTGCAGGTGTGTAAGTTGGATTTAGAAAAGGCATAGGAACCTGAGATCAAATTGTCAACATTTGTTGGATCATATAGAAAGCAAGGAATTCCATAAAAACATCTACTTCTCCTTCACTGACTACCTAAATCTTCTGACTGTGTGGATCACAACAAATTGTAAAATTCTTAAGGAGATGGTAATACCAGTCACCTTACCCGTCTCCTGGGAAACTTGTGTGCAGATCAAGAAGCAACAGTAAGAGCCAAGCATGGAACAAAGGGCTGCCTCAAAACTGGGAAAGGAGTTCTTCAAAGCCATATATTGTCTCTCTGCTTATTTAACTCCTATGTAGTGTACATCCTGTGAAATGCTGGGCTGGATGAATCACAAGCTGGAATCAAGATTGACAGGAGAAATATCATCAACCTCAGATATGCAGATGGTACCCCTCTAATGGCAGAAAGTGAAGAGGAACTAAACAGCTTCTTGATGAGGGTGAAAGAGGAGAATGAAAAAGTTGGCTTAAAACTCAACATTCAAAATCTAACATCATGGCATCTGGTCTCATCACTTCATGGCAAATAGATTGAGAAAATGTGGGAAAAGTGATAGATTTTTTTTTCTTGGATTTAAAAATCACTGAGGACAGTGATTACAACCATGACATTAAAATATGCTTGCTCCTTGGAAGGAAAGCTATGACAAATCTAGACAGTGTGTTAAAGCCAAGACATCACTTTGCTAACAAAGGTCTATCTAGTCAAAGCTATGGTTTTTCCAGTAGTCATGTATGGATGTGACTGTTGGACCGTAAAGAAGGCTGAGTACCAAAGAACTGAGGCTTTTGAATTGTAGTGAAGATTTAATTTTTAAAATGTTAATCATTTCATTTGCTATTATATAAATAAAAACCAAGTAAAAATAGGTAGATTCAGTGAAAGGATGTGAAACTATAGACGAGGTTGATCTGCAAAAATATATTTAGAAGTTTTAAACAAAACATTAGCACACTAGATCCAACGTGAATATATATATAATGTATATATAATATATAAATAGATACATATTACTTTTTATAAGCAAACTAATTTGCATAGCTGGATTATCTCAAGAATGCAAGGCATTTTGCTTGTATAAAATAAATCAGTGCAGTACAGCACATTGATAGATTATAAAACTATAAGAGGAAAAGCAATTGATCATTTCAGAAGAGTCAGAGACTATATGTGATATAATTCAATACTATTCCTTATAAAAGCTCTTAACAAACAGTAAATAGAAGAGAACTTACTTTCTTGATAAAGGGTATCTGGAAGAAAAAAAGTCCCGAAGTAAACATTACTGTGATCAATGGAGAAATGTAAAAACATTACCTTTAAAATGAGCAACAAGATAACAATCCACTATGACTTCTTCCATTCAGCATTGTAAGGGATGTACCTAAGAGCTAAGTAAGAAATAAAATTAAATGTTAAATGTACAAAAATTGGAAAGAAATAAATTACACTGTTTAGGTTAAAAAGATAGAAGGTAAGATAAAAAGAGCAATGTCCAAAGACTAACACCTAAGGACAGTGTTAGAAATGCAATAGAAAGATAACATTTCAATCACCCAAAAATAAGAGCAAAAGAAATTCACCAAATATGAGCCTTTCAGTCTATTAGAGAAAAAAAAAATATGACTATGTGAAAATGCATAAAGATACATAAGTAACCAGAGGAATATAACTTCTTCATGAATACTGAGAGTCAATATTTTAGCTATGTAAAATCTCATCAAAATGATTCACAGATTTAATGCTCTGTAATTAAATTCTGGCAGAGGTTTGAATGGAACTTAACAAACATACTCTAAAATTTATATGGTAAAAGATGGGGCCAATAATAGTCAAGACATTCTTGAAAAAATCAAGTGAGTGTAAATTCCAGCCAAAAATTAATTGGCCAGTGGTACTTGGCACAAATCCCTTCAAGAATCATTGCCTTATCATGGTGAAGGGGTTTGCTTAACTCAATGAAGCTATGAGCCATGCAGGGCCACCCAAGATGGATGAGTCATAGCAGAGAGTTCTGACAAAACGTGATCCACTTGAGAAGGGAATGGAAAACCACCCTAGTGTGCTTGCCATGAGATCCTCATGAACTGTATAAAAGGCAAAAAGATATGACACCAAACAGATGAGTCCCCCAGGTCTAAAGGTATAGCAGTACCACTCCGCTACTGGTGAAAAGCGGAGAATTACCAATAGCCCCAGAATGAATTAAGTGACTGGGCCAAAGTGGATATGACACTCAGTTGTGGACGTGTCTGGTGATGAAAGTAAAATCTGACTTTGCAAAGAATAGCATTGTATAGGAACCTGGAATGCTAGGTCATGAATCAAGGAAAATTAGACACAGTCGAGCAGGAGATGGTAAGAATAAACATCAACATCCTATGAATCAGCAAACTAAAATGGATGGAAATGGGTGAATTTAATTCACATAACAATTCTATCTACTACTGTGGGCAAAAATTCCATAGAAGCAATGGAGTAGCCTTCATAATCAACAAAAGAGTCTGAAATACAATACTTGGGTTCAGCCTCAAAAATGACAAAATAATTTTGGCTTGTTTCCAAGGCAAGCCATTCAAAATCACAGTAACCCAAGTCTATGCCTCTTCCATCAATGCCAAAGAAGCTGAAGTTGATCAGTTCTATGAAGACTTAGAAGACCTCCTAGAACTAATACCTAAAAAATATGTTCTATTCATCATCAGGGATTAGAATGCAGAAGTAGGAAGTCAAGATATACCTGGAGTAACAAGCAAGTTTGGTCTTAGAGGAAAAATGGAGCAGGACAAATACTAACTGAATTCTGCCAAGAAAATTCACTGGTCATAGCAAATACCCTTTCAAGAGCTGACTTTACACATAGACATCACCAAATGGTCAATACCAAAATCAAATTGATTACATTCTTTGTAGTCGAAGATGGAGAAGCTGTATACAGTCAGCAAAGACAAGACATGGAACTGACTGTTGCTCAGATCATCAGTTTCTCATAGTAAAATTTAGGCTTAAACTAAAGGAAACTGGGAATGACTTAAATCAAATCCCATATGAATTCTCAGTAGAAGTAGTAAATTGATTCAAGGGACTAGCTCTAGTTCACAGTGTCCCTGAAGAACTATGAACAGATGTCCGTAACATTGTACAGGAAGTGGCAAACAAAACCATCCCCCCAAATAAAGAAAAGCAAGAAAGCAAAGTGGTTATCTGAGGAGACTTCACAAATAGCAGAAGAACAAAGAGAAGAGAAAAGCAAGGGAGAAAGGAAAAGATGCATCCAATTAAATGCAGAGTTCCAAAGAACAGCTATGAGAGACAAAACAGCCTTCCTCAATGAATGAACAGTGCTTAATAATAGAAGAAAACAACAAAATGGGAAAGCCTAGAGATCTCTTCAGGAAAATTGGGAACATCAAAGGAGCATTCTGCCAAAAGATAGACACAATAAAGGATAAACATGATGGAGACCTAGTAGAAGCTGACAAGATCAAGAATAGATGGAAAGAATACGTGGAAGAACTATATAAAAAAAGAGCTTAATGAAGCAGATTACTATGATAGTATGGTTAGTCACCCAGAGCCAAACATGCTGGAATGTGAAGTCAAGTAGGCCTTAAGAAGCACTGCTGTTAATAACGCTAGTGGATGTGATGAAATTCCAGCTGCTGCTACTGCTGCTGCTGCTGCTGCTAAGTCACTTCAGTCGTGTCCGACTCTGTGCGATCCCATAGATGGCCGCCCACCAGGCTCCCCGGTCCCTGGGATTCTCCAGGCAAGAACACTGGAGTGGGTTGCCATTTCCTTCTCCAATGCATGAAAGTGAAAAGTGAAAGTGAAGTCGCTCAGTCATGTCTGACCCTCAGCGACCCCATGGACTGCAGCCTACCAGGCTCCTCTGTCCATGGGATTTTCCAGGCAAGAGTACTGGAGTGGGGTGCCATCACCTTCTCAGTCTGGCCCCATTACCACATGACAAACAGATGGGAAAAAGGTAGAAGTAGTAACAGATTTCCTCTTCTTAGGCTCTAAAATCACTATGGATGGTGACTATAGCCATGAAATCAGAAAACAATTGCTTCTTGGAAGGAAAGCAATGACAAACTTAGTGTGTTGAAAAGCAGACATTACTCAACCTACAAAGGTCCATATAGTCAAGGCCATGGTCTTCCCAGTGGTCATATAAGAGCTGGACCAAAAGAATTGATGCCTTCAAACTGTGGTGCTGGAGAAGACTTCTGAAAGTCCCTTGGACAGCAAGGAAATCAAACCAGTCAATCTTAAAGGAGATCAACCCTAAATATTCACTGTAAAGTCTGATGCTGAAGCTGAATCTCCATTATTTTGGTCATCTGATGGGAACATCCGATTCACTGGAAAAGTCCCTGATCCTGGGCAGAAGGCGAAGAGGACATCAGAGGATGAGATGGCTGGATGGCATCACCGGTGCAATGAAAGTGAACTTGGGCAAACTCTGGGAGATGATGACGGACGGGAGGCCTGGCATGCTGCAGTACAGTTCAGTTCAGTTTAGTTGCTCAGTCGTGTCTGACTCTTTGCGACCCCATGAACCGCAGCACGCCAGGCCTCCCTGTTCATCACCAACTTCTGGAGTTCAAGGCAGTGATGCCATCCAGCCATCTCATCCTCTGTCGTCCCCTTCTCCTCCTGCCCCCAATCCCTCCCAGCATCAGAGTCTTTTCCAATGAGTCAACTCTTCGCATGAGGTGGCCAAAGTACTGGAGTTTCAGCTTTAGCATCATTCCTTCCAAAAAATCTCAGGGCTGATCTCCTTCAGAATGGACTTGTTGGATCTCCTTGCAGTCCAGGTCACAAAAAGTTGGATACAGCTGGGTGACTGAACAACAATAACTCAGCAGAAAAACTATAGAAAACTTACAGAATTGTGGTACTTTAAAGAAGACAATTAGTATGGGAAAGAAAAATTGCTGTTTGATATAATTATAGTAAGATTTGTTTTTTGTACACAGAAATGTAAAAAATAAAAATAATTTATGGCACACATCATACACAAAATAATTCCAAGCAGATAAAACATTTAAAATATTTAAATGTCAAACAAAATAATTGTTTATAAGAAAACGTAAGGACTTCCCTGGTGGTCCAGTGGCTAAGCCTCTGACTCTCAATGTAGGGAGTTTCATGTCTGGTCAGGGAACTATTTCACACACACTGCAACTAAAGATTCCACATGCCATTAAAAAAAAAGAAAACACACACACATGCCACAGTGAAGATCAAAGATCCCACATGTTGCAGCTAAGACTAGCTCAGCCAAATAAATAAATATTAATATAAAGAAAATGCTGAAAAGTATTAGGGATAGAAAATAACTTATTAAATATTAATAGCAGTCAAAATACGATAATTGTGATGAAAGAATAATCATATATTAACTACAATGTAATAAATCATTTATCAAAAAGCATCATAAAAAATGAAAGACATGATACTGGGAGTTGATATCTGCTATACAGGTAACCATTAAAGTATTTAAAATATGTAAACATATACTTACATGCAAGCCAGTAGAAATATAGAAAAATGCAAAAACAGGTATTTAAGAAAATATGAACTGCCTAAGATGTGAAATGATAATCGGTATCTGTGAAAATTTACCTGACAATACTGGTAATCATGTAAATGCAAACTAAACCACAAAAATGCTATTCTACACCCATTAAGATGGCAAAATTTTAAATAACAATATAAAAGCAAACACTCTTATTGTTCAAATTATAAATTGAAATTAATTTAAAAAATCATATTCTTGTAAAATTAAAGGTGTACACAAACGAAGGATTTCCCAGGTGACACTAGGGGTAAAGAACCTGTCTGCCAATGCAGGAGGATATATGAGACATAGATTCAATCCCTGGGTGAGGAAGATCCCCTGGAGTAAGGCACAGCAACCCACTCCAGTGTTCTTGCCTGGAGAATCCTATGGAGAGAGGAACTTGGCAGGCTCTGCAACCATGGGGTCGAAGAGTCAGACTTGACTGAGATGACTTAGCACACACACAAATGAAACTCTAGCAATTTCTTTCCTAAGTTATCTTTGACTGTATCTCAAAATAAAGTTCATTCTATGTGTATCAATATACATTTACAAGTATGTTCACATTATTGATAGCAATAATCAAACATTTTAAATAACTCAAATGCTCACTGTTTGGAAAACAGATAAATGGAGTATTTTTAAGTTGCATACTAAAAATTCATAGGTTTATAAAAATTAATAATTCATAAAGTCAAAATATGTTAATAAAATTTCAGAAAAAATTGAACCAAAAGATAACTTTATGAATATAAATGGCAACTAAATGTATATGATATCATTTTATTGATACATGCATTGCTCAATAAATTATAAGGAAAAGCTGGCAGATGATTTAAAAAATATCAGGATACCTCTGTAATGAAGAAGGAGAGGTAAGTAGTATAAGAATAAAAGCATATTACAGGCTTTGAAAATAGTGGACATGCTATATTTAACTATAATATAGCTATATTATTATATTATACTATATATTTACTCTCAAAGTTAATGCTCATAAATTTCAATTAGTCACTTTTGTTGTTTAAATTTTATACTATTTACTTAGCTTTAGCATAATTTATGGCTAGGACAAAATATGTATTATAAAATTCATGGAGATGTTTTTTGTGACAATACATAATTAATTTAGTTGTTGTTATATGTGTATTTAAAAGATTATACAGTTTTTATGAGTTACTTTTCATTTACAATTATTACAAAATATTAGTTATACCCCTCTTGCTGTACAATATATTTTTCAGTCCATCTTACTTACACTCAGTAGTCTATGCCTCCTACTCTTCTGCCCATATACACCCCTCTCCTCCTCTACTAACCATTATTTTGCTCTGTATGTATGTGAGTCTGCCTCTTTTTTGTTTTATTTACTAGTTTGTTTTGTTTTTTAGATTCCACATATGTGATATACAGTATTATTATTCTCTGACATTTGGCTTTAGCATAATGCACACCAAGTCCACCCATGTTGCTGCAAATGGCAAAACTGTATTATTTTTTATGTGTGAGTAGTAGGTGTAAATGGAGAAGGCAATGGCACCCCACTCCAGTACTCTTGCCTGGAAAATCCCATGGAAGGAGGAGCCTGGTAGGCTCCAGTCCATGGGGTCACTAAGAGTTGGGCACGACTGAGTGACTTCACTTTCACTTTTCACTTTCATGCATTGGAGAAGGAAATGGCAACCCACTCCAGTGTTCTTGCCTGGAGAATCCCAGGGACAAAGGAGCCTAGTGCGCTAGCGTCTATGGCGTCACACAGAGTCAGACACGACTGAAGTGACTTGGCAGCAGCAGCAACAGCAGTAAGTGTAAATAGTAGGAATATATACATATATATATATATGCTATGAAAATTGGGGTGTACATATTTTTTCAAATTAGTACTATTGCTTTTTTCAGTTATGCATCCAGTAGTGAAATTGCTGGGTCCTATGACATTTCCATTTTCAGTTTTATTATAAAACTTGTATTTCTTCAGTGGGTACACCAATTTATATTCCCACCAACATAGTATGAGTGTTCCCTTTATTCCATATCTTCACCAGTATTTGTTATTTGTGTCCTTTTTGATGACAGCCATTCTAATAGGCATGAGGTGATATCTCATTGTGATTTTGATTTGCATTCACTAATGGTTAGTGATGTTGAAGATCTTTTCATGTGTCTATTGGCCACCTGCATTTCCTCTTTGGAAAAATATCTATTTGGTTCTTCTGCCCATTTTTTAATCTTTTTTTTTTCTTTTTTGATGTTAAGATGTGAGAGCTACTTATATATGTTGGATTTTAATCCTTCATAGGTCATATCATTTGCAAATATTTTCTTCCATTAAGTATGTTGTCTTTTCATTTTTTGTAAGTTTTCCTATAATATGCAAAGGCTTTTGCTTCATTAGGTCCAATTTGTTTATTTTTGCTTTTCTTTCCTTTAGTTCAGGTGATGGACCAACAAAAATATCACTACGATTTATGTTAAAGAGTATTCAGGCTGTGTTTTTCTCTAGGAGTTTTATAGTGTGTAATCTTATATTTAAGTCTTTAATCCATTCCAAGTTTGTTTTTTTTTTTTTGTATATTCCAATTTCATTCCTTTACTTGTAGTTGTCCAATTTGCTCAGCAGAATTTGTGTAATAAAATATACATTCAGTGAGGAGAACAAACTGTTGGACAGCAGTCATAAACTCTAACTATTCTATGTATTCTTTTGTCTAATTAATTTGAATAAAGATTTGTTTTGTTCTGTTTTGTTCTGAATCTTTTATCTTCAATTTGAGTTTCTCAATGTCCAGGCATTCACTTGCGTCAGTCTTTTATATGGGTATATGAATGGATCAGGGCTCTGCCTCCACAACCATTCTTTTCAGTAGAAGCTCCATGTCACAGGATCTTGAGAATTCTATAGGGGCCAGCAGAATTCATCAATATATGCTTTATTTTTTAGAGCAGATTTAGGTTCATAGAAAAATTGACCAGATAGCACAGATTTTCTTCCCCATATTTCTTACAATCAATGAACCCACATGGAAAAAGTCATAATCACTCAGAGTCCAGAGTTACCTGATGATTCATTCTTGGTGTTGTATATTCTATGTCTGGACAAATATACAATGACATATACCCACTATTACAGTATCACACAATTGCTTCACTGCCCTAAAAATCCTAAGTGCTTTATCAACTCAATCTTCCCTTTCTTATAACACCTAACAATTGCTGATCTTTTTATTATCTCAATAGGTATGTGCGTTCCAGAATATTATATAATTGGAATCATATGTAGCCTTAGAGGACCAGATGGCTCACATGGTAAAGAATCTGCCTGCAATGCAGGAGAGTGGGGTTGGATCCCTGGGTCCTGTGTCATGAAAACCCCTGTAGAAGGGAATGGTAACTCACTCCATTACTCTTGCATGGAGAATCCTATGAACAGAGGAACCTGGTAGGCTGGAGTCCATGGGGTTGCAATGAGTTGAACACAACTTAGCAATGAACAGTTTCACTTTCACTTTCTTTCCCTTAGTAATATACATTTAGGGATCTATCATAAGGATCTATCATGTCTTTTCATAGCTAGCTAATATCTCTTTAGAGCTTAATAATACTCTATTATCAATGTGTACTATACTTTATCTATTCTCCTACTGAAGGACATTTTTGTTTTTTTCATGTTTTGATAATGACAAATAAAACTTCTATAAACATCCTTGTGCAGTAATAAGTTTTCTGCTCCTTTGGGGAAAGTCCTGAGTGAATTTGAAAGATTTTATGGTAGGAGTTTTGTAAGAAACTGTCGATCTGTTTTCCTAGCTGCTTATCTATTTTGAATTTCCACCAGCAATGATTGAGAGTTCCTGTTTCCTCACATCCTTGGGAGTTCTCTTGGTGTAGTCAGTGTTTTAAATTTGGCAATTTTATTAGGTAAGTAGTGGTATCTCAGTTTTTTAACTTGTAATTTCCTAATGACATATGGGCTCCAAAATTACTGCAGATGGTGACTGGAGCCATGAAATTAAGATGCTTACTCCTTGGAAGAAAAGTTATGACCAACCTAGAGAGCATATTGAAAAGCAGAGACATTACTTTGCCAACAAAGGTCCATCTAGTCAAGGCTATGGTTTTTCCAGTGGTCATGTATGGATGTGAGAGTTGGACTGTGAAAAAAGCTGAGCTTGGAAGAGTTGATGCTTTTGAACTGTGGTGTTGGAGAAGACTCTTGAGAGTCCCTTGGACCACAAGGAGATCCAACCAGTCCATTCTGAAGGAGATCAGCCCTGGGATTTCTTAGGAAGGAATGATGCTAAAGCTGAAACTCCAGTACTTTGACCACCTCTTGCGAAGAGTTGACCCATTGGAAAAGACTCTGATGCTGGGAGGGATTGGGGACAGGTGGAGAAGGGGACGACAGAAGATGAGATGGCTGGATGGCATCACTGCCTCGATGGACGTGAGTTTGAGTGAACTCTGGGAGATGGTGATGGATAGGGAGGCCTGGCGGAGAAGGCAATAGCAACCCACTCCAGTACACTTGCCTGGAGAATCCCATGGACAGAGGAGCCTGGTAGGCTACAGTCCATGGGGTCACTAAGAGTTGGACATGACTGAGCGACTTCACTTTCACTTTTCACTTTCATGCAATGGAGAAGGAAATGGCAACCCACTCCCGTATTCTTGCCTGGAGAATCCCAGGGACAGAAGAGCCTGTTGGGCTGCCGTCTGTGGGGTCGCACGGAGTCAGACATGACTGACGGGACTTAGCAGCAGCAGCAGCAGGGAGGCCTGGCGTCCTGCGATTCATGGGGTTGCAAAGAGTCGGACACGACTGAGCGACTGAACTGAACTGAACTGAATGACACATAATATTGAATATCATTTCATGTGTTTACTTACTATATGTTTTCTTCTTTGGTGAGGTGTCTGTTCAGATGTTTTGTCATTTTTATTATTATAATTTTTTACATTAGGTTGTGTGTTTTCTTCTTGTTGACTTTTAAGAATATTTTATATATTTTGGATAATAGTTCTTTATTAGATATGCCTTTAGGCTTGTCTTATTCTCTTGATAGTGTCTTTTGGAGATAAAAATATTTAATTTTAATGAGGTTTAGATTATTAATTACTAATTTTATTGATCACCCATTTTGTGCTGTATTTAAAAGTCATCAACATGCTTACGGACACTGAGATTCTCTCAGGGTTGCTTTCTAGAATTTTTAGATCTTTGTGTTTTACATTTAAATCTATGATTCATTTTGAATTAATTTTTGTGATGGGTGTAAAGCTTGTTTTCTTGATTCAGTTTTTACACATATGAATGTCTAGTTTTCCCACCACCATTTGTTTGATCCTTATATATTTTGAAACATAATTTTTAGGTTAAAACAATTTCATGGTTATTATATTATCTTGCATCAAAGTAAGACCTTTTCTGTATCAGATTATCCAAAGTTCCAAGATTTGTTTGAAAGTAATTTTAGAGAATAGAGCAAAGTCAAAAGATGGACTAGAAAATCTATTAAGAAAGAGAAAAAAATTCTAGCTATCAAAGAACTTATACATACTTAAAGATGAAAAGAGAGGGAAAGGACCATTTTCTTGATATATAGTGGAAAATATTAATGGAATATAAATCTAGAAAATTCATAAATACAGAGAAATAGCTGTCAACAACAACAAAAAACACACCAAAAAACAGATGTTTTTTTAAATATATCATTGGCAAAACAAGATTGAAGAAGACAAATTCTTGAAGTTCAGGTTTTGATGAAAAGTCTTTTTGAATTTTAAATTATATTATTACACATAGTCAAAATATTCAAGTGTGAAAAAAAATGAAATTATCTTCCATGATATAAATACTTAGGAGTTTTAGTGCTTGAAAAGTTCATCTGAATTAGTCTCTCAATAAAGATGAAAATAAATGAGCAATGTTATTTATGGAAAACAGCGATAGTCATAAGCAAATACTTGGGTAAGCTTAAATTAAATCAACTTTCATATTAAAAGACATAGATACTCCAATATTTGAGAGGGGGAAGCTCTAGGATAATTTCAAAAGAAACACATAAACGTGTTTTAAAAATGATTCAAAATAAAAATGTGGAAAAAGAAACACCAGAAAGAAATACCTATTACTATAAAAAGTATTCACATATGTTTTAATTTTCAAATATTAAGTAAAAAGAGCAAAAACTAAAAATAGTGGAAATGTTATATTTTATTTCTTAGTTTGGATGGTAGACTAATGGATATGCATTTTACACTCATACTAATGAATAACTTGTATGTGTCAAGTATTTCATAATTTAGAAATGCAAATAAAATGCAATAAAATCTCACTGTAATGTAACAAATTAAAAATTAAACACTTTCTTGAACATAATTCCTGGGTATTAGTTATTTATGTATATATATATATATCTCTGTGTATATTTTTGCCTTATAATCAAACTATGCACATAATTTTGAACTATGGACTTAAGATATATTCTGAGAATTCCTTATGAATTTAAATTACTTTAAATATAATTATTAATAAAAAGCAACTTTAAAAAAATTTTTGAAACTATAAATAATAAAATTATTCTGCTTTATTGAGGCCATTTCATCATTTTTAATGTTTTACACTGACTTTTTCTGTTAAAATAACCATTCTATTTTCTATGTATACATTTAAAATTATTTTAACTTTTTAATTATATTTTTAAAATACTTAGTGAATAAGAGTATTAAGTTTAAAAACAGAAAACAAAAACTTTATGTACCTAAATTCATTTTGTTATGTAAATAACTAAATATTTAGTTATATAACTAAATAATAGTTATGTAATTATTATGTAACTAAATAATAGTTATGTAAAGAACTAAATATTTCCTTGGTTTACAGACTTCCAGAAATGCATCCTTTAAAATATTCTCAAAGCTGTAATCATACTACACACACTTTTTGAAAGAATGTCTTAAATATCCAAGAAATAGTTAACTCTTTTCCATTTCTCATTTCTCACTCAAGCCCACTATCTTTTAATTAAAATCACTTACCTAGTGTCAGGATTTATTGAATCTGATTCTTTTATCTCAGTACAGAAATAATTTTGTGTGAGATAAAATGATAGGCAAATAGTGAGGTTTTTGTGTTGTTGTTGTTTTTTTTTTTAATCATATGATGCTTATGAGAGAGACAAGCTGGCAGGCAAGGGAGTAGAACCCCTAGAACAAAGCAGGCTACATTTTTTTTTTTTTAATAAAGAAAAAGTGGGGAGGGAAGAAGACCACTGTCTTTGTTATTTTTCAATAGACTTCAAGGCTTTTATCATTAGTTCCCCTTTTGATCCTATACAGTCTAACTAGGACTGTCAATGCACTTATACATATGTATATATGTACACATACATTTAAATCATTTGTATACTAGCAAAAGGGTGAGGACATATACTAAAATATGGTAATTCATCCCAGGTTTGGTATGTTGTCCTCTTCCCCCTAGTTTCCTGCCCCACCTCCACCCCTTTTCATCCATATTCTTGTCTTGGGTACAGACGGAAATGCTACTTTCCAAGGATAATTAACTACCTGATTTCATGTAACAAGAGTCAGGCCCCATATCTATTGTCTTGAGTTTTAATTATCAGGACTTGTGGCTTGAGTGTGCCTGGCCCGTCAAGGTGGAGTAGATTGTTGCTACATTATTGGATTATTTTCTTGAGTGGCCATTAGTTTACAATAGTCTCCCAATTCCCTTAAAATTATTTTTCTGTCTTTAATTTGCTAATGAGAATTTTAAGCTACCCTATTATAATCTTATCAAATTCACACTAGAATCTCTAGCTATTTTATTTGGATAAGAATGGGAAAATATGTATTTCAACTGAAAATTTTAGAAATTATATCACTATGACTATGGCATACATATATATATATATATGTGTGTGTATATATATATGTGTGTGTATATATATATATATATATATATATATTTTAACCAAATTCATACCTTAAGAAAATATGTTATTGTTTTAGATCCTGTGTTAAAAAAATATATATAACTTCCGGCTTTTGAGGAGAGCAAGATGGCAGAGGAGTAGGTGGACGTGGGGTATATCTCTCTCCACAGATCCATCAGGAATACAGAAGTGCTGCAGAACACCAGCTGAGAGTGGACAGAAGTACCTGATGAGTGGACAAGAATATATAGACCCATGCAAAACTCGGTAGGACAAAGGAACCAGGGGGAAAACAGGAGTATTATTAGGACTGGACCTGCCCTCAGCGGGTAGGGGAACTGAAGCAGGGATCCGATCCCCACATTGAGACAGTTGTCTGAGCCAAAGGAAAAACATTTAAGGCTGAGAGTGAAACAGCTGATCTGTGCCAGCCTAAGTGGAATGAGAATCAGACAGTCTTTGCTGCAGCCATACATACCCTGGACAGGGATGTAGATCCCCTGGAAGGTGCAGCACCTGGGATCTGGAGTTTAAGGATTGTGGAGCAATCTCAGTGTGAGTCACTCAGTGTGGCTGCTGTTGACTACAAAGAGATGGATCGAGGGGATGTGAGGGAGGAGACTGTGGTGGGAAATGCCTGTGGAGGAAAGCCACTGCTGAGTCATGCATAGGGGGTGGAGCCATCACCATAGCCTTTCTTCCCCAATGCACCAACATCAGCAGCTGAACAACAGAGAGGCTAGCCCATCAAACACCTGACATACTGAACTATAGAGTAGGACCCCACCCAGGGTACTCCTTTAAGTGCCTGACATGCCAATCTACAGAATAGGACCCCATCTGGGGGGCCCCTCTATGTGCTTGATGTGTGGACAGCAGAGAATGACCCCGGGCAAGGAGACCCTCTAAGAGCCTGAACAGGTGGAGCTGTGGAGAAAGACTGGCCAAAGAGGCCTTCTGATTGCCAACTATAAGAGGCTCAAAAAAGACTCTATCTATAGGGCCATAACTCCTGCAGCAGAGGCAGTCCATGTCCCTGCACACTTGGCGCCACTAGGGTCCCTGCAAGTCAAGCAGCAGCACTACCTTCATGTCAACTCTCACTGGGGCAGAGCTGCCATAGGCAAAAACAAATGTCTTGCACCTATGTGTGCAGTGTTGATTCAGTAGTGTCTGACTCTTTAGTGTCACACTCTGTAGAGTGTGGCCTGCCAGGCTTCTCTGTCAGGGAGGGAGGTTCTCCATGCAAGAATACCAGAGTATATTGGCCAATACTGGTTGCCATACCCTTCTAGAGCACTACATTTCCTGCTGCCCTAGCCACCAATTCTCCTGAGTACCTGGTGCTGCCAGAAGCCCTGTGAGTCAAGCACCTGCACCACCTAACCACCTGGTCTTCACAGAGGAAAACCCAAGTCCTCCAGAGCAGCCTCAGGAGCAAACCCCAGTGGACAACCCATATGCAGAACTGAAAATAAAACCACAATTGAAACCCGGGGCAGTGTGGTTAAGGAAGAAAACCAAAAACTCTCCCACTAGCTGTACAAGCTGCAGATTAAATCCACATGATCAACTAGGCAGACTCTGTGTCTATGGAATACATAAAATCTCATTGAGAGCTCCCACAAAAGAAAACACACTAGTTCTGATAGCTGTGGACATTGGAGGCAAGAACACAGAGGAGTAGGAACAGATGAGAATCAGAACTGCCCCAAGAGCAGGTCCAGAGACCAGCACAGTGTTAGAGGGCATCCTAGGGAGGTGAAGTGGACTGTGACTCCCAGTTAAGGAAAGGACTCTGACTTCAAGAAAAATGTATTTTTCTTGAAAATAAAAAAATATTATAAACAGTGCAGCGATGAACATTGGGGTACACGTGTCTCTTTCCCTTCTGGTTTCCTCAGTGTGTATGCCCAGCAGTGGGATTGCTGGATCATAAGGCAGTTCTATTTCCAGTTTTTTAAGGAATCTCCACACTGTTCTCCATAGTGGCTGTACTAGTTTGCATTCCCACCAACAGTGTAAGAGGGTTCCCTTTTCTCCACACCCTCTCCAGCATTTATTGCTTGTAGACTTTTGGATCGCAGCCATTCTGACTGGTGTGAAATGGTACCTCATAGTGGTTTTGATTTGCATTTCTCTGATAATGAGTGATGTTGAGTATCTTTTCATGTGTTTGTTAGCCATCTGTATGTCTTCTTTGGAGAAATGTCTATTTAGTTCTTTGGCCCATTTTTTGATTGGGTCATTTATTTTTCTGGAGTTGAGCTGTAGGAGTTGCTTGTATATTTTTGAGATTAGTTGTTTGTCCATTGCTTCATTTGCTATTATTTTCTCCCATTCTGAAGGCTGCCTTTTCACCTTGCTAATAGTTTCCTTTGTTGTGCAGAAGCTTTTAAGTTTAATTAGGTCCCATTTGTTTATTTTTGCTTTTATTTCCAATATTCTGGGAGGTGGGTCATAGAGGATCCTGCTGTGATGTATGTCAGAGAGTGTTTTGCCTATGTTCTCCTCTAGGAGTTTTATAGTTTCTGGTCTTACATCCATCAGCAGATGAATGGATAAGAAAGCTGTGGTACATATACACAATGGAGTATTACTCAGCCATTAAAAAGAATACATTTGAATCTGTTCTAATGAGATGGATGAAACTGGAACCTATTATACAGAGTGAAGTAAGCCAGAAAGAAAAATACCAATACAGTATACTAACGCATATATATGGAATTTAGAAAGATGGTAACAATAACCCTGTGTATGAGACAGCAAAAGAGACACTGATGTATAGATCAGTCTTATGGACTCTGTGGGAGAGGGAGAGGGTGGGGAGATTTGGGAGAATAGCATTGAAACATGTATAATATCATGTATGAAACGAGTCGCCAGTCCAGGTTCGATGCACGATAACTGGATGCTTGGGGCTGGTGTACTGGGACGACCCAGAGGGAGGGTATGGGGAGGGAGGAGGGAGGAGGGTTCAGGATGGGGAACACAAGTATACCTGTGGCGGATTCATTTCAATATTTTGCAAAACTAATACAATATTGTAAAGTTTAAAAATAAAATAAAATTTAAAAAATATTAATATAATTTTTTACATATTTAAATTTTAAATTTAAAAATATTTAAATAAAAAAATTTATTTCTTGAAAATAAAAAAATAAATATTTTTCATGTTTTGACTTGTTCTATAAATTCTTCTGGATTTCTTTCTTTTCTTTTTCCTTTTCCCCCCCCTCTGTGGTAGTTGTCAATTTTATTGGCACTATAAAATCTGACTAAATTTTTGACTTCATTCCTGACCAGAGATCAAGCCCTGAGACTTTGGAATGGGAGCACTGACTCCAAGACCTTAGACTACCAGAGAGCTAACCCCAGTAAAGTTCATTTCAATTGCTCAGACATGTCCGACTCTTTGCAACCCCATGAATTGCAGCACGTCAGGCCTCCCTATCCATCACCAACTCCTGGAGTTCACCCAGACTCATGTCCATCGAGTCAGTGATGCCATCCAGCCATCTCATCCTCTGTCATTCCCTTCTCCTCCTGCCCCCAATCCCTCCCAGCATCAGGGTCTTTTCCAATGAGTCAACTCTTCGCATGAGGTGGCCAAAGTATTGGAGTTTCAGCATTAGCATCAGTCCTTCCAATGAACACCCAGAACTGGTCTCCTTTAGGATGGACTGGTTGGATCTCCTTTCAAAGTAATGTCTCTGCTTTTTAATAAGCTGTCTAGGTCGGTCATAACTTTCCTTCCAAGGAGTAAGCATCTTTTCATTTCATGGCTGCAATCACCATCTGCAGTGATTTTGGAGCCCCAACAAATAAAGTCTGACACTGTTTCCACTGTTTCCCCATCTATTTCCCCATGAAGTGATGGGACCAGGTGCCATGATGTTAGTTTTCTGAATGTTGAGCTTTAAGCCAACTTTTTAACTCTCCTCTTTCACTTTCATTAAGAGACTTTTTAGTTCCTCTTCACTTTCTGCCATAAGGGTGGTGTCATCTGCATATCTGAGGTTATTGATATTTCTCCCATCAAACTTGATTCCAGCTTGTGCTTCTTCCAGCCCAGCGTTTCTCATGATGTACTCTGCATATAAGTTAAATAAGCAGGGTGACAATATACAGCCTTGATGTACTCCTTTTCCTATTTGGAACCAGTCTGTTGTTCTATGTCCAGTTCTAACTGTTGCTTCCTGACCTGCATACAGAATTCTCAGGAGGCAGGTCAGGTGGTCTGGTATTTCCATCTCTTTCAGAATTCTCCACAGTTTATTGTCATCCACACAGTCAAAGGCTTTGGCATAGTTAATAAAGCAGAAATAAATGTTTTTCTGGAGCTCTCTTGTTTTTGCAATGATCCAGTGGATGTTGGCAATTTGATCTCTGGTTCCTCTGCATTTTCTAAAACCAGATTGAACATCTGGAAGTTCACAATTCACATATTGCTGAAGCCTGGGTTGGAGAATTTTGAGCATTATTTTACTAGCATGTGAGATGAGTACAATTGTGCGGTAGTTTGAGCATTCTTTGACATTGCCTTTCTTTCGGATTGGAATGAAAACTGCCCTTTTCCAGTTCTGTGGCCACTGCTGAGTTTTCCAAATTTGCTGGCATATTGAGTGCAGCACTTTCACAGCATCATCTTTCAGGATTTGGAATAGCTCAACTGGAATTCCATCACCTCCACTAGCTTTGTTCATAGTGATGCTTCCTAAGCATCACTTCATATCCAGGATGTCTGGGTCTAGGTGAGTGATGACACCATCATGATTATCTGGGTCATGAAGATTTTTTTTTTTTTTTTTACAGTTCTTCTGTGTATTCTTGTCACCTCTTCTTTATATCTTCTGTTTCTGTTAGGTCCATACCATTTCTGTCCTTTATCGAGCCCATCTTTGCATGAAATGTTCCTTTGGTATCTCTAATTTTCTTGAAGAGATCTCTAGTCTTTTCCATTCTATTGTTTTCCTCTATTTCTTTGCACTGATCTCTGAGGAAGGCTTTCTTATCTCTCTTTGCTATTCTTTGGAACTCTGCATTCAAATGGAAATATCTTTTCTTTTCTCCTTTGTTTTTCACTTCTCTTCTTTTCACAGCTATTTGTAAGGCCTCCACAGACAGCCCTTTTGCCCTTTTGCATTTCTTTTCCAGGGGGATGGTCTTGATTCCTGTCTCCTGTACAATGTCACAAATCTCCGTCCACAGTTCATCAAGTACTCTGTCTATCAGATCTAGTCCCTTAAGTATATTTATCACTTCCACTGAATAATCATAAGAGATTTGATTTAGGCCATACCTGAATGGTCTAGTGGTTTTCCCTACCTTCTTCAATTTAAGTCTGAATTTGGCAATAAGAAGTTCATGATCTGAGCCACAGTTAGCTCCTGGTCTTGTTTTTGCTGAATGTATAGAGCTTCTCCATCTTTGGCTGCAAAGAATATAATCAATCTAATTTTGATGTTGACCATCTGGTGATATCCATATGTAGAGTCTATTCTTGTTTTGTTGGACGAGGTGTTTGCTATGACCAGTGCTTTCTCTGGGCAAAACTCTATTAGCCTTTGCCCTGCTTCAACTAACCCCAGGGAGTATCAAATAATGAGAACTCACACAAAGGAAACCACTGGAATGCAAGACCCAGCATCACCCAGACAACCTATAGCACCCTGTGCAGGATGCCTCATCTAAACAATGAAGAAAACAAAAATAAAAAATCCAATAATCAGCAGACAGGATTACCACCTCACTCAGCCTAGCCCATCAGAGGAGAAACAAACAGACAAACAAAAATTCAACACATTCTCACCCTATAAGAAGCTTACACAAACTACTGGTACAACGTTAGAGGGCAGAAACCAAAAGGAAAAAAGTCTTCAACCTTGAAGCCTGAGAAAAGGAGACCTTGAACACAATAAGTTAAAAAAAAAAAAACAATGAAAAGGCAGAGAAATAGTACACAAATGAAGGAACAAACTAGTAACACAGAAGTCCAAATAAATGAAGAAGAAATAGGCAAACTATCTGAAAAAGGATTCAGAATAATAATAGTAAAGATGATCAAAAACTTTGAAACCAAAATGGAAGAGTCAATTAACAAAGACCTAGAAGAATTAAAGAATAAACATGCAGAGACAAACAGCACAATTATTGAAATTAAAAAATACTCTACAAGGAGTGAAAAGAAGAATATCTGAAGCAGAAGGATGAATCAGTGAGCTGGAATATAAAATGGTGGAAATAATTTCTGAAGAGCAGAATAAAGTAAAAAGAATGAAAAGAACTGAGGATAATCTTAGAGACCTATGGGACAATATCAAATGCATTAACATTCAGATTATATGGGTCCCAGAAGAAGAAGAGGAAAAAGAAAGGGTATAAGAAAATTTTTGAAAAGATTATAGTTGAAATTTTTCCCAACATGGGTAAGGAAATAGTCAATCAAGACCAAGAGACACAAAGAGCCCCATATTGGATAAACCTGAGGAGAAATATGACAAGGCACACACTAATCAAACTAACAAAGACTAAACACAAAGAAAAAAGATTAAAAGAAGCAAGGAAGAAGCAGCAAATTACATACAAGGGAAACCCCATATGCTTTGCAGCTGATCTTTCAGCAGAAACTCTGCAGACCAGAAGGGAATGGCAAGATATATTTAAAGTAATGAAAGGGAAAATCGGCAACCAAGATTACTGTACCCAGCAAGGATTTCATTCAAAGTTGATGCAGAAATAAAAAGCTTTTCAGACAAGCAAAAGTTAAGAGAATTCAGTACCACCAAACCAGCTTTACAACAAATGTTAAATGGACTCATATAGTCAAAAAATACAAGAGAAGAAAAAAGATCTACAAAATCAACCCAAAACAATTAAGAAAATGGAATTAAGAACATATATAAATAATTGCTTTAAATGTAAAAGGATTAAATGCTCCAAGCAAAAGACACAGAGTGGCTGAATGGATAAAAAAGCAAGATCCATATATATGCTGTCTACAAGAAACACACTTCAGACCTCAAGACGCATATAGACTGAAAGTGAGAGGATGGAAAAATATATTCCATGCAAATGGAAGACACAAGAAAGCTGGAGTAGTAATCCTCATATCAGACAAAACAGACCATAAAATAAAGAAAATTATAAGAGATAAGGAAGGACAATACATAATGATCAAGGGATCAATCCAAGAGGAAGACATAGCAATTGTAAATATCTATGCACCCAACATAGGAGCACTTCAATACATAAGACAAACACTAACAGACATAAAGGGAGAAATTTAACACAAAAACAGTAAGAGACTTTAACACCCCACTCACACCAATGGACAGATCATCAAAACAAAAAAAAAATTAATAAGGAAACACAAGTCTTAAATGATATATTAGATGAGATGTACCTCATTGATATCTTCAGGACATTCCATTCAAATGCAGAAGCATACACCTTCTTCTCAAGGGCACATAGAACATTCTCCAGGATGGACCACATCTTGGGTCACAAATAAAACCTCAGTAAATTTAGAAAATTGAAATTGTATCAAGCATCTTTTCTGACCACAACTCTATGAGACTAGATATCAATTACAAGAAAAAAAAAATTGTAAATAACACAAACATATGGAGATTAAGCAACATGTTTCTAAATAACCAACAGGTTACTGAAGAAACCAAAAGGGAAGTCAAAACACTTCTAGAAACAAATGACAATGAAAATATGACAATTCAAAACCTATGGGATACAGCAAAAGTAGTCTTAAGAGGGAAGTTTATAGCAATACAATCCTACCTCAAGAAACAAGCAAAATATTGAATAGACAGCCTAACTCTACACCTAAAACAACTGGAAAAAGAACAACAAAAAAAAATTAGTAGAAGGAAAGAAATCATAAAGATCTGAGCAGAGATAAATGAAAAAGAAATGAAACAATAGTAAAGATTAATAAAACTAAAAGCTGGTTCTTTGAGAAGATAAACAAAATTGACTAGCCTTTATCTAGACTCATCAAGAAAAAAAAAAGAGAAAGAGAGAGATTGAAGAATCAAATTAATAAAATTAGAGATGAAAAAGGAGAGTTACAACAGACAATGCAGAAATATAAAGGATTATAAGAGACTATAATGAACAACACTATGGCAACAAAATGGATAAGCTGGAAGAAATGGACAAATTCTTAGAAAACTTCAATCTTCCAAGACTGAACCAGAAAGAAATAGAAATTATGAACAGCCCAATTACAAGCACTGAAATGGAAGCTGTGAGCAAAATCTCCCAAAAAACAAAAGCCCAGGACCAGATGGCTTCACAGGAAAATTCTATCAAATATTTAGAGAAGAGCTGATGCCTATTCTTCTAAAATGCTTTCAAAAAATTGCAGAGGAAAGAACACTTCCAAACTCATTCCATGAGGCCACCATCACCCTGATACCAAACCAGACAAAGACAACACAAAAAAAGAAAACTACAGGCCAATATCCCTGAGAAACATAGATGCAAAATCCTCAACAACATTTTAGCAAATAAAATTCAGCAACACATCAAAAAGCTCATAAACCATGATCAAATTGGTTTATTCCAGGAATGCAAGGATTCTTCAATATATGCAAGTCAATCAATGTGATACACCATATTAATAAAGAGAAGGATAAAAACCATATGATTATCTCAATAGATGCAGAAAAAGCCCTCGACAAAATTTAGCACCCATTTATGCTTAAAACTCTTCAAAAAATGGGCATAGAAGGAACCTACCTCAACATAGTAAAGGCCATATGTTATAAGCCTACAGCAAACATTATTCTCAATGGTGAAAAATTGAAAGCATTCCCCCTAAGATCAGGAACAAGACAAGGGTGTCCACTTTCACCACTGTTATTCACTACAGTTCTGGAAGTTCTAGCTATAACAGAGAAGAAAAAGAAAGGAATCCAGATCAGAAAAGAAGTAAAGCTCTTACATTTTGCAGATGACATGATACTGTACATAGAAAACCCCAAAGATAGTATCAGAAAATTACTGGAGCTAATCAGTGAATTTAGCAAAGTTGCAAGGTACAAAATCAATACACTGAAATGTATTGCAGTTCTATATACTAACAATGAAAAATCAGAAAGAGAAATTAAGAAATCAATCCCATTCACCATTCAACAAAAATAATTAAATATCTAAGAATAAACTTACCTAAGATGACAAAAGAACTGTACACATAAAATTATAAGACACTGATGAAAGAAATCAAAGATGACATAAACAGATGAAGAATATTCCATGTTCCTGGATAGGAAGAATCAATATTGTGAAAATGACTATATTACCAAATGCAAAATATCAATTCAATGCAATCCCTATCAAATTATCAATGGCATTTTCCATAGAACTAGAACAACAACAACAAAAAATCACAATTCATATGAAAACACAAAAGACCCCGAGTAGCCAAAGCAGTCTTGTGATAGAAGAATGGAGCTAGAGGAATCAACCTTCCTGACCTCAGATTATACTACAAAGCTACTGTCATCAAGACAGCATGGTACTCACACAAAAACAGAAATATAGACTAATAGAACAAGATAGAAAATGCAGAAATAAACTCATGCACCTATGGGTACCTTAGTTTTGACAAAAGAGGCAAGAACATACAATGGGGCAAAGACAGTCTTTTCAATAAATGGTTCTGGGAAAACTGGACAGCTACATGTAAAAGAATTAAATTAGAACACTTCCTAACACCATACACAAAGATAAACTCAAAATGGATTAAAGACCTAAATGTAAGACCAAAAACTATAAAACTCTTAAAGGAAAATATAGGCAGAATATTTGATGACCTAAATCAAAGCAAAGTCCTCTATGATCTACTTCCTAGAGTAATGGAAATAAAAACAAAAGTAAATAAGTGGGACCTGATTAAACTTAAAGCTTTTGCACAGCAAAGGAAACACTAACCAAAGTGAAAAGACAACCCTCAGAATGGGAGAAAATAATAGCAAATGAAACAACTGACAAAGGATTAATTTCCAAAATATACAAGCAGCTCATACAACTCAATACCAGAAAAACAAGCAACTGAATCAAAAAGTGGGAAAAAGACCTAAACAGACATTTCTCTGAAGAAGACATATAGATGGATAACAAACACATGAAAAGATGCTCAACATTGCTCATTATTAGAGAAACGCAACAAGATATCACCTCACACCAGTCAGAATGGCCATCATCAAAATGTTTACAAACAATAAATGCTCGAGAGGGTGTGGAGAAAAGGGAATGCTCTTGCTGTGTTGGTGGGAATTGATACAGCCACTATGGAAGATGATATGGAGATTCTTTAAAAAAATCAGGAATAAAACCACCATATGACCCAGCAACCCCAGTCGTAGGCATATACCTAGAGGAAACCAAATTTGAATAAGACATATGTATACTATTGTTCATTGCAGCACTCCTTACAATAGCTAGAACATGGAAGCAACCTAGATGTCCATCGACAGATCAATGGATAAAGAAGTTGTGGTACATATACACAATGGAATATAACTCAGCCATAAAAAGGAATGCATTTGAGTCAGTTCTGATGAGGTGGATGAACCTAGAACCTATTATACAGAATGAAGTGAGTCAAAAAGAGAAAGATAAACATCATATTCTAATTCACATATATGAATCTAGAAAAATGGTTCTGAAGAATTTATTTACAGGGTAACAGTGGAGTAACAGACATAGAGAATAGACTTATAGACATGGGGAGAGGGAAGGAGAGGGTGAGATGTTATGGGAAGAGTAACCATGGAAAGTTACATTACCATATGTAAAATAGATAGCCATCAGGAATTTGCTGTATGGCTCAGGAAACTCAAACAGGAGCTCTGTATCAACCTAGAGGGCTGAGACGGGGAGGGAGATAGGAAGGAAGTTAAAAAGGAAGGAGATATATGTATACCCATGGTTGAATCATGTTGAGGTTTGACAGAAAACAAAACAATTCTGTAAAGTAATTATCCATCAATAAAAAAATAAATTAAAAAAATAACTTCTGGATATACTTTAATTATTGACAAAGACCATTTCCTGTCTCCTTGATAAGTTACTTCAGAACAAAATCCAAGGCTTTTTCTCATTCAGTTTAACATTTAGAGCACAATGATTGAAATTTAGTTTTAAATGCCTGTACTTCTATTTTCAGGAACACTGTCACTTTTTCAGCAATTCACTTGACCTTTCTTTTCAATTTGTAATAGTGGTGATAGTAATAACTTTTATTCTATGATAATGATCAAAAGAGAAAAAATAATTTTGTAGTGACAGTTCATACCAGAAATGATCTATAAAAGAGAGATTTATTATAATTATTATATAATTTTCTTGTGTGTAAAGCAGTATATTCATGAGACCTTACTTTCTTTCTGAGGAACACTGAATGTCCTTAAATATGTTTCTTAAACTCCTTATTTATCAAACAGTGATGGGATCAATGTGTGTTTCATGCTAAAAAAATTTTTTTTAGAGAACCACATGATTTTAGAATGACTCTTCCCTTTTTCTCATTTCATTAATTTTCTTGGTAATTGATGAGCCTCCTTTTTTCACTTAGATGAGAAATATCTACTTGGTTTCTCAATTACTCTTCCTATATTTGCTCTGTTTTCCTCCTCTGGACTTCTTATGTTAAGTATATTCATCATCTTTTATTTTCTAATAATACTCATTAATTTAATCTTTATTTTCTTCCTTTTATTTCTGGAAGACTTCTCTATTTTTAAGTCATTTCTGTGTGTGTATGCAGTAACTTTTCTACTTATTAAGCTACTGCATTAAAGCATTTAGCAGCAACTTTTTTTTCTAGTCTAAGAAAGTTTTGTGATCACAAATTTCCCCTTACCCAAATTATTGAATTAACTCTTGTTAATAAATTGTATGTCCTATAAATTATTTAACTGAACTGCTGTGGTACATATACACAATGGAGTATTACTCAGCCATTAAAAAGAATACATTTGAATCAGTTCTAATGAGGTGGATGAAACTGGAGCCTATTATACAGAGTGAAGTAAGCCAGAAAGAAAAACACCAATACAGTATACTAATGCATATACATGGAATTTAGAAAGATGGTAACAATAATCCTGTATCAGATCAGATCAGTTGCTCAGTCATGTCCGACTCTTTGTGACCCCATGAATCGCAGCACGCCAGGCCTCCCTGTCCATCACCAACTCCCGGAGTTCACTCAGACTCACGTCCATCGAGTCAGTGATGCCATCCAGCCATCTCATCCTCTGTCGTCCCCTTCTCCTCCTGCTCCCAATCCCTCCCAGCATCAGAGTCTTTTCCAATGAGTCAACTCTTCGCATGAGGTGGTCAAAGTACTGGAGTTTCAGCTTTAACATCATTCCTTCCAAAGAAATCCCAGGGCTGATCTCCTTCAGAATGGACTGGTTGGATGTCCTTACAGTCCAAGGGACTCTCAAGAGTCTTCTCCAACACCACAGTTCAAAAGCATCAATTCTTCGGCGTTCAGCCTTCTTCACAGTCCAACTCTCACATCCATACATGATCACAGGAAAAACCATAGCCTTGACTAGACAAACCTTTGTTGGCAAAGTAATGTCTCTGCTTTTGAACATGCTATCTAGGTTGGTCATAACTTTCTTTCCAAGGAGTAAGCGTCTTTTAATTTCATGGCTGCAGTCACCATCTGTAGTGATTTTGGAGCCCAGAAAAATAAAGTCTGACACTGTTTCCCCATCTATTTCCCATGAAGTGGTGGGACCGGATGCCATGGTCTTCGTTTTCTGAATGTTGAGCTTTAAGCCAACTTTTTCACTCTCCACTTTCACTTTCATCAAGAGGCTTTTGAGTTCCTCTTCACTTTCTGCCATAAGGGTAGTGACATCTGCATATCTGAGGTTATTGATATTTCTCCTGGCAATCTTGATTCCAGCTCCTGTCTATGAGACAGCAAAAGAGACACTGATGTATAGAACAGTCTTTTGGACTCTGTGGGAGAGGGAGAGGGTGGGATGATTTGGGAGAATGGCATTGAAACATGTATAATATCATATATGAAATGAGTTGCCAGTCCAGGTTCGATGCACAATACTGGATCCTTGGGGCTGGTGCACTGGGATGACCCAGGGGGATGGTATGGGGAGGGAGGAGGGTGGATGGTTCAGGATGGGGAACACGTGTATACCTGTGGAAGATTCATGTTGATATATGGCAAAACCAATACAATATTGTAAAGTTAAAAAATAAAATAAAAAAAGAAAAAAATTATTTAACTGAACTAAATATTTTAAATTATATTTTTTATTTTCCTAATGTAACTATTAATGGCCTTAACTTTTTAATGCTATTTCCTTCTTATAAATTTCATATTCAATAAATATTTTACTATTGTTAATTATGCTTGTAGGTAAAAGCATACATCGAATGTTAGCAGTAGATATTCTGGTTGGCAAGATTACAAGTGATTTTTTTTCCCTCTTTGTTTTTCTGTTTAAGTGAAATTTTTACAATGGGCATGCCTGACCTCAATAATCAGAATTTTCAACAAAATTTAAAAGTTTACAAAAAAGACCCTAGTGCTTTTAGATTAGTAGAGATAAAATATGAAAGCCTTAAGAAAATAAGATAAAAATTAAAAAAAATAAGAAATAATGAGAAATATTAAGAATAATAAAACCTGAGTAATAAAGAAATAAATTATCTACATTGGACGTTTATACTGGTGCAGGAGGAAGGATGTTTGTAGGTAAATGTCATGACTTTGAGTAGAAAGTAGGAGTCACAATTCAAATATATAGTTCATGCAGATTTTTTTCTTTACATAATAAGCTTCTTTGTATCAGTTTCCTTCTTTTCTTTCTTGATTGGCATATTTGTCTCTAAACACTGTCTTTTAGCAAAATCTTATTTTCATTGACACAAAATTGAAGGATACACACACACATACACAAACACATAGATGCTTATATTGTTGTTTAGTTGCTAAGTCATGTCCAAATCTTTGTGACCCTATAGACTCTCTCCCACCAGGCTCCTTTGTCCATGGAATTTCTCAGGCAAGAATACTGGAGTAGGATGCCATTTCCTTCTCCAATATATTTCTATAAGCTCTAATAAATGAATAATCTTTAAATACCTGTTTCTGAAATCAATTCAAAGTCATTTAAGAACCCTAGTTTCCCTTAATTAAGCTTAATTCTTCTCATTACTTACTTATCAAAGAGCATTTCTTTGCCATATGGTGATAATAGCCCTGATCTTTCTGTATGGTGTGTTTTATAAATTTGTAAGCAGTGATTTCATAATTCAGTAGAAATTAATTAAAAAATTGACATGATCTTAACCACAAGCTATCACCAGTGTGCCCTGTAGAATCATAATTTTCTTAAAAACAGTGTTTGACTTCTTCACACTTAAGCAATATGGCCTTACTAGTGTATTGTGAAATATGACACTCTTAATAAAAAAACATTTAAAGTTGAACCAGATTCCATGGATCCACTTATTTCAAAATATTAACAAATTAAAAAGTGAATAAAAATCATATAAAGTATTTCTCATGGTTAGGAAAAATTCAGATGAAGTACGTTAAATCTAAATCATTAAAACAGTCTAAGGCATTCTAATTATAAGAACATTAAATACAAAATGTTCCATTTCAAAGATACTTTTAGAGATGACATTAAAGGTGAGAGAATGTATATATTATATATGTGTTCTCAGATGCTCAATTGTCTCTGACTCTGTGACACTTTGAACTGTAGCCTACCAGACTTTGTCCGTGGGGTTTTTCAGGCAAGAATACTGGAGTGGGGACCCTTTTCTTCTCTAAGGTATCATCCCATCTAAGGGATTGAACCCACATCTCCTGTGTCTCCTGCATTGCTGCTGCTGCTGCTGCTAAGTAGCTTCAGTCGTGTCCGACTCTGTGCGACCCCATAGACGGCAACCCACCAGGCTCCCCCGTGCCTGGGATTCTCCAGGTAGGAACACTGGAGTGGGTTGCCATTTCCTTCTCCAACGCATGAAAGTGAAAATTGAAAGTGAAGTAGCTCAGTCGTGTCCGACTCCTAGTGACCCCATGGACTGCAGCCCACCAGGCCCCTCTGTCCATGGGATTTTCCAGGCAAGAGTACTGGAGTGGGGTGCTATTGTCTTCTCTGCTCCTGCATTGCAGACAGATTCTTTACCTACTGAGCTGAGAGAATATGTATATCATATAGTTTTCTACTTTATTAAACTGATTATATTATAGTAAAGGAAGAGTATAATATTAAATTAAAATTTTAAAAACAAATTAATTGCAGAATAAATTGAACTCAAATTTAGGTTGTCAATAATTGTACATATAACTTTCAGCTCTCTTGATGTGCCTTATATTATTTCAGAAAATAGTAATTTACAATATGTAAAATTTTGAGTACTTAGTTATCTCAATCAAACATATTCTAATATCCCTAAACGACCTTCTTCGTTCCTTTGTTCCTTCCTTCCTTCCTCATTTCCTTATTTCTTTATTGGTAATTTTGGCTATAAAAGTTAATTGCTGGCAAAGTTTTATGAGAACTAATAATTCTCTTGCATATTTCTCATCTTGCATCTTATAAATGCAAGATGAATGATATGCCATATACATATGGTATATGTATATATACATGGTATACCATATATATATATGTACCATACATATATAAATACATATATTCAAATGAATGAATATACAAATAGTATACCATATACATAAACATATATTCAAATTAATGAATATACAAATATTAATTCCAATTTGGATCATCATTTTATATATATATTGTATTATCCACTCTTTTATAGATTATTTTCCTCTATAGGCCATTACAGAGTATTGAGTAGAGTTGTCTGTACTATGCAGTAGGTCTCTATTAGTTATCTATTTTATAGATAGCTGTTTGTATGTGTCAACCCCAGTCTCTCAATTTGTCCCTCCTTACCTTTCTCTCCAGGCTTCCCTGGTGGCTCAGACAGTAAAGCATCTGTCTGCAATGCAGGAGATCTGGGTTCAATCCCTGGGTTGAGAAGATCCCCTGGAGAAGGAAATGGCAGCCCACTTCAGTACTCTTGCCTGGAAAATCCCATGGACGGAGGAGCTTGGTAGGCTTCAGTCCATGGGGTTGCAAAGAGTCAGACACGACTGAGCAGCTTGACTTTCTTTTACTGTCACTTTTCTCTCCAGTAACTAAATTGCTTTCTAAATCTCTGACTCTATTTATTCTTTTGTATATAAGTTTATTTGTACTTTTTTTTATTTCACATATAAGTGATGTCATATAATATCTGTCCTTCTCTGATTTCCTTCATTCACTGTGAAAATGTCTAGGTTCATCCATACTACTGCAAATGGTGTTATTTTGTTCTTTTATAAGTCTGAGTAATATTACATTGCATATATATATAGTTGTTGTTGTTAATTCTCTGCTGATGGGCATTTATGTTGCTTCCATGTCCTGGCTATTGTAAATAGTGCTTCAGTGAACATTGGGGTACATGTATATTTTGGAATTATTATTTCCTCTGGATATATGCTAATAAGTGGGATATGGTAGTACTATTTTTAAAGGAAACTCCATAGTGCTTTCCATAGTGGCTGTACCAATTTACATCCCCATCAACATTATAAGAGGGTTTCTTTTTCTCCACACCCTCTCCAGAATTTATTGTTTGTAGATTTTTTGATGATGGTCATTGTGCCTGGGGTAAGATGATAACTAACTGTATGTTGAATAAAACTGATGAGAATAGAACATCCCTGTCTTGTGACTAATCTTAGAGAAAATGTTTTCAGTTTTTAACTCCTGAGGAAAATGTTTGCTATGGATTTGTCATATATGGCCCTTATTATGCTGAGGTATGTTTCCTCTCTGTCCACTTTCTGAAGAGTGTTTATCGTAAATAGATGTAGAATTTTGTCAAAAGCTTTTGCTGCATCTATTGAGATGATCATATGGCTTTTATTCTTTAATTTGTAATTGTGCTGTGTCACACTGATTAATCTGTGAATAGTAAAGAATGCTTGCATCCTCCCTGGGGTAAATCTGACTTAATCATGATGTATGGTCATTTTAATGTGTTGTTGGATTCAGTTTGTTAGTGTTTTTTTAAGATTTTCACATCTATGTTCATCAGTGATATTGGTCTGCAATTTTCTTTTTTTGCAGTATTGTTGCTGGTTTTGTTATTAGGATAATCAGATCAGATCAGATCAGATCAGTCATTCAGTCATGTCCGACTCTTTGCGACCCCATGAATCTCAGCACGCCAGGCCTCCCTGTCCATCACCAACTCCCAGACTTCACTCAGACTCACGTCCATCGAGTCAGTGATGCCATCCAGCCATCTCATCCTCTGTCTTCCCCTTCTCCTCCTGCCCCCAATCCCTCCCAGCATCACAGTCTTTTCCAATGAATCAACTCTTCGCATGAGGTGGCCAAAGTACTGGAGTTTCAGCTTTAGCATCATTCCTTCCGAAGAAATCCCAGGGCTGATCTCCTTCAGAATGGACTGGTTGGGTCTCCTTGCAGTCCAGGGGACTCTCAAGAGTCTTCTCCAACACCACAGTTCAAAAGCATCAATTCTTCGGCACTCAGCCTTCTTCACAGTCCAACTCTCACATATCAGGATAATAGTGGCCTTTTATTAATAGAACAAACTTGTGAGAGCTCCTTCCTTTGCAAATTTTGAAAGAGTTTCAGAAGGGTGGGTTGTAACTCTTCTTTAAATGTTTGAAAGAATTTCCATGTGAAGTCACCTGGTCTTGAGATTCTGATATTTGGAAAGCTTCTTAATCACATTTTCAATTTCAGTACTGGTTATTGGTATGTTCATATTTTCTATTTACTCCTGACAGTCTTGGAAGGTTGCACCTTTCTAAGAATTTATCCATTCCTTCAGTGTCGTCAATTTTATTGGCATAGTTATTTGTAGTAGTTTCTTATGATCCTTAGCATTTCTATGGTGTCCATTGTAACTTCTCCTTATTGTAATTGTATTGATTTGATTCTTCTCACCCTTTTTTTCCTTGATGAGTCTGGCTAAAGTTTTATCAATCTTATTTATCTTTCCAAAGAACCAGCTTTTAGTTTCATTGCTCTTTTCTATTTTTGTCTCTATTTCATTTATTTCAACTCTAATCTTCATGTTTTCCTTCCTACTAAGTTTGGTTAATCTAGAAAATTAAAATATGCTTGCTCCTTGGAAGAAAAGCTGTGACAAACCTAGACAGCATGTTAAAATGCAGAGACATCACTTTGCTGACAAAGGTCTGTGGTTTTCCCAGTAGTCATGTATAGATGTGAGAGTTGAAGAATCTATGCTTTTGAATTGTGCTGGAGAAAGAGTCCCTTGGACTACAAGGAAATCAAACTAATGAATCCTAAAGGAAATCAACCGTGAATAACCTTTGGAAGGACAGATGCTAAAGCTGCAGCTTCCATGCTTTGGCCACCTGTTACACAGAGTTGACTCCTTGGAAAAGACCCTGATCCTGGGAAAGATTGAAGGCAAAAGGAGAAGGGGGTGGCAAAGGATAAGATTGGTTAAATAGCATCACCAACTCAACATGAATTTGAGCAAACTCTGGGAGACAGTGAAGGACGGAGGATCCGAGAGCATTGCAGTCCAGGGGGTCTCAAAGTGTCAGACATGATTTAGTGACTGAACAATAACAACTGACCTTGGATTTTGTTCATTCTTCTTTCTCTAGTTGCTTTAGGTGTAAGTTTAGGTTGTTTATTTGAGACTTTTCTTATTTCCTGAGGTAAGATTTTATTGCTAATAACTTCTCTATTAGAACTGCTTTTGCTGCATTCCATAGGTTTTAGATTGTAATGTTTCATCGTCATTTGAGCATAGTTTTTTTTTTTTTTTTTAATCTTAAACTTCTTCAGTGATCAAGGGGTTATTTAGTAACATATTTTTTAGTGTCTACATGTTTGGATTTTTTTAGTTTTTCCTGATAATTTATTTCTAATATCATAACATTGTGGTTGGAAAAGATGTTTGATATAATTTCAATTTCCTTAAGGCTTGGTTTGTGGCTCAATATGTAGTATGTTATCTATGCAGTTAATCCTGGAGAATGTTCCATATTCACTTGAGAAGGAAATGTATTCTGCTGCTTTTATATGGAATGGGTTTCTACAAATCAATTAAATTCATCTAGTCTGACATATCTTTTAAGGCCTATGTTTTCTTATTGATTTTCTGTCTAGATTATCTGCCCATTGGTGTAAACAAGATGTTAAAGTTCCCCAGTATTATTGTGTTACTGTCCATTTCCCCTTTTATGGCTATTAGCATTTGGCTTATATACTGAGTTGTTCCTAATGAGGTGCATGTGTATTTACAATTGTTATATCTTCTTCTTGGATTAATCCTTTAATCATTACGTGTATACTCCTTTGTCTCTTGTCCAGTTCAGTTCAGTTCACTCACTCAGTTGTGTCCGACTCTTTGAAACCCCATGAACCGCAGCACATTAGGCCTCCCTGTCCATCACCAACTCCCGGAGTTCACTCAAACTCATGTCCATCGAGTCAGTGATGCCAACCAACCATCCCATCCTCTATCGTCCCCTTATTGTCCTGACCTCAAACTTATAGCAGTGTTTAAAGTCAATATTTTTTTCTTATATGAGTATTGCTACTCTAGATTTCTTTTGGTTTCTATTTGCATGGAATATCCCTATCAATCCCAGTACTTGCAGTCTGTAATTTGTCCTACAGCATATATATGAGTTTTGTTTTTGTATCCACATATTCAGTCTATGCCTTTTTGTTGGAGCATTTAATCTACTTACATTTAATGCAATTTTCAATATATATGTTACTTTGATATTTCTTAATTGTTTTGGATTAATTTTTGTAAGTCTTTTTTCTTCCATTCCAATTCTATTCACTTCTGTTGTGGTTTGATGACTATATTTGGCATTTCGTTTGGTTTGCTTTTTCATTTTTGTGTGTTGATCTACTATAATTTTTTGGTTTGCTTTTCCCATGATGTTTTGATATGTATGGTAGTCTATATATGTACAAGGTTGTTTTAGGCTCTCTCTTTCTTGTTGAGAGAAGTTCTGTTAGCATTTGTTAAATGCTGATATCAGTTCAGTTCAGGTTAGTTGCTCAGTCGTGTCCAACTCTTTGCGACCCCATGAATCACAGCATGCCAGGCCTCCCTGTCCATCACCAACTCCCGGAGTTCACTCAGACTCACATCCATCGAGTCAGTGATGCCATCCAGCCATCTCATCCTCTGTTGTCCCCTTCTCCTCCTGCCCCCAACGCCTCCCAGCATCAGAGTCTTTTCCAATGAGTCAACTCTTCGCATGAGGTGGCCAAGGTACTGGAGTTTCAGCTTTAGCATCATTCCTTCCAAAGAAATCCCAGGGCTGATCTCCTTCAGAATGGACTGGTTGGATCTCCTTGCAGTCCAAGGGACTCTCAAGAATCTTCTCCAACACCACAGTTCAAAAGCATCACTTCTTTGGCACTCAGCTTTCTTCACAGTCCAACTCTCATATCCATACATGCTGCTCAGTCGCTTCAGCTGTGTATGACTCTGTGTGACTCCATAGACAGCAGCCCAAGAGGCTGCACTGTCCCTGGGATTCTCCAGGCAAGAACACTGGAGTGGGTTGCCATTGCCTTCTCCAATGCATGAGAGTGAAAAGTGAAAGTGAAGTCGCTCAGTCATGTCCAACTCTTAGTGACCCCATGGACTGGAGGCCACCAGGCTCCTCCATCCATGGGATTTTCCAGGCAAGTGTGCTGGAGTGGGGTGCCATTGCCTTCATGACCACAGGAAAAACCATAGCCTTGACTAGACGGACCTTTGTTGGCAAAGTAATATCTCTGCTTTTCAATATACTATCTAGGTTGGTCATAACTTTCCTTCTAAGGAGTAAGCATCTTTTAATTTCATGGCTGCAGTCACCATCTGCAGTGATTTTGGAGCCCAAAAAAATAAAGTCTGACACTGTTTCCACTGTTTCCCCATCTATTTCCCATGAAGTGATGGGACCAGATGCCATGATCTTCATTTTCTGAATGTTGAGTCTTAAGCCAATGTTTTCACTCTCCTCTTTCACCTTCATCAAGAGGCTCTTTAGTTCCTCTTCACTTTCTGCCATAATGGTGGTGTCATCTGCATATGAGGTTATTGATATTTCTCCCGGCAATCTTGAGTCCAGCTTATACTTCTTCTAGCCCAGCGTTTCTCATGATGTACTCTGCATATAAGTTAAATAAGCAGGGTGACAATATACAGCCTTGACGTACTCCTTTTCCCATTTGCAACCAGTCTGTTGTTCCATGTCCAGTTCTAACTGTTGCTTCCTGACTTGCATACAAATTTCTCAAGAGGCAGTCAGGTGGTCTGGTATTCCCATCTCTTTCACGGTGGTGCTGAATTCTTTTAGTTTTGCTCATCTTAAAATTTTTTATTTCTCTTTCAAATCTGAATGGGAGCTTTACTGGGTGGAGTATTCTTGGTTGCAGTTTTTCCCCATTCATCATTTTAACTATATGCTGCCACCCTTTTCTGGCTTGCAGAGCTTCTTCTGAAAAGAAGCTAATAACTTTATGGGGTTTGTTCCTTTTCCCTTATTGATTTAATTTTTTTTTCTTTGTCTTAAAATCTTTTTCAGTTTAAATAATATGTGTCTTGGAGTTTTATGCCTTGGATTCATCCTGTATGGGGCTTCCTGCACTTCTGGATTTGAGTGACTGTTTCCTTTATCATGTTAAGGAAGTGTTTAGCTCTAATTTCTTCAAATATTTTATCAGGGACTTTCTCTTTCTCTTCTTCTTCTGGAAACCATATAATGTGAATGTTGGTACATTTAATGTTGTCTCAGGGTCTCTGAGACTCTTCATTTTTTTTTTTCATTAAATTTTTTTCTTATTCTATTCTGTGGCAGTAATTTCCACCACTTTGTCCTCCAGCTTATCTATTTGTTCTTCAGTCTCAGTTATTCTGCTATTCATACCTTCTAGTGTATTTTTTCATTTCATTTACTCTATTATCCATCTCTGTTTGTTTATTCTTTAAATATTCTAGCTCATTACTGAATATTTCTTGTATTCTCTCGATCTGTGCCTCCATTCTTTATCCAGGATTTTGGATAATTTTTAATATCATTATCTTGAATTATTTTTCAGGTAGATTGCCTGTTTCCTCTTCATTTACTTGTTCTTGAGGGTTTTATCTTGTTCCTTTGTTTGTAGCATATTTCTCTCTTATCTAATGATGTCTTTCTGTGTTTGTGATCTCCTTTGCATTGGCTGCAGGGTTTTAGTTTTTCTTGTTTCTGATGTCTGCTCCCTGGTGGGTGGGGTTGGTCCAGGGACCTGTGTAGGCTTCTTTTTTTTTTTTTTTTAGATTTTTTTAAAATTTTATTTTATTTTTAAACTTTACATAATTGTTTTAGTTTTGCCAAATATCAAAATGAATCCACCACAGGTATACATGAAGTAGGGGTGAGAATTGATGTCAGCAAAATGGTAGAGTAAGAATTTCTTTTTTTTTTTTTTTTTTCGCTGTGTAGGCTTCTTGGTGTGAGAGACTTATGCCTGTCTTCTGGTGGGTGGAGCTGTATCTCATCCCTCTGATGGGCACAACAGTGTCAAGTGGTATGGTTTGAGGTAGTTGTGAGCTCAGAATGACTTTAAACAGCCAGTCTGTTGATAGATGGGGTTGTGTTCCTGTCTTGCTGGTCGTTTGTCCTGAGCTTTCCTGCTGTGGAGGGCATAGGCTGTTGGGTACAGTCAGGTTTTAGTACTGAAGTGGGGATCTCCAGGAGAGCTCATGCTGATAAATATTCTCTGTGGCCTCCACCACCAGTGTTCTTGCTCCTATAGTGAGCTACAACCAACCCCTACTTTTCTAGGCAACCCTCCCAGACCCCTAGTTAGGTCTAGTCCTTGTTCTTATGGAAGTATTATCTTGTGATGTGTCCTAGTGTAGGTAAGGTCTTATGTGAACCCTCCAAGAGTGGAATTTTTGTTTTGTTCAGTTCTGTAGAGCTCCTGTACTCAGAACCTGGTAGTCTTGAAAGCCAAATGCTCTGGTGTTTTTGCCTCCTGATGCCTGACACTCAGACTGTCTTAGAGGACTATTTTTATATGGAGACATCCCTCTGTTGTCTCTTGGTGTTTCACAATTTTAGTGTAAGAGCTGTTTTTAGTATGGATGTCTAATACCTGTGTCCTCAGTGTATGCTGGTCACTATCCCCTTGATAGGAGATGTGACTGATATTGTGGTAGTTGCCTTCACTGGATGTTGAGAAGGGTCTCCCCTTTGCTCTGTGGTTGTTACTGTCGTATTAGATGCAGGTTCTGCTTCCTAGTTGTTAATGCAGAAGCCCCAGATCTATTTCTGAACTGTGTGAGATGTGAGGTCGGAGGGGTTGTAGCACTCCTATGGGGAGAAAAGCCATTGAGTTTTCCTTATCTGGAGCTGTTCACCCATGAGTGTACTCTGTTGTATCACTATTTTACCCACTGTGTAGGTTCATAAAGTACACTGTTGCTGGCCCTGCTTTCAGCCCCACCTAAACCATGAGTATGCCCACAGTTGATCCTGGTGTCTCCTAGTTATTGTTTTCACCAGGCCACTAGTACAGATCTACTAAAGTCAGGTCCCAGGACTGCAGTAATTGAGCACATGGACCTGCTCTGGGACCTATGGAGGCATCTCAGATTCTGGCCTGGACAGATACCCACATGTTAGTGCCCATAATGCGAGTGCCTGTATTGGGTCTGGGGTGGTGGTGGTGGTGGTGGTGGTGTATAAGTTCACAGTTCCTGTAGCCATGAGGAGAGATTTAAGCTCTTCTTCCTTGTTATACAGTCCCTGGGGCTCAGCAGTGGTTTCAGCCCCACCTCTGTGGGTGTTCATCCTACCAATGTCAGCCCACAAGACTCCCCCAAATATTACAATTTGTAATTCATAATCAAAGTAACCTATATGTTTATCACCATGTCTTAAAGTTTGCTTTCCTTTTACTACAGTGTTTGTTAAGATACACACAAGAAAATAATTACTTTTTCACCCATACCTTGAGTATGACTAAGATCTAAAACTTAGTCTAGAAGTAGAGCAGTTGCTCTCCTCATTCCAAATGGCATCTTCCTTCCTATTCCTAAGAACCATCTACTTCTATGATGCAATTATCAACCAGGTAACTCTGATAAATTATTATTAGTATCTAAGCATTATTTCTCTCTCCTTTATTTCTCTTAACATCCTTTTGCACAATCTATCATCAGCCCCGCCCAAAGTTTCTTGAGTTACTCATTTTTTAATGATATGACTTCTCCTCTAGCCACATATCATTTTTCCTAAGTATTTTCAATATAAGATCACTCCAAAATTTTATGAATCTTCTTTCTGATAACTATCTTCTACTTTCCTTTTAGTAACTCCATTACATCAACATGTCATTCTATCAGAGTTTTGAATCCATCCATCTACCAGCTTTTTCACAGTCCATTGTCCTTTCATTTCCTTCCCTTCTTATCTTCATTTTCCTCCAAAAATCTCTAAAAATCCTTTTTTCATTAAGAAAGTAGGGATGATTTTGATTGAGATAACATTGTTTTATAGTGTTACGTAAGTTTTCTGTATGCAACATTATATTTCTACTTCTGTATGCCCTGCAATATGCTCACTACCAAAAATTTAGTTACCATCCATCACTACACAGTTGATCCCTTTACCTATTTCAGCTTCCTTTGCCAACACATCTTCTCCTCTCATATACACTACTTTGTTTTCTGTATTTGTGTGTTTGGTTTGTTCATTTATTTTGTTTATTGTTCATTTAGTACAGTTACTCTGGAAGATAGTATGAATATTTCTCAAAAAAATTAAGAATATAATTATCATATGATCCAGCTCTCCCACTTCTGGGTATTTATCCAAAGAATGTGCTCAATGCTCAGTATCACAGTGTGTCCAACTTTTTGTGACCCTATGGACAGAAGCCCACGAGGCTCCTCTGTCCATGGATTTTCCAGGCAAGAATACTGGAGTGGGTTACCATTTCCTCCTCCAGGGGATCTTCCCAACCCAGGGATTAAATCTGTGTCTCTTTCATCTCCCTCATTGGCAGGCAGATTTGTTACCACTGTGCCACCTTGGAAGCCCTAGCCAAAGAATATGAAAACACTAATTTGTAGCAGAGCCTGAAGTCAGGCAGGTTGATTCCTCCAGTTCCATTTTTCTTTCTCAAGATTGCTTTGGCTAGTCGAGGTTTTTTGTATTTCCATACAAATTGTGAAATTATTTGTTCTAGCTCTGTGATGGAGAAGGTAATGGCAAGCCACTCCAGTACTCTTGCCTAGAAAATCCCATGGATGGAGGAGCCTGGTAGGCTGCAGTCCATGGGGTCGCTACAAGTCAGACGTGACTGAGCGACTTCACTTTCACTTTTCACTTTCACACAATGGAGAAGACAATGGCAACCCACTCCAATGTTCTTGTCTGGAGAATCCAAGGGATGGCAGAGCCTGGTGGGCTGCCGTCTATGGGGTCGCACAGAGTCAGACACGACTGAAGCAACTTAGAAGAAGAAGAAGCTCTGTGAAGAATACCGTTGGTAGCTTGATAGGGATTGCATTGAATCTGTAAATTGCTTTGGGTAGTATACTCATTTTCACTATATTGATTCTTCCAATCCATGAACATGGTATATTTCTCCATCTATTAGTATCCTCTTTGATTTCTTTCACCAGTGTTTTATAGTTTTCTAAATATAGGTTTTTAGTTTCTTTAGGGAGACATATTCTTAAGTATTTTATTCTTTTCATTGCAATGGTGAATGGAATTGTTTCCTTAATTTCTCTTTCTATTTTCTCATTATTAGTGTATAGGAATGCCAGGGATTTCTGTGTGTTGATTTTATATCCTGCAACTTTACTATAGCCATTGATTAGTTCTAGTAATTTTCTAGTGGAGTCTTTAGGGTTTTTTATGTAGAGGATCATGTCATCTGCTTCTTTTCAAATTTGGATTCATTTTATTTCTTTTTCTGCTCTGATTGCTGTGGCCAAAACTTCCAAAACTATGTTGAATAGTAATGGTGAAAGTGGGCACCCTTGTCTTGTTCCTGACTTTAGAGGAAATGCTTTCAATTTTTCACCATTGAGGATAATATTTGCTGTGGGTTTGTCATATATAGCTTGTATTATGTTGAGGTATGTTCCTTCTATTCCTGCTTTCTGGAGAGTTTTTATCATAAATGGATGTTGAATTTTGTCAAAGGCTTCCTCTGCATCTATTGAGATAATCATATGGTTTTTATTTTTCAATTTGTTAATGTGGTGTATAACATTGATTGATTTGCAGATATTGAAGAATGCTTGCATCCCTGGGATAAAGCCCACTTGGTCATGGTGTATGATCTTTTTAATGTGTTGTTGGATTCTGATTGCTAGAATTTTATTAAGGATTTTTGCATCTATGTTGATCAATGTTATTGGCCTGTAGTTTTCTTTTTTTGTGGGATCTTTGTCAGGTTTTGGTATTAGGGTGATGGTGGCCTCATAGAATGAGTTTGGAAGTTTACCTTCCTCTGCAATTTTCTGGAAGAGTTTGAGTAGGATAGGTGTTAGCTCTTCTCTAAATTTTTGGTAGAATTCAGCGATGAAGCCGTCTGGACCTGGGCTTTTGTTTGCTGGAAGATTTCTGATTACAGTTTCAATTTCCATGCTTGTGATTGGTCTGTTAAGACTTTCTATTTATTCCTGGTCCAGTTTTGGAAAGTTGTACTTTTCTAAGAATTTGTCCATTTCTTCCACGTTGTCTATTTTATTGGCATATAATTGCTGACAGTAGCAAGGAGGCAAGAATATACAGTGGATTAAAGACAATCTCTTTAACAAGTGCTGCTGGGAAAACTGGTCAACCACTTGTAAAATAATGAAACTAGAACACTTTCTAACACCATACACAAAGATAAACTCAAAATGGATTAAAGATCTAAATGTAAGGCCAGAAACTATAAAATTCCTAGAGGAGAACATAGGCAAAACACTCTCCGACATACATCACAGCAGGATCCTCTATGACCCACCTCTCAGGATATTGGAAATAAAAGCAAAAATAAACAAATGGGACCTAATTAAACTTAAAAGATTCTGCACAACAAAGGAAATATAAGCAAAATGAAAAGGCAGCCTTCAGAATGGGAGAAAATAATAGCAAATGAAGCAATGGACAAACAACTAATCTCAAAAATATACAAGCAACTCCTACAGCTCAACTCCAGAAAAATAAATGACCCAATCAAAAAATGGGCCAAAGAACTAAATAGACATTTCTCCAAAGAAGACATACAGATGGCTAACAAATACATGAAAAGATGCTCAACATCACTCATTATCAGAGAAATGCAAATCAAAACCACTATGAGGTACCATTTCACACCAGTCAGAATGGCTGCGATCCAAAAGTCTACAAGCAATAAATGCTGGAGAGGGTGTGGAGAAAAGGGAACCCTCTTACACTGTTGGTGGGAATGCAAACTAATACAGCCACTATGGAGAACAGTGTGGAGATTCCTTAAAAAACTGGAAATAGAACTGCCTTATGATCCAGTAATCCCACTGCTGGGCATACACACTGAGGAAACCAGAAGGGAAAGAGACACGTGTACCCCAATGTTCATCGCAGCACTGTTTATAATAGCCAGGACATGGAAGCAACCTAGATGCCCATCAGCAGATGAATGGATAAGAAAGCTGTGGTGCATATACACAATGGAATATTACTCAGCCATTAAAAAGAATACATTTGCATCAGTTCTAATGAGGTGGATGAAACTGGAGCCTATTATACAGAGTGAAGTAAGGCAGAAAGAAAAACAGCAATACAGTATACTAACGCATATACATGGAATTTAGAAAGATGTCTCGTAAACCCTGTATACGAGACAGCAAAAGAGACACTGATGTATAGAACAGTCTTTTGGACTCTGTGGGAGAGGGAGAGGGTGGGATGATTTGGGAGAATGGCATTGAAACATGTATAATATCATATATGAAACAAGTTGCCAGTCCAGGTTCGATGCACAGTACTGGATGCTTGGGGCTGGTGCACTGGGATGACCCAGGGGGATGGTATGGGGAGGGAGGAGGGAGGAGGGTTCAGGATGGGGAATACATGTATACCTGTGGTGGATTCATTTTGATGCATGGCAAAACCAATACAATATTGTAAAGTTAAAAAATAAAATAAAATAATAAAAAAATGTTAAAAAAAAAAAACCCCACTAATTTGAAGAGATATATGCGTCTCTATGTTCACTGAGATATTATCCACAATGGCCAAAATATGGGAACAACCGACATGCCCATCAAGGATAAATGGATAAGAAGATGTGCTGTGTGTGTGTGTGTGTACATACATATAAATAATGGGATACTACTTAGCCGCAAAAATGATGATATCTTTCTATTTGAGACAGTATGGATGAACATTGATATTATGCTAAATGAAATAAGTCAAATGGAGTTAGACAAATGCTATATGATTTCATGCATATGTAGAATATAAAATTATTTTTTCTAAATTCATATTCACAGCTTTCTATCCTATTAAAAAGCATTGCCTAAATCTGTTTAAAGCTAATCCCTTGCACTCCCTTTCTAATTAACATACCTCTATTAATAACATAAGTACTATTATTTAATTTTCTTACTGCTTTCTTATTTCTCAGTTTTAAAGGAAAAACCTTGAATCTAGATTCTTTGTCATTCGTCCTTTTTTTATGTAAAATTTTCATGATTATTACTCCAATTGTTAAATGTTTTTGTTATCACCACTTCTTTATCTCCCACTCTGCTTTAATTCACTCTATTTTTTAAAATCACTCTAGTCTAATCAGTCCAGATTTCACCAATATTTCTTTGTGATCCTTTTGATGACCAATAAACTTCCCAGCTGACAAATCTAATCTTTAATTTTCATTTTAGTTGCCTCTGCTTAACATTTGAAAAAGATAGTCATCCTCTGTCTTTCAAACATGTGAAACAAATAGACACAATGATAGTAATTTTACTTTAGGATATTTTGTGTTTTAAAATATGTGCGTATAAATATTTATCTCTTTATAAGCTTTATTCTAGAGCCCTTCTTGCCTGTTTCTGAGAGTGTACCCTTGATCCATTGACTTCAAGTAAATAGCAACCATATGATCAAGGCTTGTACATTCTCTGTGCCTCTGTATCACCCAAGAGCCGTCATACAGCAGAAAAGCCTGGACTGGTATTGTAGTTTATCATCATACAAAACAGGTGATAGAGTCATAGGATGTAAGACAATCTGTAGAATCAGACGGGAGCACGACAAAGGAGAGAGGCCTGAGAATCAGCAGTATGCAAATGGGTTACATTGTAGAAAAATCATTAGGCTAAAAGAAATATTTAAATATTCAGCATTCACCATTACAGAAAATCATATTTTCTGTATCATAATTGACTTTGCAATCACAATATGTATGTGCTCTGATAAACTAGGTTAACCACAAGCAAATTAATATTTTTACATTAAGCCACTGTTTAAAATGACCAGATAATCATGTTTATTTACAAATGGATGTAGGTATCACTGTGTAAGAATTATGGAGCACATTTAAAAATAACTTCTGCTGCTGTCTCTACCACCAAATTGCCCCTAAATTGAAGAGAAAAGCAGATTCCACAGCTTGTTTCTTATTATTTCTTTAATGATAGGACTGTAATGGCAGTCTAATGATAGTAGTCTCAGTGACTCCATTCAGGGAAAAAGTGAGAACTGCACATTTATTTTAGCAAATAAGCATGTGGTTAATTATAGCTCTTGGCTCTAGTCCGCCTTTCTCTTGCATCTTTGGAAGCTGAATTCACATATTTCATTAAAATAGCAAGTTTTTCTAAGAGTTACGTTTCTTTAAAAAGTAATATGTGCATAAAAGCTCATCTACATACAACCTGGGGAGAAAAAGCTTCTCTTTCGTTGTCAGGACCCAGAAACTATTTGCGCCTGGGCAAATGTACTACTGAACCATAAAGTGTTATCAGTTCTGATATGGGTCTAGCTTTCAGATAACTGTGCTAACCATAGTAGTTGCTTTCCATACAAGCCTTAATTGCTTGCACTATGTATGTTCTGTGTTTCTGTGTGCCACTCCTTGGGATTATAATAGATTTTTCAAATGTAATTAGAGAATGATATTCATGTCATACAAATGTGACTAGAGAAGTATAAGGTGCCTCAAAGATCCTGTAATGACAGAAAAAAATAGAGTTTAAGGGATTCCATATAAGTTTAGTTAGTATGATGATGTGAGAATAAAGAAACAGTTGACATCTTAGGTTTGGCAAACTTAAGGATTTTGCTAGAGCATCACAAGAAACAAATATTTTCTGAAGATGAATAGGAATTCTAAACAGATGTGATAAAAGAGATGGAAAATAGCTGAATGTGACCTGAACCATACAGTTTGTCTATGCAAGGAACTGAGTAGTTGTAAACACTCATTCCACCTCCAATAGCAAGAACCATTAAAAGATTCCTTTAGGAACTTCCTAACAGTCCAGTGGTTAAGATTCCAAGTTTCCACTGCACAAAGGCACAGTACCGTGTGGCTAAAACAAGCAAGCAAAAATAGATCCCTTTAACACCACACTAGATACTTAGTGCAGAGGGATTTTGATCATTCTGAGGCATGCAGTTAGATCTTCCATGTTGCAAAAAGATTAATAGGCATCTTATGGAAATGGGTTATTGATGAGTTTATGTTGGATTTACTCCTCTCCACAATTATTAGTAATATTGAATAGAGAAAAGAAGAAAAGCAAATCAATATTGCTTTTTATTTCAACATCATTTATTTAATGAACTTCCACTTCATGACTTTAAATTCAAGAATATTTTATTTGACTGAACTTTCTCCAAACTAAAGGGAAATTAGAAGTCTTCAACATTATGAATCTAACATGGAAACACACATTATATGTACACTTTAGCCAAATGTTTTTCTGTTATTTTTGAAAATCTGTGGTTATGCTGTAAGAATCTCAAAGCTTATTAAATCAAATGCTATATTTTTATGTATATTTTGGAGATTTTCTTGACTATAAATGGGAAGAAAAAGACTATAGAACTAGACAATCCTAAGCTATAAGTACATTTATGGAAAAATGAGGCAACATCCCTCTAATATGTCTCAACAATCCCCTCAGTTAAGCTAGCTAACATCCAATTTCAAAATATCAGTTACAACACAGATAAAAATAATTAGATATCATCTTAGATATGGCACTAGCCATAACTGGCAGTAGAGGATGGTTTCCATAAATGACTAAAGAAGTATTCTGCTTTGGGAACTTCAAATGTGATCTGGTAATTTTGGTTAACTCTAAATACGTAAAATGCAATGTGTTTATCATTGCTGACCTCCAGAATCTGTGGGATACAAGAAAATTTTCAAGCCTCTCAATATTTGTAAGCCAATCCTGCATGCAACAACCAAGATACTACTGTACCTGTATTCTATCAGGTCCATTATCAACAATACAGTAAGACTAAGCAAGCAGGACATTAAATAAAAGCTGCATGACAATTCAGGGAAAGACAAAGAATTAAAAGCAAATCTTTCTAAGTTCAGTGGTAAAGAATCAACTTGCAATGCAGGAGATGTGAGTTTGATCACTGGGTTGGGAAGATCCCTTGGAGAAGAAATGGCAACCTACCCCAGTATTCTTGCCTGGGAAATCACATGGACAGAGGAGCCTAGTGGGCTACAGTCCTTGGGGTCATAAAGAGTCAGACATAACTTAGCATCTAAACAACAACAAATGATCAAAAAGTGCACATATTTTTTTTGCAACTTTATTTTTTTAACTGAAGGATAATTGCTTTACAGAATTTAGTGGTTTCTATTATACATCAACAAGAATCAGCCATAGGTACACCACTGTCCCCACCCTCCCAAGCTTCCTTTCCATCTCCCTCCCCTCCTCACCCTTCTAGACTGTCAAAGAGCCCCTGTTTGAGTTCCCTGAGTCATACAGCAAATTCCTATTGGCTATCTATTTTACAAATGGTATTGTAAGCTTCCACGTTACTCTCTCCATATATCTTACCCTCTCCCTCCTTCCTGCCCATGTGTCCATAGGTCTGTTCTCTATGTCTGCTTCTCCATTCCTGCTCTGAAAATAAATTCATCAGTACCATCTTTCTAGATTCCATATATATGCATTCAAATTGGAAAAGGAGTACATCAAAGCTGTGTACTGTCACTCTGTTCATTTAACTTATATGCAGAGTACATCATGTGAAATTCCGGGCTGGATGAAGAACAAGATGGAATCAAGATTGACGGGAGAAATATTAATAACCTCAGATACACAGATGACACCACCGTTATGGCAGGAAGCAAAGAAGAACTAAAGAGACTATTGATGAAAGTGAAAGAGCAGAGTGAAAAAGTTGGCTTAAAACTCAACATTCAAAACACTAGGATAATGGCATCTGGTCCCATCACTTCATGGCAAATAGATGGGGAAACAATGGAAACAGTGAGAGATTTTATTTTCTTGGTCTCAAAATCAAAGCAGATGGTGGTTGCAGCCATGAAATTAAAAGATGCTTGCTCTTTGGAAGAAAAGCTATGATCAACCTAGACAGCATATTTGAAAGCAGAGACATTACTTTGTCGACAAAGGTCCATCTAGACAAAGCTATGGTTTTTCCAGTAGTCATGTATGGATGTGAGAGTTGGACTGTAAACAAAGCTGAGCACCAAACAAGCGATGCTTTTGAACTGTGGTGTTGGAGAAGACTCTTTAGAGTCACTTGGACTGAAAGGAGATCCAACCAGTCCATCCTGAAGGAAATCCGTCCTGAACATTCATTGGAAGGACTGATGCTGAAGCCGCAGCTCCAATACTTTGGCCACCTGATGCGAAGAACTGATTTATTGGAAAAGACCCTCTTGCTTTTTGACCTTCCTACAGATATTTCAAGAGGCAGATAAGGTGGTCTGGTATTCTCATCTCTAAGAATTTTACTCAGTTTGTTTTGATCCACACAGTCCAAGGCTTTAGTATAGTCGATAAGGTAAAAGTAGATGTTTTCTAGAACTCTATTGCTTTTTCTATGATCCAGTGGATGTTGGCAATTTTATCTCTGGTTCCTCTGCCTTTTCTAAATCCAGCTTGAACATCTGGAAGTTCTTGGTTCCCTTACTGTTGAAGCCTGGCTTGGAGAATTTAGAGCTAGTGTGTGAGATAAGTGCAATTATGTGGTAGTTTGAACATTCTTTGACATTGCCTTTCTTTGGGATTGGAATGAAAACTGGCCTTTTCCAGTCCTGTGGCCACTGCTGAATTTTCCAAATTCGCTGGTATATTGAGTGCAACACTTTAACAGCATCTTCTTTTAGGATTTGAAATAGCTCAACTGGAAATTCATATCCTCCAATAGCTTTGTTTGCAGTGATGCTTCCTAAGGTACTCTATGGTACTCATAATCAAAATTACATGTAAAAACTATATATATATTGCATATATAAATTCTGTCTCCCTCCCTCTTTTTCTCCCCTGACACACAGAAAAATATACAAGCACACAGAAATAATTTAAATCATCAAAATTGAGAAAATATTTCCTCCACAACAGCAAGTCAATAAAGAACATACTTCATTTGAAAATTGTTTTGCTTCCTCAATATTATTTGTAAAATTCAGATAATTATTGAAAAAAATTTATTGCATCCCTTAATCCCTGTCAAAAAGTAATTTTAAAAAGTATAATTAACACTACAAATATATAATATCTGATTTTGCCTTTGCAAATGTAGAGAACGTGATATGGTTCCTCACCCTTTTCAGTCAAAGAAAACAGTTGATGTATTAAATTTCCAAGTGAAATAAAACAATGATGTGAAATGTTGAAATGCTCAGTTCAGTTACATTCAGTCACTCAATTGTGTCTGACTCTTTGCAACCCCATGGACTGCAGCATGCCAGGGTTCCCTGTCTATCATCAACTACCGGAGTTTGCTCAAAACTCATGTCCACCAAGTCAGTAATGCCATCCAACCATCTCATCCTCTATTGTCCCCTTCTTCCTGCCTTCAATCTTTCCCAACATGAGGGTTTTTTCCAGTGAGTCAGTTCTTCCATTAGGTGGCCAAAATATTGGAGCTTTAGCTTCAGCATAAGTCCTTCCAATTAATATTTAGGACTGATTTCCTTTAGGATTGACTTGTTGGCTCTCCTTTCAGTCCAAGGGACTCTCAAGAGTCTTCTCCAACACCACGGTTCAAAAGCATCAATTCTTTGGCACTCACCTTTCTTTATGATCTAACTGTCACATCCATACATGACTACTGGAAAAGCCATAGCTTTGACTAGACGGACATTTGTCAACAAAGTAATGTCTCTGCTTTTTAATATGCTGTCTAGGTTGGTCATAGCTTTTCTTCCAAGGAGCAAGCATCTTTTAATTCCATGGCTGCAATCACCATCTGCAGTGATTTTGGAGCCCAAGAAAATAAAGATTCTCTCTGTTTCCATTGTTTCCCCATCTATTTGCCAAGAAATGATGAGGCCAGATGCCATGATCTTAGTGTTTTGAATGTTGAGTTTTAAGTCAACTTTTCACTCTCTTTCACTTTCATCAAGAGGTTCTTTAGTTCCTCTTCACTTTCTGCCATAAGGGTGGTGTCATCTGCATATCTGAGGTTATTGATATTTCTCCCTGCAATCTTGATTCTAGCTTGTCCTTCATCCAGCCTGGCATTTCTAATTTTGGTCTATGTCTAAATTCTGTCACTTCAACAAAAAAATGTTTCCTATGAATTTTCACTTTGGCCATATTAAAAAATTTAACAATAGGATCATAAGAATTTTCATTCTGCTCTAAAAGTGGTAAAAGCTAGCACTCTCTTATTTAATATGTTTATTTCATCACTGCAAATACTATTGTCCTTATTTTTTGCCCATTTCCTTATAAATGTATATACTACAATGAAACAAAACACCTAGTTGTTGCTTGCATTTCTCTAATTTGCATTCATTATTCATATTTTTAAAATTTTAAATGGTAATTTAGGCAGATAATTACATGTTTATTTTCTCATTAAATATTTCAACTTTCTCATTTTTTTCCTTTGTCTTTGCATATACATCAAAAATATATAAAGCTTCTAAGTAAACTGAATATTTAAAAAGCAAGCATGCTGGCAAATACTTTAAATATATAATTCTATAGTCTCTAAGTAAGGAAAGGACCATATCTTTAAAATCTCCTTCAGTCTACCCCTAAGAAATAGTTTTGCACAGATGTGAGAGTTAGACCATAAACAGTACTGTCCATGGGGACTGTTCTGCAGTCCATGGGGTTGCAAAGAGTCCGACATGACTTAGTGACTAAACAGTATACCACTAAGATAAGAATAAAGGATAAATGACTTTACTTTGGTTCATATTTATTTATAAAGAAACTTTGATCTTGAAATACTAATCCATGTGTTTCTCTAAAGTTTAAACCTCTTAACCTCTTCTACTGTTGCTGCTCAGTTGCTAAGCCATGTCAGAGTGTTTGCAACTCCATAGATTGCAGAACACCAGACTACTCTGTCCTCCACTATCTCCTGGAAAGTGTGAAAGTGTTAGTTCCTCAGTCATGTCTGGCTCTTGCAATCCCACGGAGAGCCTGACAGTCTCCTCTGTCTGTGGAATTCTCCTAATAAGAATACTAGAATGGGTAACCATTCCCTTCTCCAGGGAATCTTCCCAAGCCAGCGATTGAACCCAGGTCCCCTACATTACAGGCAGATTCTTTACTGTCTGAGCCACCAGGGAAGCCCACTGTCTCTCTGTATTGCCCAAATACATGTCTTTACTGTCTGAGCCACCAGGGAAGCCCACTGTCTCTCCGTATTGCCCAAATACATGTCCATTGAGTTAATGATGATATTATCTAAACATCTCATCTTTTGCTGCTCCTTTCTTCTTTTGCCTTCATCTTTCCCAGCAGTCTTTTCCAGTGAGTTGACTCTCTGCATCAGGTGGCCAAAGTATTAGAGCTTCAGCTATAGCATCAGTCTTTCCAATCAATATTCAGGGTTGATTTCCTTTAGGACTGACTGGTTTGTTTACTCACAGTCCAAGGGACTCTAAAGAGTTTTTTCCAACACCACAATTTGAAAGCATCAATACTTCTGCACTCAGCACTCATTATGGTCCAACTCTCACATCTGTACATGACTACTAGAAAGATCAAAGCTGTGACTATACGAACCTCTGTCATCTAAGTGATGCCTTTGCTTTTTAATATGTTGTCTAGGTTTGTCATAGCTTTTCTTCTAAGGAGCACAAGTCTTTTAATTTCATGGTTGCAGTTACCATCCACAGTGATTTTTGAGCCCCCAAAATAAAAATCTGTCGCTGGTTCCAATTTTCCCTCTTTATTTGCCATAAGGTGATGGGACCAGATGTCTTGATCTTAGTATTTTGAATGTTGAGTTTTAATATTTTCACTATCCTCTTTCAACCTCATCAAGAGACTCTTCTATTGTTAAGAAACATCATCTTATTAGTAGCTACAGTCTATAGTTATTAATATATTTAAGTATTTGGAAAATAAATGCAAAATAAGTAAAGAGTTCTAGGACCTTATGAAATGATTTAAGGCTGAGCTAGTGTGGGAAATATACAAGGTTGGGAGCATCTTTTAGTGCCAGAAATTAATAAGTGCTAAAAGCACACACACACACACACACACACACACACACCTCACAAACCACACACACACCATATACAAACACACACACAGAAGATTATAGAAATACAACAAATAGATGCAGAAGTCAACTGAAAGATCTGCCATTAGCTATATCTGGGACAAATTGTGCAACAAAATAATAAACTATTATGTGATTATTGCCACAGTTTAAAATAAAAACATCCATTATTCATTACTGATATAAATAAAAATAAGGAAAGTCAGATATAGTGATCAAGAGGAGCCCAGGAGCCATAAACTACTACCACTACTACTACTACTACTACTAAGTCGCTTCAGTCGTGTCTGATTCTGTGACCCCATGGACTGCAGCCTACCAGGCTTCTCTGTCCATGGGATTTTCCAGGCAAGAACACTGGAGTGGGTTGCAATTTCCTTCTCCAGAGCCATAAACTACCTTAATATAAAGTAACACTGAAGTTTAGGTGTCTTTCTTGGTTTTGTTATTACATTTTTCTATGGTCCTTTATATACAAATATGGATGATCTGTGATCTCTGAGAGTACAGCTATGTAGATCAAATAATCAGTGTAAGCAAAGAGGAAGTCAGAAAATGTATTCTAGGGTCAGTGCTGGAAGAAGAATGATACATCATTACTGTCTATGCTAGGAACATTATAAGTTTTGATATCCTGTTATCCTTCACTTACATCTTCATACTACATAATAAAATTGCATCATGTACTTTCTGTCCCAAAAAGACTTTCATTTTATTGACCTTCTTTGAGTTAGTTTAGTCAGTTATTTAGTTCCATTAAAATGGAAGGTAGATTTAAGGTCAGATGGTCTGGTAAATGATATGTTTTTCTTTTCTTTTTTTCCTTATTTTTCCTTTTTTAAAAATTTTTTAAAATTTGTTTATTTTAATTGGAGGCTAATTACTTTAGAATATTGTATTGGTTTTGGTTCAAGATGGGGAACACATATACATCTGTGGTGGATTCATGTCAATGTATGTTTTTCTTAATATGTGTTATGCAGTGTATCTTTTCTCATCATGATTTTTTTGTGGGAAAACAAACAAAGTAATTCCCCTATGTTTGTTACATTGACTTGTCCCTTGGCTCTAAATAGCTAACAACTTATTAGCCCAGGAGTAATGTACTATTTTCTTTTCTCTGTATTTGGGTATTTTATTTGTGTGGGTGTGCTATGTGTGTGTGGTCAACATTAATAGCTAACTCTATGTTTGACAACACAGTGTGCACCATAGTGAAAAGACTGGGGATTTCACCATGTTATCCCTCTAAAGAATGTCAGGATTTATTAGTAGAAACACCTCATTTCATACATAATTATTTCATTTTCTTGTCCCTACAGAATTGCCTGCCTTGGCATATTAAAGAAAACCTAATCAGAAATGTTTAAAGAAATGATTAGCATTATTAAACCCCCACCTTCTCCATAGAAAATTTATTTTTTTCCCAACTTTTTGAGGCATAATTGACAAGTTTGTAGGATATTTAAAGTGTACATAAAGGTGACTCAATATATGTATACTTTGTAAAAAGATTCCCAACATTTACTTTATGAACACATCCCTCAACTTACTTTTTTTTTTTTTTTCCAGTAGGAGCATTTCAAGTCTACTCTTTTAGTAAATTTCAATTATATATAGCAATGGTATAACTATAATCATCATGTTTTATATTAGGTCCTTAGAAATTCTCTGAAAACTTTTTTATTTTTTGTCCTATTCTTCCATTGACAAATAAAGTCTTTATCTAGTGAATTCAGAGAAGACAGAATTCAGATATCTTTGCATTTTTTTCTTTCCTTCTCCCAATATTACCTTCAATCTGTAGTAAAGATGTTTTGCAACAGTATTACTGGTGAAACAAGAAAATGAAGTAATATTGTGTTTTTCTAAAGAAGCACTAGTTGTGAGAATGCTGAAATAATAAATAATAAATCTGAAATAAGAAAATGGGAAAAACAAGTAAAAGTAAAATCAGAATAAAAAGAAATTGTGGGAAGGAATGGAAATTAACTGTATACAGACTTAATTAATTGACTTTTGTTTCTTAAATCTGGAAAGATATGAGGTTATTTTTAGTCTCCTAGCTGGAATCAAATGAATAAAGATATTTTCTATGTGCTCATTCTCACTAACTAGTCTGGTATTTTGTTAAGGTATAGACATGGCTCAAAAATATTTATTTCTAGGTTACAACAGATACTGCAGAAATACAAAGGATTATAAGAGACTATTACAAGCAATTGTATGCCAATAAAATGGACTACCTGGAAGAAATGGGCAGACTATTAGAAAAGTTCAACCTTCCAAGACTAAACCAGGAAAAAATAGAAATTAGGAGCAAGCCAATCACAAGCACTGAAGTTGAAACTGTGGTCAAAAATCTCCCAAAATACAAAAGCCCAAGGCCAGCTTCACAGTTGAATTCTATCAGACATTTAGAGAAAAGCTAGTACCTATCCCTCTGAAACTCTTTCAAAAACTTGTAGAGGAAGTAACACTTCCAAATTTATCCTATGAGACCCCATCACCTGGATACAAAAACCAGATAAAGACATCAACACAAAAAGAGAAAATTATAGGCCAATATCACTGATGAATGTAGATACAAAAGTCCTCAACAAAATTCTAGCAAATGGAATTCAACAACACATTAAAAAGATCATATACCATGATCAAGTCATATGACTTATTGATTATTCCAGGATGCAAGGATTCTTCAATATATGCAAATAAATCAATGTGATATACCATATTAATGAATTTAAAGATAAAAACCATGTGATAATCTCAATAGATGTAAGAAATGCTTTTGACAAAATTCAGCATTGATTTACGATAAAAAAAACTCTTCAAAAAAATGGACATAGAAGGAACCTAAGTCAAAATAATAAAGGCCATATATGATAAACCCATAGCAAACATTATTCTGAATGGTGAAAAACTGAAATCACTTTCTCAAAGATCAGGAACAAGACATGACTGCCCACTCTTACCACTACAATTCAACATAGTTCTGGATGTCCTAGCTATGGCAATCAGAGAAGAAAAAGAAATAAAAGGAATCTGAATTGGAAGAGAAGTAAAACTCTCACTGTTTGCAGATGACATGGTACTATACATAAAAAAGCCCTAAAGATAATATCAGAAAATTACTAATCAGTGAGTTTAGTAAAGTCACAGGACATAAAATCAATACTCACAAATCACTTGCATTCTTGTACACTTACAATTAAAAATCAGAAGGAGAAATTAATGAATCAATTCCATTTACCATTGCAACAAAAAGAATAAAATATCTAGGAATAAACTTACCTAAGGAGACAAAAAGAGCTGTACATAGAAAACTATAAAACACTGATGAAAGAAATCAAAGACAACATAAACAGATGGAGAGACATTCCATATTCCTGGGTTGAAAGAATCAGCATTGTGAAAATGACTATCTACAATTTGTAGACAGCAAATACAAACTCAGTGTTATCCCTATCAAATTGCCAATGTCACTTTTCACAGAACTAGAACAATAAATTTCACAGTTCATATGGAAACCCAGAAGACCCCAAATAGCCAAGGCAATCTTGGGAATAGAGAAATCAACCCTCCTGACTTCAGACTATACTACAAAGTTACAGTCATCATCAAAACAATGTGGTACTTGCACAAAAACAGAAATATGGACCAATGGAACAAGACAGAAAGCCCAGAGATAAACCCACATACCTATGAGTACCTTATCTTTGACAAAGGAGGCTAGAATATGCAGCAGAGAAAAGATAGCATCTTCAGTAAGTCATGCTGAGAAAACTGGACAGCTACATGGTAAAGAATGAAATTAGAACACTTCCTAACACCATTCGTTTCAGTTCAGTCGCTCAGTCATGTCCAACTCTTTGTGACCCCATAAACTGCAGCATGCCAGGCCTCCTTGTCCATCACCAACTCCCGGAGTTCACGCAAACTCATGTCCATCGAGTTGGTGATGCCACCCAGCCATCTCATCCTCTGTCGTCCCCTTCTCCTCCTGCCCCAAATCCCTCCCAGCATCAGAGTCTTTTCCAATGAGTCAACTCTTCGCATGAGGTAGCCAAAGTATTAGAGTTTCAGCTTTATTATATACAAAGATAAATTCAAGATGGATTAAAGACCTAAATGTAAGACTGGAAATGATAAAATTCTTAGAGGAAAACATAGGTAGAACACTCTATGATGTAAATCACATCAAGATCCTCTGTGACGTACCTTTTATAGTAAAAGAAATAAAAACAAAAATAAACAAGTGGGACCTAATTAAACTTAAAAACTTTTGCACAGCAAAAGAAACTATAAACAAGGTGAAAAGATAAGCCTCAGAATGAGAGAAAATAATAGCAAATATATAGCAAATATACAAATAGCTCATGCAACTCAATACCAGAAAACTAAACAACCCAATTAAAAAGTGGCCTGAAGACTTAAATAGACATTTCTCAAAACAAGGTATGAAGATGGCTAATAAACACATGAAAAGAAGGTCAACATTGCTCATTATTAGAGAAAAGCTAATTAAAACTACAATGATATATCACTTCCCATTGGTCAGAATGGCCATCATCAAAAAATCTACAATCAATAAATGTTGGAGAGGATGTGGAGGAGAGGGAATACTTTTGTACTACTGATGGGTATGCAAATTGATATAGCCATTATGGAAGATGGTATGGAGATTCCTTTAAAAACTAAGAATAAAACTATCATCAATTCAGTTCAGTTCAGTCACTCACTTGTGTCCGACTCTTTTCAATCCATGGACTGCAATATGCCAGCTTCCCTGTCCATCACCAATTCCTAGAGCTTACTCAAACTCATGTCCATCGTGTCAGTAATGCCATCCAACCATCTCATCCTCTGTCATTCTCCTTCTTCTCGCACCTTCAGTCTTTCCCAGCATCAGATTATTTTCCAATGAATCGCTTCTTCACATCAGGTGGCCAAAGTATTGGAGTTTCAGCTTCAGCATGAGTCCTTCTAATGAATATTCAGGACTGATTTCCTTTAGGATGGACTGGTTGGATCTCCTTGCTGTCCAAGAGACTCTCAAGAGTCTTCTCCAACACTACAGTTCAAAAGCATCAATTCTTCAGTGCTCAGCTTTCTTTATAGTCCAACCCTTGCATCCATACATGACTACTGGAAAAACCATAGCTTTGACTAGAAGGATCTTTATCAGCAAATAATGTCTCTGCTTTTTAATATGCTGTCTAGGTTGGTCATAGCTTTTCTTCAAAGAAGCAAGTGTCTTTTATTTTCATGGCTGCAGTTACCATCTGCAGTGATTTTGGAGCCCAAATAAAGTCTTACACTATTTCTATTCTTTCCCCATATGTTTGCCTTCAGGTGATGGTACAAGATGCATGATCTTACTTTTCTGAATGTTGAGTTTTAAGTCAACACTTTCACTCTCCCCTTTCACTTTCATCAAGAGTTTCTTTAGTTCTTTTCGCATTCTACCATAAGGGTGGTGTTATCTGCATATCTGAGGTTATTGATATTTCTCCTGGCAATCTTGATTCTAGCTTGTGATTCATTCAGCCTGGCATTTCACATGATGTACTCTGCATATAAGTTAAATAAGCAGGGTTACAATATACAGCCTTAACTTACTCTGTTTCTGATTTGGAACCAGTCTGTTATTACATGTCCAGTTCTAAATTTTACTTCTTAACCTGCATACATATTTCTCAGGAGGCAGGTCAGGTGGTCTGGTATTCCCATCTCTTTAAGTCAACAGTCCTTCCCCTCCTGGCTATTTACCCTGAGAAAACCATAACTGAAAAAGACACATGTACCCCGCTGTTTACTGTGGCACTGTTTACAATAACTAGGACATGGAAGCAACCTAGATGTCCATCAGCAGATAAATGGGTAAAGAAGCTCTTGTACATATATAAAATGAAATATTACTCAGCCATGAAAAACTCATTTGACTCAGTTCTAATGAGGTGAATTAACTTAGAGCCTGTTATACAGAGTGAGGTGAGTCAGAGAGAGGAAAACAAATATCATATATGAATGCATCTATATGAAATTTAGAAAGATTGTATTGATGAACCCATTTATGGGGCAGCAATGGAGTCACACACATAGAGAACAGACTTCTGGACATAGGCTAGGGGAGGAGAGGGTGGACTGAATGGAGACAGTAGCATTGGTACATATCCACTATTATATGTAAAATAGATAGCCAGTGGGGATTTGATGTATGAATCAGAGCACTCAAACCAGGTCTCAGTGACAAAACAGAGTGATGGGAGGGAGTGGCAGTTGGGAGGGATGCCAAGAGGAAGGGGACATATGTATACCTATGGCTGATTTATGTTCATGTCCATCTAGTCAAGGCTATGGTTTTTCCAGTGGTCATGTATGGATGTGAGAGTTGGACTGTGAAGAAAGCTGAGCTCCAAAGAGTTGATGCTTTTGAACTGTGGTGTTGGAGAAGACTGGAGAGTCCCTTGGACAGCAAGGAGATCCAACCAGTCCATTCTGAAGGAGATCAGCCCTGGGATTTCTTTGGAAGGAATGATGCTAAAGCTGAAACTCCAGTACATTGGCCACCTCATGCGAAGAGTTGACTCATTGGAAAAGACTCTGATGTTGGGAGGGGTTGGGGGCAGGAGGAGAAGGGGACAACAGAGGATGAGATGGCTGGATGGCATCACCGACTCAATGGACATGAGTCTGAGTGAACTTTGGGAGTTGGTGATGGACAGGGAGGCCTGGTGAAATGCGATTCATGGGGTCACAAAGAGTCGGACACGACTGAGCGACTGAACTGAACTGACAGCAGAAACCAACACAATATTGTAAAGTAGTTATTCTTCATTCAAAAAATAATGAAATTTCCAAAATAATAACTATTTGCTCTTCATCATTTTCTTTTCAATGACTCTTTATTGCATTTTCAGCTTTGGAAGACTTCATAGTGGAGAGGTCTGATAGAATGTAGTCCACCGGAGAAGGGAATGGCAAACCACTTCAGTATTCTGGCCTTGAGAATCCTATGAACAGTATGAAAAGGCAAAAACATAGGACACTGAAAAATGAACTCCCCAGGTCATAGGTGCCCAATATGCTATTGGAGATCAGTGGAGAAATAACTTCAGAAAGAATTAAGAGATGGAGCCAAAGCAAAAAAAAAAAAAAAAGCCAGTTGTGGATGTGACTGGTGACAGAAGCAAGGTCTGATGCTGTAAAGTGCAATATTGCATAGGAACCTGGAATGTTAGGTCCATGAAACAAAGCAAATTAGAAGTGGTCAAACAGGAAATGATGAGTGAACATTGACATTCTAGAAATCAGAGAACTAAGATATATTGAAATGGGTGAATTTAACTCAGATGAGCATTATTGTACTACTGTGGGCAGGAGTCCTTTAGAAGAAATGGAGTAGCCAAAAGGTCAACAAAAGAGTCCCAAATGCAGTACTTGGATGCAATCTCAAAAACGACAAAATGATCTCTGTTCATTTCCAAGGCAAACCATTCAGTATCACGGTAATTGAAATCTATGCACTGACCAGTAATGCTGAAGAAGCTGAAGTTGAACGGTTCTATGAAGACTTACAAGACCTTTTAGAAGTAACACCCAAAAAAGATGTCCTTTTTATTATAGGGGACTGGAAACCAAAAGTAGGAAGTCAAGAAACACCTGGAGTAACAGGCCAATTTGGCCTTGGAATATGGAATGATGCAGGGAAAAGGCTAATAATAGAGTTTTGCAAGAGAACACACTGGTCATAGTAAACATTGTCTTCCAACAACACAAGAGAAGACTCTACACATGGACATCACCAGATGGCCAAAACCGAAATCAGATGGATATTTTTTGCAGCCAAAGATGGAGAAGACTTGTACACTCTGCAAAAACAAGACTGGGAGCTGACTGTGGCTCAGATCATGAACTCCTTATTGCCAAATTCAGATTTAAATTGAAGAAAGTGGGAAAAACCACTGGACCATTCAGGTATGACCTAAATCAAAATCCTTAATGATTATACAGTGGAACTTAGAAATAGATTTAAGAGACTAGATCTGATAGACAGAGTGCCTGATGAACTATGGACAGAGGTTCATGACATTGTACAGGAGACAGGAATCAAGACCATTTCCAAGAAAAATAAATGCATAAAGGCAAAATGGCTGTCTGAGGAGGCATTACAAATAGGTGTGGAAAGAAGAGAAGAGAAAAGCAAAGAAGAAATGAAAAGATATAAGCATCTGAATGCAAAGTTCCAAAGAATAGCAAGGAGAGATAAGAAAGCCTTCCTCAGTGATCAATGCAAAGAAATAGAGGAAAACAATAGAATGGGAAAGACTAGAGATATCTTCAAGGAAATTAGAGATACCAAGGGAATATTTCATGCAAAGATGGGCTCAATAAAGGACAGAAATGGTATGGACCTAACAGAAGCAGAAGATGTTAAGAAGAGGTGGCAAGAATACACAGAAGAATTGTACAAAAAAGATCTTCATGACCCAGATAATCATGATGGTGTGATCACTGACCTAGAGCCAGACGTTCTGGAATGTGAAGTCAAGCGGTCCTTAGGAAGCATCACTACGAACAAAGCTAGTGGAGGTGATGGAATTCCAGTTGAGCTATTTCAAATCCTAATAGATGATGCCATGAAAGTGCTGCACTCAATAAGTCAGAAAATTTGGAGAACTCAGCAGTGGCCACAGGACTGGAAGAGGTCAGTTTTCATTCCAATCCCAAAGAAAAGCAATGCCAAAGAATGCTCAAACTACCACACAATTGCACTCATCACACACGCTAGTAAAGTAATGCTCAAAATTCTCCAAGCCAGGCTTCAGCAATACATGAACCATGAAATTCCAGATGTTCAAGCTGGTTTTAGAAAATGCAGAGGAACCAGAGATCAAATTGACAACATCCACTGATCATTGATAAAGCAAGAGAGTTCCAGAAAAATATCTATTTCTGGTTCATCGACTATGCCAAAGCCTTTCACTGTGTGGATCACAATAAACTGGAAAATTCTGAAAGAGATGGGAATACCAAACCACCTGACCTACCTCTTGAGAAACCTGTATCCAGGTCAGGAAGCAACAGTTAGAACTGGACATGGAACAACAGACTGGTTCCAAATAAGAAAAGGAGTATATTAAGGCTATATATTGTCACCTTGCTTATTTAACTTCTATGCAGAGTACATCATGAGAAATGCTGGGCTGGAAGAAGCACAAGCTGGAATCAAGATTGCCAGGAGAAATATCAAGAACCTCAGATATGCAGATGACACCACCCTTAGGGCAGAATGTGATGAAGAACAAAAGAGCCTTTTGATGAAAGTGAAAGAGGAGAGTGAAAAAGTTGGCTTAAATGTTGATTCAGAAAACTAAGATCATGGCTTCTGGTCCCATCACTTCATGGCAAATAGATGGGGAAACAGTGGAAAGAGTGGCTGACTATTTTTCTGGGCTCCAAAATCACTGAAGATGGTGATTGAAGCCATGAAATTAAAAGATGCTTACTCCTTGGAAGGAAAGTTATGAGCAACCTAGACAGCATATTAAAAAGCAGCAACATTACTTTGTCAACAAAGATTCATCTAGTCAAGGCTATGGTTTTTCCAATGGTCATGTATGGGTGTGAGAGTTGGAGTATAAAGAAAGCTGAGCACCAGAAAATTGATGCTTTTGAACTGTGGTGTTGGAGAAGACTCTTGAGAGTCCCTTGGACAGCAAGGAGATCCAACCAGTCTATTCTAAAGGAGATCAGTCCTGGGTGATCATTGGAAAGACTGATGTTCAAGCTGAAAATCCAATATTTTGACCACCCCATGTGAAGAGCTGACTCATTTGAAAAGACCCTGGTTCTGGGAAACATAGAGCAGGAGGAGAAGGGGACAACAGAGCATGAGATGGTTGGGTGGCATCACCGATTCAATGGACGTGAATTTGGGTGAACTCCAGGAGTTGATGATGGATAGGGAGGCCTGGTGTGCTGCAGTTCATGGGGTCTCAAAGAGTTAGACACGACTGAGCAACTGAAATGAGGGGCCATGCATGCAGTGCATATAGATGTTAATACCTTAACATACTATGACAGTGTTTACATATCCTTGAAATGTTAATATTTTGCTATTTATATAATATTATTTCTGTTAATGTAGTGGTGACTTAAGCCACTTAGCATGCATGCAAAGTAAGTAAAAGTATAATGTGACATCTTTCCTCATGTTGATTATATTTTAAATATACAAAGTGCTTTACAGTGAAAATTAATATTGTCAAGGAATGTTTCACCTTTCATTATACTGGATGTCTCAGTTATGGCTGCTGCCCCCATCCTGCACCTTTATTATAGGGGCTTATCAGAGGCAAAGACCAGTCGTAGGCACAATCAACAAAGCTGACACCCATAGATATTAGCTGCTGCTGCTGCTGCTGCTGCTGCTAAGTCACTTCAGTCGTGTCCGACTCTGTGCGACCCCATAGATGGCAGCCCACTAGGCTCCTCTGTCCCTGGGATTCTCCAGGCAAGAATACTGGAGTGGGTTTCCATTTCCTTCTCCAATGCATGAAAGTGAAAGTGAAGTCACTTAGTCGTTCCCGACTCTCAGCGACCCCATGGACTGGAGCCTACCAGGCTCCTCCGTCCATGGGATTTTCCAGGCAAAAGTACTGGAGTCGGGTGCCATAGCTAGTAAGTATACAAAAAGATAGAACCCAGCTCCCAAAGGTCAGTGGAAGAATACATTTCATCATCTCCCAGGGGGTTCTGCCCTATATGCCATGATGTTCTCTTAGGAAATAAATAAATGTTCCACCCATATGTTCTTGAATTTCCAAAGTCAGTGTATGGTCTTGGTCTGTGAAATTTTTTGGTATTTTTCACATCTTTCCAGATTACAACCCTGGACTTTCCTCAGTTTGGTAGTGTCAAGAATATCGAAAAATCACAGACCTTTATCTAATTATCTTGCCTGGATCTTCTGTCACATTTCTGCTTGAGAAGGAGCAGATTGTTAAATTACTGACTGTAAAATTCAAATAGGGAATTTTTCATTCCTACTTATATTTATAAAATCCCACGTTTATAACTCAAAATGTATAGCTACTTTAATCAGTGATTCTCTTCATAATCAATATAAGCCATAAATGTATAGCCCTGAATTTATATAGATAACCTTTACTCAAAGTATCTCTCCATATTGCTTTATTTAATAGTTTGCTTCTATAAGATAGAAGTGACGGCGTGTTCTTTTTAACAGTCTGTTTTTGCCTTCAAATGTGAATTAATATAATGTGATTTAACTTGTTACCAGACATTATATAACTGGTGATAACATTTGACTTTTCTATAAGCATCTAAATGTAAAATCAAATATAGTGATAAAATCATAGTGACTTGAGATAAAATCTTAATTAGAGTTTTATAAAGAATATATTTAAATCTACAGTCACCTAAAAGTCATCATTCCTATATTAATTAACTGAAGTATATTACAGAGCATTCTTAGCAACAGAATCTCCCACATACCACTCATGAAGGATAATAAACAACTTTGTATACACAGAGAATTTCTATGAAAAAAGTAATTTCAAAATAAAGACATTAAAATGAAATAAACTTTTTATTATTTAATAAGTATTTTAAAATTTTTATTATTTAATCTTTCTCAAACATTGCAACAAAAGTTAATGTACTTTTATTGTTTTGCAATGACAATTATTTTTGTTCATAGCAACTGTAAAATTCTGTAGCTTATCAACACATACCTTCTTTTAGGAAAATGTACTTGTGTGATTCTTCAGCATAATTATTGTGGTTCATAAAAACTGTGTTATTATGTTGGCTTAGTATAATATGCTTTACACATAAAAATAACTTATAGTTATTCTCTTCTTTGTTGGTAATTATAACCCAAGTCCATTGCAGTAATAAACTTGGATTGAGTACTTGATGGACCACTTTATTTTATTCTAACTGCTCTTTTTCTATTATGACTATTTATTATGCCTTCATAAACGTGATGCACAGCAATAGTAAAGTGCAAAGGCACTGACATATCTAACTCTGTTCCGGGTGTGTCTTTTTCCTTAGGCAAAGGCCTAAAGTTGTTGTTATTATTATTATTTTTTGAAATATTGGTAAGTATTCCAAAGTCATATTCTCCCAGGGGGCTTAACGATGAAAAAAAGCTATGTAAATTCTTATTATTGAAAAACACCAACAGACATGAGACATGTCATTGTGGCCTATAATAGCTTCAGTCCGAGCTTCACTGAAATGTAGAAAAAAGAAGCAATAGGACTGAACACAAAGAAAGCATTAGTGTAGGTAGAAATATGCCTTGTGGTGTTTACTACAGGAGTTGCAAAAGGCTGGTCACTAAGCTGGAAAATTTCCTTTACTATACTACTGAAGCGACTGAGCAGCAGCAGCATACTGACTATAACAAAGAAGAAATCTATATAATTTTATAATATGTGCTATATATGTCCTCTTCTTTTTATTCTAAGAAGTATTGTTTTTGCTTTTTTTTTTTTTTGCTTTTGTTGTATGACTCTAGAAGAAAATGGCAACCCACTCCAGTACTCTTGCCTCGAAAATTTCATGGGCAAAGGAGCTTTGTAGGCTACAGTCCATGGGGTCGCAAAGAGTCAGACGCGACTAAGTGACTTCACTCACTCAGAACATATGAAAATTTATCTGTAAAGATAAACTTTTTCCTGAAATTAAGCTTGCACAAAGTATATTATGTGACCTATTATAAAAGGAATGATCATTTCTCTGCAGTGATCTCAAGTTGCAATTTTACATAAAAAACACAAAAATGCAATTCAGCTATACTATATTGCTATCACTAATATATAAAACCATTTTGCAGCAACTTAGTGAAAGAAAATCTAGATCTAATGATGTTGTTATCCAATTTTTTTTTAATTTAGATATAGCCTAATTTAATTTAAACCCATTTTCATTTGTCCTCTCCTTAGAAACTTCTGATTAAATATTTCAAAATATTTATATCATTTTCTTTCTTTTGCCAAGATTGAATTCAATTTTGTGTTTCATGTTTGAGTGATTTGTTGGATATGAATATTTTCTAAGCTTTCTACAAAGGTCCAATGTACTCCACATTCCTATAATTCTAAAAAGTATGGCTTTACCCAATTCAGAAAGACCTGAAACAAACAATCATTTCCACCAACACTAAGAGGGAAAAAAAAAGCAAATTTCATTTGTGTAAATTAGTTCAGCTGGATGCATGCTCTACACATTGGCATTCATAAGAAAATTTATGTTAGCTTTGACTTCAGTACTCTGAGTGATGAAGCACACTTTGCCTAAGGTGAGCCTTCCATTCTGGGACAACTGAAATTGTAAAATTAGTAAATAAATAAAATACTGCTAATGATTAAATGCCTGTGTCTCTAGAGACCCACTTTTTGTCTTTAAATCTGCTTCTATATGTTGATATTGTAGAACTCAGAAATTACATTCATTGTTGTTGTTCAGTCACCCAGTGTGTCTGATTCTTTGTAACTGCATGCACTGAAGAATGCCAGGCTTCCGTGTCCTTTACCATCTCCAGGAGCTTTCGCAAACTCATGCCCATTGAGTCAGTGATGCCATCCAACCATCTTGTCCTCTGTCATCACCTTCTCCTTCTGCATTCAGTCTTTCCCAACATATGTTCATTGGAAGCAACTGTAAAATGGATATCTCTTAATTTAAAAATCAATTTATCAGAAAACTCATGTACTAGATAATTACATTTTGGAATCTATTTTTTAAAATGCAAATATATGAAAGGGTATGCATCTTTCAAATGATAGATTATCCTACATAAGATAGTTTGTACCTTATTTAAATATTTAATCATATAATGCACCTCTTTCTGTGACCTGTAGCTTTCCTCATGTTCCAGCAGGCCTCAAAGAATGAGGTACAAAGTGTGACCCATTGAAAGCTCAGATAAACACCAAATGAACTCCATGGTTTTTCTAATTCATATAAACATAAATGTAGGGAATATGTGTACAGTTAAATTTACATAGGTGTGAAAGTGCTTAGTTGGAATTTTACTGATATGGATAACTTAAACTAAAATGGTTTGTTTTGAATATGAAATGTTTGTGCTCTGAATATGAAAGAAAAAGTGAAACAAACTAGATAAAAGTAAAAGATCATCTTGAAGTCTAGTTGTTTTTAAACATAGCTGCTTATTAGAAGGGAGAATCCCAGGGACAGGGAAGCCTGGTGGGCTGCCACCTATGGGGTCACACAGAGTTGGACATGACTGAAGCGACTTAGCAGCAGCAGCAGCTTATTAGAAACATATCTGGAGTCTGGAGGAAAAAAACAATATCTAGAAATTGTATTTTTTCAAAAACTTCTAAGATAATTCTGATATGCACCTAGATTTTAAAAGGTGATTATAGGTTTTCCTATTATGGTAGTTTTGGTGATGCACAATTCTATTATTTTTCTGTTGACCAATCATGATACAATGAAATTAAGTGAGTAACAGTTACATAATCACAATAGTAAAAGATGTTTATCAGTTTTCACAATCAATAGCCAGACAAAAAATGAAAGATAATTGCAATTGCAAGCCATAATGGGAACATGATTAACCTAACAATATCAAATAATTACATATAATTTGGAGCATCAAGCAGAGTGATGTGATAAATGGAAATACATACATACATTTTATCTACCCAGCCAGTCTATGTCCCTTGGTTGCTGCATTTAATCCATTTGCTTTTAAGGTAATTATTGATACATATGATCCTATTACCATTTTCTCAATTTTGTGGGGGGTTATTTTCTGTAGGTCTTTTCCTTGGTTGATGCTTCCTGTCTAGAGAAACTGTTCTTGTAAAGCTGGTTTGGTGGTGCTGAATTCTGTTAACTTTTCCTTGTCTGGAAAGCTTTTGATTTCTCCATTAACTCTGAGCAAGAGTTTTGCTGGGTAGAATATGGTTCATTGTAGCTTCTTCCGTTTCATCACTTGGAATGTATCTTGCCATTCCCTTCTGACTTGTAGAGTTTCTGCTGAGAAATCAGTGATAGTATTATGTGTCTTCCTGGTGACTCAGAGGTTAAAGCATCTGCCTCTAATGCGGGAGACCTGGGTTCTATCCCTAGGTCAGGAAGATCCCCTGGAGAAAGAAATGGCAAACCGCTCCAGTATTCTTGCCTGGAGAATCCCATGGATGCAGGAGCCTGGTGGGCTACAGTCCACGGGGGCGCAAAGAATCGGACACGACTGAGCGACTTAACTTTCTAACTTTGTATATTATTTGTCTTTTTTGCCTTGTTGCTTTTAATATTTTATTTTTGTCTGCAATTTTGTCAGTTTGATTACTGTGTCTCAGTGTGTTCCTCCTTGTGTTTATCCAACATGGGACTCTGTGCTTTCTGGGCTTGGTTTTCCTTTCCCATGTTAGAGAAGTTTTCAGCTGTTATCTTTTCAAACGTTTTCTCAGGTTCTTTCTCTCTCTCTTCTCCTTCTGTGACCTCTATAATGCAAATGGTGCATTTAACGTCCCAGAGGTCTCTTAGGCTGTCTTCAAATTTTCTTTTTCCATTCTTTTTTCTATATTCTGTTCTATGGCAGTGATTTCCACCATTCTGTTCTTTAGGTCATTTTTTCATTCTTCTGTCTCAATTATTCTGCTATTGATTCCTTCTAGTGTATTATTCATCTCTGTTTGTTCTTTAGTTCTTGTAGGCCTTTGGTATACATTTTTTGCATCTTCTCCATTGTTTTCCAGAGATCCTGGATCATCTTCATTATCATTATTTTAAATTCTTTTTCTAGAAGGCTGCCTATCTCCATTTCATTTAGTTGTTTTTCTGGGATTTTTCTTGACTTTCTACTTTTACATTTCAGTCTCCTATAATGAAAAGGACATCTTTTTTGGGTGTTAGTTCTAGATGGTCTTGTAGGTCTTCATAGAACTGTTCAACTTCAGTTTCTTCAGTGTTACTGGTCGGGGCATAGACTTGGATTACCATGATACTGAATGGTTTGCCTTGGAAATGAACAGAGATCATTCTGTCATTTTTGAGATTTCATCCAAGTACCACATTTCAGACTCTTTTGTTGACTATGATGGCTACTCCATTTCTTCTAAGGGATTCTTGCCCACAGTAGTAGATATAATGGTTATCTGAGTTAAATTCACCCATTCCAGTCCATCTTATTTCGCTGATTCATAGAATGTCGATGTTCACTCATCATTTCTTGTTTGACCACTTCCAATTTGCCTTGATTCAAGAACCTAACATTCCAGGTTCCTATGCAATATTGCTCTTTGCACCATCAAACCCTGCTTCCATCACCAGTCCCATTCACAACTGGGTGTTGCTTTTGCTTTGGCTCCATCCCTTCATTCTTTCTGGAGTTATTTGGCTGTATATTGTCACCCTACTTATTTAACTTTTTACTTTGCCAACAAAGGTCCGTCTAGTCAAAGCTATGGTTTTTCCAGTGGTCGTATATGGATGTGAGAGTCAGACTATAAAGAAAGCTGAGTGCCGAAGAATTGATGCTTTTGAACTGTGGTGTTGGAGAAGATTCTGAGAGTCCCTTGGACTGCAAGGAGATCCAACTAGCCCATCCTAAAGGAGATCAGTCCTGGGTGTTCACTGGAAGGACTGATATTGAAGATGAAACTCCAATACTTTGGCCACCTGATGCGAAGAGCTGATTCATTTGAAAAGACCCTGATGCTGGGAAAGATTGAGGGCAGGAGAAGAAGGGGATGAAAGAGGATGAGATGATTGGATGGCATCACCAACTCGATGAGCATGGGTTTGAGTGGACTCTGGGAGTTGGTAATGGACAGGGAGACCTGGCGTGCTGTGGTTCATGGGGTCGCAAAGAGTTGGACATGACTGAGCGAATGAAATGAACTGAACTGAACTGGGATTTTAACTTGTCCCTTTATCTGGGACATAACTGCCGGGAACCGGCATATTGCATATTGAGTGCATATTGCATATTGAGTGCAGCACTTTCCACAGCATCATCTTTCAGGATCTGGAATAGCTCAACTGGAATTCTATCACTGCCGGGAGCCAGCGTGAGGAACTCCACCCATGACAAAAGTCATGAGGAAGGAGGCTCGGCATACACAAAGGCGGGATCGAGCCTCAGGAGTCCCCCTGGAAATTCTCGAGCATCTCTGCCTACTTTCTGCTTTGTGCTTTCACCTACACCTCTGACTTTACAGGGGGCTGTCCCCCACTACCTCTCTCTGAAAAAGAGTTAGCTTACAGCTCCAGTTAATAATTCCTGGGTGTGACAGTGTTTAACCTACAAACTCCTTTGGAAATCCTCTAGCCTGCCTGAATAGGTTTTTCTGGCCACATGTGATTGTTCAGAGCCTCCCAACTGTGAGAGGCAGATGTTCTAAACTGTCTAAACACAGATTCCTTTGTGTAGTTAAAAGATTGATTAGAAATTGTATTGGTGAAGGGTTTTTCACTTATTGGGCCAATGTTTGCTGCTAAGTCTCCATACCCCTTACCTACTGTGTCCTTGGCAGTGTATTGATTGATATAATGGGTGTGTAGAAATGTAAGTAGTAGCCTCAACATTTGTAACCTTGGACCCTTGAGTTAATTCTTTTCTTGATTGAGCCCACCTCACCTTTGCCCTATAGGAATGCAGCTTTGTCCAATGCTTTTTTGGAGGCTGGTGCCTGACTTTGGAATAATCACCTTTAGAAAAAGATAAGTTTCTTAAAATGTTAACAGGCCTCCTGGCCAGAAGATGATGTAACTCACCTGAACTTTTGCATATGATAAGTTTGAAAGCCTGGCTTCGATTAGGACCAGGAACTGCTGTCCCTGCATGACTCCACCCCTTCCTCCATTATCCTCTATGCATAACTTAAGGTATAAAAACTACTTTGGAAAATAAAGTGCAGGCCTTGTTCACCAAAACTTGGTCTCCCCATGTCGCTCTCTCTCCCAAATTCTGGCTGAGTCTCCATCTGGAGCACGGAACCCGCCATGCTTGCTAATTATGCCTGGGCTTCTAAGATCCGACTGGGGAGGCCTCAGTGTCTCCTCTCCTTCAGGAGAACGGAAGGATGCCTGCGGCCTACGTAAGTGGTGCAAACTTCTTGTCTTGAAGTTTTATTGGTCTCCCACGTAAACCAAGCTACTCAGCCTCTTTTCTCCACTGAATTTTCCTACTGAGCTATCCTCATCCTATTACTCTTTATATCTTTGATAAATATTTAAATAAATAGGTCGCCTATGCCATCTCTCCTTCGAATACCCTGGATCAGCCGGGGCTGGACCCTGGCACATAACTTTCTGTTTTTTCATGCTGATTAACTTTCTGTAATGTGAGTTTATTCTCAGTGGGATTGTGGTTCTTTTTGCTTCTTTTTATCCTCTGTTGAAGGAGGCTAAGAGGTTTGTGTAAGCTTCCTGCTGGGAGGGACCTGCAGTGGGATAAACTGTATCTTGTTCTGGTGGGCAGAGTCTTGCTCAGTAAAACTTTAATCCTATTATCTGCTGATGGGTGGGGTTCACTACCTCCCTGCTAGTTGTTTGGTCTGAGGCTACCCAGCTATAGGGTCTACAGGCTCCATGGTAAGGTTAATCTCCAATAGATTAACCTCTAAGAGGGCTTACACCAAGGCGGGCCTTCCAGGACTGCTGCTGTCAGTGTCCCATCCCTATAGTGAAACCCTGTGGGCCCACATCTCCAATAGGTCCAGCACTAGCAGGTACTCTTCTATAGGGTCACTGCTCCTTTCCTCTCTGTTTTGGTGAATGCAAGATTTTGTTTGTGCCCTCCAAGACTGAAGTCTTTGTTTTCCCCAATCCTGTGGAAGTCCTATAACCAAATCCTGCTGGCCTTCAAGGTCAGATTCCCTGGGGATTCCCAGTCCCTTTGTGGGATCTCAAGGGTAGGAAGCCTGACATGGGGTTCAGAACCTTTACAATGGTGGGAAAATTTCTTTTGTATTATTGTCCTTCAGTTTGTGGGTCACACACACAGTGGGTATGAGATTTGATTTTATCATGATTGTGTCCCTCCTACAATCTTGCTGGAGCTAATTCTTTGTTGTTGGACATGGGATATGTTTATTTGATGGGTTCCAGCATCCTCCTGTCAATGGTTGTTCAACAGCTAGTTGCAATTTGAGTGCTCTCATAGGAGGAGATGAGCCCAAGTCCTTCTATTTAGCCATCTTGAACTGGAGGCTCCATTAAGCAGAAATTTTGAATTCCATGTTTTAAATGAAGAAATAGTCTTACTGGGTATCAAGTTCCAGGTAGACAGTAGCTTCTTCATGGCTTTATTATTCTGTCATTTTCTAAGTTATAGAATTTCTTGGAGAGTCAAGCTTTAATTCTTTGGCAGATACGCATATTTTTTATCTAGCTGCAAATAATTATTGACTTTGTTTGTCAACAGTTAATATAGTTTGTGTGCTTGATGGTGAGAAGCAGGTGTTCTTCTTGGGGTGTGTATGGTTTCTTGAATTTGTATGCAGAGGTTTTTCATCAATTTTGATAAGTTCTTTTCCAGTGTCTCTTCAAATATTGCATGTGACAGATTTTTCTACATCTATGTTTAGAATTTCAATCACCTGTATATTAAAGCTTTTCATTGTATTGCATAACTACTTTTCATCATTTTCTCTAGTTTTCAACATTACCCCCTTTTATTTTTCATTCTGAATATTTTCTACCGATCCAGAAAATATCCTGATCTTCTACTATGTCAATTTCATAATATCCATCTAAGTTTTTAACTTTACTTATTACATGTTTGTTTTAGAATTTGCATCTGATTTTTTTTTTTTTTTTATGGACTGAGATTCTCAGGTAAGATGTTCCAACTTTCATCTAGCTCTTTAATATACTAAGCATAGTTTATACAAATGCATTTTTTCATGTGTATATTCAGTCATCTCTCTTTGCAACCCCATGGACTGCAGCCCACCATGATGCCCTGTCCATGGAATTTTCTAGGCAAGAATACTGGAGTGGGTTGCCATTTCCTTATCCAGGGAATCTTCCTGACTCAGGGATCAAACCTGGGTCTCCTATATCTCCTGCATTGGCAGACAAATCCATTGCCACTGAGCCATCTAGGAAGCTATTCTATTCTCCTTGCTTCTCCCAAATCCTTTTAGTCTGATTTACCAACAGAACCACTAGCTTAGGAGGATAAAAATGTATCCCCATGTTCACTAGCCAGCCAATAAACAAATATAGCCACTGGTCCATTTCTGTTTATAAGAAATCTGAATCTATTTCAGGTATATTTACATTGTCTTTTTTTTTTTTTCTAATTTTCAGGGCATTAGATTCTACTACATGAAATGTCAGAAATTAATAAAAACTTTAATTTTGGATACCATGTGTTGTAAATTATTGGAGAAGGACATGGCAACCCACTCCAGTATTCTTGCCTAGAGAATACCGTGGACAGAGGAGTCTGGTGGGCTGCTGTCCTTGGGGTCGCACAGAGTTGGACATAACTGAAGCGACTTAGCAGCAGCAGCAGCATTGTAAATTATAGAGCCTCAGAATGATACCACATGTCTCCCAAGAAGGATTAGGGCTTAGATGGATGACAGTGAGAATAAGGTGATAAGCAACTGATCCCTTGAGAAAATGCATTTGTTTGAAGTCCCGTAGGTTGGAGGGAAGATGATGAGTCATGTTTAGTTCTCGTTCTGCAGTTATACCTAGGTTTAAGCTCATTAGGCATCTAATAGGAATACTAGGACCCAGTATACCATGTTGACCAAGTGCACATTTCCTTGTTAATCCATCTACACCATTGTTTTTCTTCTTCAGCTTTGTGAATCAGCTTTATGGGTAGTTGCTATGTGTCTTTCCTTCTTAGAATTTAGCAATAAATCATGGTGTAAATCCACATAAAATGTCAGGCTTATCTTTGTGGTTTCCTTCTCTCTGGTTCCATTTACATTAGGAAGCATATGACCTGAGTGGTGGAAACATACAAGAGATGTATATCATCTATCTATTTACTATTGATTTGTTTTGCTGCCTATCTAGCTATATGTGATACAAACTTCTTCAAGTGCACACATTAGTATTTTCTCTTGCAGATTTATTTCTGCATAATATTGAATATTCCTGAATCTGTTATTATTAGTACAACAAAAAACATCAAACTGTTTTTACATTCTTTAAAGCAGAATGAAAGAGAAAGGTTATTGAATAATTTGCTCTTATGCCCATTGTTCCCTTAAAGATTGCTGTTTAGTATCTCATACACAATGGGAAATGTTCCCAATTTCATGTAAAATTTAGATTTTAAAATCTTAGTATCTTTCAATATGATATCAGTAGTGAATAATAATAGAATCCTTCTTGAATAGTAGATAATACTATGAATTTTGTTATGTACTTTGAGTATTCTGAAATGACAACTTTAGAATGAAATTGTGTTATGACCCAGAGATTTCAACAAAAAATATACATTTGTTTCTTTAAATAAATGGGCTACAATGAGTGGTATATATATTATTTTAAATTCCTAATAGTAACACAAGTCAAAAGCTAAAACGATAGCAACAATGAAAATACAAAGAGTATTTCATTTTAATAGTTAATTAAATAATTATTTAACATCGCCGATACAGTTGAGATAAAATGACAGCATAAAACAACAAATATCATATTTTGTACGTTGAATACTCTACCATTATATAATTAACACACAATAATTAATACAAAAGTTAAAATTTAGTAAATCTTTTTTACTTACTGCTTACAATTTCTGAAATAGTTTAGATACTCACTTCCCAAGTTGAGAATAAGCACACACACACAATACTTTAATAGCAAACATTTTACTACTAAAATTTCCATTCAGTTTGAAAGTTAGCATTTATTAAACCTCCCCAAAAGGATGACTAGTTTCACTAAGGTATACAGCTTAGTCATCACACAAAAATTACAATATAAGTATAATATCCATTTTAAAAAAAAGTCACTGAAATGACTTTCTCACTGTCAAACAGCTGATAAATCTGAATTCTAACTCTAGTGTGTCTACCTTCAGAGTGTATGTACTTTCCATTATATGTCATCACTTCCATGCTTAGACCTAACATGAAAAACAATTGACAAATTGATACAGGAAAGCAATAGATCACAGCCTTGAATGCCAAGTAGGAGAGATGGTAGAACAAAGGACAGAGTGATAGATGGATATCTTGCTTAGAAAATTTGATTCCATCATCTGTTCATAGGACACACTGAAGCACTAAGAGGCAAAATAAGACAATACACATATATAAAGTTCTATTTTAATTAGTTAAAAATAAACCTATGGCCTTGGAAAACAATATCATTAGTCACTATTAGGGAAAAAAAGGGATGGAGGAGAGAGGTAAACTCTAAGAAAAAAAGGCCCCTCAAAAATGACTGAATGGGGAGGGAGGAGGGAGGAGGGTTCGGGATGGGGAACACAGGTATACCTGTGGTGGATTCATTTAGATATTTGGCAAAACTAATACAATATTGTAAAGTTTAAAAATAAAATAAAATTTTAAAAAAATGACTGAATGATCTCTGTTTATTTCCAAGGCAAACCACTCAGTATCATAGTAATCCAAGTCTATACCCCAAACAGTAATGCCAAGGAAGCTGAAGTTGAATGGTTCTATGAAGAACTGCAAGATCTTCTAGAACTAAACAAAAACAACAACAAAAAAGATGTGGTTTTCATCATAGGGTATTAGAATGTAAAGGTAGGAAGTCAAGAGATACCTAGAGTAACAGGCAAACTTGGCCTTGGAGTACAAAATGAAGAAAGGCAAAGAGTAACATTGTTTTGTCAAGAGAACACAGAGGTTATAGCAAACTCTCTTTTCTAACAGCACAACAGAAACTCTACATATGGACATCACTAGGTGGTCAATGCCAAAATCAGACTGATTATATTCTTTGCAGCCAAAGATACAGAAGCCCTATACAGTCAGCAAAAGCAAGATCAGGAGCTGACTGTGGCTCAGATCATGAATTCCTTATTGCCAAATTAAGACTTAAATTGAAGAAAGTGAGGAAAACCACTAAACCATTCAGGTATGACCTAAATCAAATCCCTTATGATTATACAGTGGAAGTGAGAAATAGATTTAAGGCACTAGATTTGATAGACAGAGTGCCTGATGAACTATGGACAGAGGCTCATGACATTGTGCAGGAAACAGGGATTAAGACAATTCCCAAGAAAAATAAATGCAAAAAAATCAAAATGGCTGTCTTAGGAGGCCTTACAAATAGCTGTGAAAAGAAGAGAAGTGAAAAGCAAAGAAGAAAAGGAAGGACATACTCACTTGAATGCATAAATACCAAGAAAAGCAAGGAGACATACAAAAGCTTCCTCAGTGATCACTGCAAATAAATAGAGGGGAAAAATAGAATGGGAAAGACTGAAGATCTCCTCAAGAAAATCAGAAATACCAAGGGAACATTTCATGCAAAGATGAGCTCAATAGAAGACAAAAACGGTATGGACCTAACAGAAGCAGAAGATGTTAACAAGAGGTGGCAAGAATACACAAAAGAACTATACAAAAAAGATCTTCATGACCCAGATAATCACAATGGTGTGATCACTCACCTATAGCCAGACATCCTAGAATGTGAAGTCAAGTGGGCCTTAGGAAGCATCACTACAAACAAAGCTAGTGGAGGTGATGGAATTCCAGTTGAGCTATTTCAAATCCTAAAAGATGATTCTGTGAAAGTGTTGCACTCAATATGACAGCAAATTTGGAAAACTCAATAGTAGCCACATGACTGGAAAAGATAAGTTTTCATTCTAATCCCAAAGAAAGTAATGCCAAAGAATGCTCAAACTACTGCACAATTGCACTCATCTCACACACTAGTAAAGTAATGCTCAAAATTCTCCAAGCCAGGCTTCAGCAATACATGAACCATGAACTTCCAGATGTTCAAGTGGGATTTAGAAACGGCAGAGGAACCAGACATCAAATTGCTAACATCCACTGGACCATCGAAAAAGCAAGAAACTTCTAGAAAAATATCTATTTCTTATTTATTGACTATGCCAAAACCGTTGACTGTATGGATCACCTCAAACTGTGGAAAATTCTGATAGAGATGGGAATACCAGACTACCTGACCTGCCTCTTGAGAAATCTGTATGCAGGTCAAGAAGCAACAATTAGAACTGGTCATGGAGCAACAGACTGGTTTCAAGCAGGAAAAAGCATATGTTAAGGCTGTATATTGTCACCCTGCTTATTTAACTTCTATGCAGAGTACATCATGAGACGCTGGGCTGGATGAAGTGCAAGCTGGAATCAAGATTGCCAAGAGAAATATCAATAACATTGGGTATGCAGATGACACCACCCTTACCTAAAGAGCCTCTTGATGACAGTGAAAGAAGAGAGTGAAACACTTGGCTTAAAGCTCAGCGTTCAGAAAAGTAAGACCATGATATCCAGTCCCATCACTTCATGGTAAATAGATGGAGAAACAATGGAAACAGTGAGAGAGTTTATTTTAGAGGTCTCCAAAATCACTGCAGATGGTGACTGCAGTCATGATATTTAAAAGACACTTACTCCTTGGAAGAAAAGTTATGACCAATCTAGACAGCATATTAAAAAGCAGAGATATTACTTTGCCAACAAAGGTCCATCTAGTCAAGGCTATGGTTTTTCCAGTAGTCAAGTATGGATGTAAGAGCTGTACTATAAACAAAGCTGAGTGCTAAAGAATTGATGCTTTTGAACTGTGGTGTTGGAGAAGACTCTTGAGAGTCCCATGGACAGCAAGGACATCCAACAAGTCCATCCTAAAGGAGATTGTCCTGAGTGTTCATTGGAAGGACTGATGTTGAAGCTGAAACTTCAATACTTAGGCCATCTGATGCAAAGAGCTGATTCATTAGAAAAGACCCTGATGCTGGGAAAGATTGAAGGCAGGAGGAGAAGTGGTCGACAGAGGACGAGATGATTATATGGCATCACTGTCTCAATGGACATGACTTTGGGTAAACTCTGGGAGTTGGTGATGGACAGGGAGGCCTGGTGTGTTGTGGTCCATAAGATCATAAAGATTCTGACACGACTGAGAGACTGAACTGAACTGAACTTGAAAATGTGTCTGATAAATTTTGGAGGGATTCTCATTTATTCCAGGCCCCTACACACAATTTGACTTAGACCTTCATACTGACTGTATCAACAAATACTTTACAACATCTAAAATGTATTTGTTTACACATATGTCTCAAGTATTTTTTAATGATCATAACAATACTATTTCTTTGAATCATTCCTTGAAGGAAATTTCTAAGTTCTTCAGTGTGCCATGGACATAACAGCAACCAGAACTGCAGTGTTCATGGAATGGAGGTCTTCTCTGAGAAGGTGAGAAAATGGAAAAAGCAGAGGATTTCCATGTCACAGGACTGAAGTTACATCAAGAGAAAGAAGTGCCTGTCTCTGTGCTTTTTCTCCTCCATCTTTTTCATTTGCCATGGAATTCTCAGAAGATAAAAAATGTTAGAAAATTCCAATAAATCAGACATCCAAGAATGAGTATGGCTGGAGATTCCATGCTTCTAAGCCACTTCCAGTATGTCACAGGTAATATAGAACATCGTTTGCTGTGAAATGTGGCCAAATTGATGGTTTCATAGAACATTACTTGTTCAGCAAGTTCTGTGGAGGCATGCAGGCATTCCAAATATTCCAATAAACCACAATGAGGAAACACCAAAGAGCTGAGAGTGTTGAATAAAAGGAAATAGCCTGGGGTAGAATAGACAGGTGGCGCGTGTGCATACTTTTACTTTGATGCAAATTTCCAAGTCCACACACCCTGGCTGTGGGTAAAGTTTTAATGCCCACAGCTTGGACAAGTTGCAAATGAGTCATCATAAATTCAGTAACTAGATCACCATAAACCAAGCCAGACCATAAAATCACTCTGCAGACAGAATACTGAAGCCCACTCCCCTATCCCAAGCACTCAGAAAGTCATAAAGGAGATAAGCAGACAGTACAGGGAATCTGAGCACTCACCTGGAAAAGACTGAGTCATCAAAAGCAGACAATTTAAAGCAACTCAAAAAAGAACTATGAATCTGAATTGACTGTAAATTTAAGTGACTGCTCAAACTGGAGCACATGGTGAGATCTTTATTGTCAACTTACTTTTCTCAGCTCCCCAGGTAAGAGAGGACAGTGGAAGTGACCATCCACTTACAGGACATAAAAATGTTGTATTTTGAATAGCATGAGTAGTTTGAGTGAATTTGTTATTCAAAAGTACAGTAAGCTGACTTAAATTCAGGAGTCTCTGAAAATCCTGCTGTTCTTTCATTTACTCCTGGTAGCTAGCATATAATGACCATCAAAATTAAAAAAAAAAAAAAAGCACATCAGCTGAGAGCCATACTAATCAGAATGCACAACTATCTATCGGTTTTAAAGTGAGTAAGAGAAGGATCTTCTGGAACTTAATAAATCTAAGGCAAAATTGCAGAAAGGTAAAAATGAATGTAAAAGAAAGTCATGCAATATTGCAAATATCTTTGAAGAATTAATGTGTCAGGAAGGTGAGCTATTTGGAATCCTGAATAGAAGAACCTAAAATCAAAAACTGATCTTGTTGATACTTCATTATCTAGCAGATATGAGAATTCCTGTCACAAGAAAAGAGTTATCTACTTTAGATTAAAAGGTATATTTATTCTTTTATTCAATACTTGAATGCTTACAATAATTGAGCCCCTGTGCTATGCATGAGGCATTCAAAGATGAATAGGGCATGAGCCCTGTCTGTAAACAGTTCACAGTCTTCTGGGAATAAAAGATAGTAAAACAAAGTATCCCATAAAGGATATGAAATGCCATGATAGAGGGTATAGAGAGAGACAGGAAACATCTGGCTTGGAATGGTCAAGGAAGGCTTCTCTGAAGACGTGGTAACAGTGACAGTGTTAGTCATCCAGTCATGTCTGACTCTTTGTGATCCTACGGACTGCAGCCTGCTAGGCTTCTCTGCCAATGGAATTACAAGGAAAGAATACTGGAGTGGGTAGCCATTCCCTTTCTAGGGGATCTTCCCATCTCTGGGCTTGAACCCAAGTCTCCTGCATTGCAGGCAGATTCTTTACTATCTGAGCCACCAAGAAAGCCCACTCTAAAGGTGGGTAAAGTCATAAGCAATTGAACAGTTATTGGCAATAATAACCTTAGCAAGAAGAATAGCATGTATATATCAAAGGACAGAATTGTTGGTTTATTAATAATACATTTAAAGGACAAATATTTCACATGAGAAGAAAATGGATGTCTTATGATGAAGAGTAAGATACTATCCTGAATTACACATAAAGACGAATTCATACTGGTCAATTCACATTAAAATGTCATAACGGAACACATGAATTTTATCTTTAAAGTGAGGGAAAATTATTTCTAAATCAACAGTAAAATATAATCATATTTGCTCTTTAGTAAAAGCAATATTCTTGCTATGGGAGAGAATTGTTTGACTGGAACAGGAATAGATTTTAAGGACATATTCCAGGTCTTGAAACTACAAATATGACTAATTAATCTGAGATGTTTAGATTAATCGGTTCAGTTCAGTTCAGTTACTCAGTCGTGTTCGACTCTTTGCAATCCCAAGAATCGCAGCACGCCAGCCCTCCCTGTCCATCACCAACTCCCAGAGTTCACCCAAACTCATGTCCATCAAGTCGGTGATGCCATCCAGACATCTCATCCTCTGTCGTCCCCTTCTCCTCCTGCCCCCAATCCCTCCCAGCATCAGGGTCTTTTCCAGTAAGTCAACTCTTCACATGAGATAGACAAAGTATTGGAGTTTCAGCCTCAGCATCAGTCCTTCCAATGAACACCCAGGACTGATCTCCTTTAGAATGGACTGGTTGGATCTCCTTTCAGTCCAAGGGACTCTCAAGAGTCTTCTCCAGAACCACAGTTCAAAAGCATCAATTCTTCAGCGCTCAGCTTTCTTCACAGTCCAACTTTCACATCCATACATGACCACTGGAAAAACCATAGGTTTGACTAGAAGGACCTTTATTGGCAAAGTAATGTCTCTGCTTTTGAACATGCTTTATCTAGGTTGGTCATAACTTTCCTTCCAAGGAGAAAAGAGTAAGTGAAAGTGAAAGTGACTAATTTCAGTGGAAGTCTTTGCTATTTCCCATGAAGTGATGGGACCAGATGCCATGATCTTCGTTTTCTGAATGTTGATCTGCCATAAGGGTGGTATCATCTGCATATCTGAGGTTATTGATATTTCTCCCGGAAATCTTGATTCCAGCTTGTGCTTCTTCCAGCCCAGCATTTCTCATGATGCACTTTGCATAGAAGTTAAATAAGCAGGGTGACAATATGCAGCCTTGATGTACTCCTTTTCCTATTTGAAACCAGTCTGTTGTTCCATGTGCAGCTCTAACTGTTTTCCACAGTCAAAGGCTTTGGCATAGTCAATAAAACAGAAATAGATGTTTTTCTGGAAGTCTGTTGCTTTTTCGATGATCCAATGAATCTTGGCAATTTGATCTCTGGTTCCTCTGCCATTTCTAAAACCAGCTTGAACATCTGGAAGTTCACTGTTCACATATTTTTGAAGCCTGGCTTGGAGACTTTTGAGCATTACTACTAGCATGTGAGATGAGCAACATTGTGTGGTAGTTCGAGCATTCTTTGGCATTGCCTTTCTTTGGGATTGTAATGAAAACTGACCTTTTCCAGTCCTGTGGCCACTGCTGAGTTTTCCAAATTTGCTAGCATATTGAGTGCAGCACTTTCACAGCATCATCTTTCAGGGTTTGAAATAGCTCAATTCTAATTCCATCACCTCCTCTTGCTTTGTTCATAGTGATGCTAAGGCCTACTTGACTTCACATTCCAGGATATCTGGCCCTAGGTGAGTGATCACACCATCATGATTATCTGCGTTGTGAAGATCTTTTTTGTACAGTTCTTCTGTGTATTCTCACCACCTCTTCTTAATATCTTTTGCTTCTGTTAGGTCCATACCATTTCTGTCCTGTTTAGATTAATAGTAGGAGAAAAATACAAGTTAAGTTACTGAGCAAATTGGATTAGCTGATTGGATATGAGGATGTGGAGAGAATGGCAAAATCAAGTATGAACCCTGATTTCTGCATTATTGACAAGATAGTAGTTAATGTTACTGGCTGACTGTAGAATGTAGGAAGAGAAGGGGTGATTTGTTTTCCAAAGCAGGGACTGTGAAAAGGATATCAATTCAGTTTTCATGTATTCCACACTGAATAATTTATGCATAGGAGTTACTCTTATTTATCAAAATGTGTAATGGGAAACCAGCCATATATATCGAAGCTCAAGAGAACATTTCATGGTGAAATTGTTGATTTTGCCATTCTTCAGATATATAGTGGTATGTGAAGTAATGTGTGTGAGTCAGAATACACTGAGGAAATGCTGAGAATTAAAACTTGAAAGGGACAAGGGGAAACCTGAAGAGAACTGAACTTTTAAATGGAGAATAAAAGGAAACAGAAAGTATATGAGAAAAAAGAACAGAAGTGTTTAGATATTAAGGAAAGATAAAATAAACTCCATTATTTGGGAATAATGAGATAAATCAACTCCATTGTTAGCTCTGGAGACCAAGAGGAGGCATAATTCAAAAATAGAAAGGTTACTAGTAAATTCTATATCTCAGTGAAAGTAATACGAACTTAAAACTGTGAAATGAATGCCTAGGCATCTTGAGATAGGTGAAGTGATTGAAAAATAAGGACAACATTATACAGGATAACATACTAAGTTTTTAGGAAGTTTAGCTACAAATTAGGGAATGCACTTGAAGTTACATAGAAAGTACCAGACTGAATTTTATTATCTTTAATATAGAAAAATTGAAGGGGGGAGGCTTTTCATGAGTAAGAAGTTGTGCTGTGCAAGATAAAGATGAATTGTTGACCATAATTCATTAGCAGATCCTGGTTATTACTGACTTGACACATGGTATTACTGCACAATAGCAGACCACCTTTTGGTAGTAAAGGCATAAATTTGGATGAAGAAGCAGATATTGGTGGAGTTGGAATGAGGACAAAGATTTGAAGAAGTTTACATTTAATGACTTTCTCTTCCTGTGAAAGAATGTGGTCCTCTGCTGAGAGTATTGGGGGAGTTCACGTATGGGTCTTGAAGACAGTGGAAAATATCTGGAAAGGAAGTTTTAAAAAATGAGAGTGAACACATGGAAAGCTTTCAGGTCATGAGGAGGACTAAGCTAATACTGTTAATTATTCCTTTTTATTGGATCGAATTTACATGTTTCTGAAATTCCTTCACTGCCATATTGGGTAAATGATTTGCACAGGCAGACCTTACAGAGTGACTATAAGGTGGAGTGTCATAGGAGGCTAAGAGGACAAGGGCTTACTGTATTTAAGGACTTGGGAAAGAGTTAGGGTCACAGAAAAAATTATGGAGTTTAAAGTGAAAGTCACTCAGTCGTGTCCGACTCTTTGTGACTCCACAGACTGCAGCCCACAAGGCTCCTCTGTCCGTGGAGTTCTCCAGGCAAAAATACTGGAGTGGGTTGCCATTTCCTTATCTAGGGGATCTTCCCCACCCAGGGACTGAACCTGGGTCTCCCACACTGCAAACAGACTCTTCGCCAACTGAGCCGTCAGAGAAGCTTATAGAGTTTAAAATAAGTAGGAAACTAGTAAATCCAGTGCAGAGATAAGAGATAGGAAAAATGGACATGTCAGCAGACATGAGGTCTCTAGCAGTTGGAAAAGAGGAGCAGTGAGAGGAAGCAGAGGGAACCGGACAAATTCTAGGGATTCAGAAGTTGATGTATTGTTCAAATGTCAGCAGTAGACTTTGCAAGAATGGTGTCCTTTAAAAGTCTCCTTGGTCTTAATTTAATGAGACAGTGAGATGATACAATAGATTGAAACAATCAAACCAAAGGGCTCCTACATTTTCAGGCCCTGTATCCAATTAGCCTTCCTTTTCAGTATCACATTTTGGTATTAATACTAGATATTTAACATGGGATGATCCACAAATATTCTTTGTCTCAGTGTCTTACATTGTATCTTACTGATACAATTTTGAATTCATGCAACTCTTGAAAAAATGTAGTAACCCATATTTAAATTAACCTATGTAAAACTTTTAGCCTCACTAGAGTTCAGAAGACAAGTAAATGCTGGCATTTTTGTTACTAAATATGCAAAAATTATGCGGGAGGGATGAATTGGGAGTTTGAGATTAATAGTTGCAAACTGTTATATATAGAATGGAAAAACAACAAAGTCTTACTGTACAGCACAGGGAACTATATTAAATATTCTGTGATAAACCATAACAGGATATGTATATATGTATATAGATAGATAGATAGATAGATAACTGAATATATATATATAACTGAATCACTATAATTCAATAAAATGGATTTTTAAAAATAAAATAAATATGCAAAAATTAAATGGACTTTTCTTAAATAGTACCTAATCTTAGGTAAATAAAAGTAATAAATGTTAATAGACAGAATTCATTTAAATTAGCATATTACCAGATTTCAGAACCCCATGTGTGTTTGTCACTCAGTTGTTTCCTATTCTTTGTGACCCCATGGACTATAGCCTGCCAGGCTCCTTTGTCCATGGAAATCTCCAGGCAAGAATACTGAACTGGATTGCCATTTCCTTCTCCATGGGATCTTTCTGATCCAGGGATGAACCTGGGTCTTCCGCATTGCAAGCAGATTCTTTACCATCTTAGCCAGGAAATTGGACATGTAACCAGAAACTCTGTTTACATACATAGTTTTAAGATAAGCAGAGTCATTTAGGGATTAATGAAACAAATGCTGGCAGTGTATTGAAGCTAATTTGAGGATGAATTGCCATCTTAAAAGGTATTTGTGAGGTAATAGTAGAAAACTAGTCAATCTAATCACATGGACCACAGCCTTGTCTAACTCAGTGAAACTAAGCCATGTCCTGTGGGGCCACCCAAGACAGGCGGGTCATGGTGGAGAGGTCTGACAGAATGTGGTCCACGGGAGAAGAGAATGGCAAACCACTTCAGTATTCTTTCCTTGAGAACCCCATGAACAGAATGAAAAGGCAAAATGATAGGATACTGAAAGAGGAACTCCCCAGCTCAATAGGTGCCCAATATGCTACTGGAGATCAGTGGAGAAATAACTCCAGGAAGAATGAAGGGATGGAGCCAAAGTAAAAACAATACCCAGTTGTGGATGTGACAGGTGATAGAAGCAACGTCTGATGCTGTAAAGAGCAATATTGCACAGGAACCTAGAATGTCAGGTCCATGAATCAGGGCAAATTGGAAGTGGTCAAACAGGAGATGGCAAGAGTGAACGTTGAAATTCTAGGAATCAGTGAACTAAAATGGACTGGAATGGCTGAATTTAACTCAGATGACCATTATATCTACTACTGCAGGCAGGAATCCCTCAGAAGAAAAGGAGTAGCCATCATGGTCAACAAAAGAGTCCGAAATTCAGTACTTGGATGCAGTCTCAAAAACGACAGAATGATCGCTGTTCATTTCCAAGGCAAACCATTCAGTATCACAGTAATCTGAGTCTAGGCCACAACCAGTAACACTGAAGTAACTGAAGTTGAATGGCTCTATGACGACTTACAAGACCTTTTAGAACTAACCCCCCAAAAAGATGTCCTTTTCATTATAGGGGACTGGAATGCAAAAGTAGGAAGTCAAGAAACACCTGGAGTAACAGGCAAATTTGGCCTTGGAATACAGAATGAAGCAAGGCAAAGGCTAATAGAGTTTTGCCAAGAGAACACACTGGTCATAGCAAACACCCTCTTCCAACAACACAAGAGAAGACTCTACACATGGACATCACCAGATGGTCAACACGGAAATCAGACTGATTATATTCTTTGCAGTCAAAGATGGAGAAGCTCTATACAGTCAACAAAAACAAGACCGGGAGCTGACTGTGGCTTGGATCATGAGCTCCTTATTGCTTAGAGAATAAATTCAGACTTAAATTGAAGAAAGTAGGGAAAACCACTAGACCACTCAGGTATGACCTAAATCAAATTCCTTATGATTATACAGTGGAAGTGAGAAATAGATTTAAGGGACTAGATCTGATAGACAGAATGACTGATGGACGATGGACGATGGACGGAGGTTCATGACATTGTACAGGAGACAGGGATCAAGACCATCCCCATGGAAAAGAAATGCAAAAAAAGCAAAATGGCTGTCTGGAGAGGCCTTACAAATAGCTGTGAAAAGAAGAGAAGCAAAAAGCAAAGGAGAAAAAGAAAAGTTACAAGCATCAGAATGCAGAGTTCCAAAGAATAGCAAGAAGAGATAAGAAAGCCTTCCTCAGCAATCAATGCAAAGAAATAGAGGAAAAAAACAGAATAGGAAAGACTAAAGACCTCTTCAAGAAAATTAGAGATACCAAGGGAATATTTCATGCAAAGATGGGCTTAATAAAGGACAGAAATGGTATGGACCTAACAGAAGCAGAAGATATTAAGAAGAGGTGGCAAGAATACACAGAAGAACTGTACAAAAAAGATATTCATGACCAAGATAATTACGATAGTATGATCACTCATCTAGAGCCAGACATACTGGAATGTGAAGTCAAGTGGGCCTTAGAAAGCATCACTATGAACAAAGCAAGTGGAGGTGATGGAATTCGAGTTGAGCTATTTCAAATCCTGAAAGATGATGCTGTGAAAGTGCTGCACTCAATATGCCCACAAATTTGGAAGACTCAGCAGTGGCCACAGGACTGGAAAAGGTCAGTTTTCATTCCAATCCCAAAGAAAGGCAATGCCTAAGAATGCTCAAACTACTGCACAATTGCACTCATCTCACACGCTAGTAAAGTAATGCTCAAAATTCTCCAAGCCCGGCTTGAGCAATACGTGAACCATGAACTTCCAGATGTTCAATCTGGTTTTAGAAAAGGCAGAGGAACCAGAGATCAAATTGCCAACATCCACTGAATCATGGAAAAAGCGAGAGTTCCAGAAAAGCATCTATTTCTGGTTTATTGACTATGCCAAAGCCTTTGACTGTGTGGATCACAATAAACTGTGGAGATTCCTGAAAGAGATGGGAATAGCAGACCACCTGACTTGCCTCTTGAGAAACCTAGATGCAGGTCAGGAAGCAACAGTTAGAACTGGACATGGAACAACAGACTGGTTCCAAATAGGAAAAGGACTACGTCAAGGCTGTATATTGTCACCCTGCTTATTTAACTTATATGCAGAGTACATCATGAGAAATGCCTGGCTGGAAGAAGCACAAACTGGAATCAAGATTGCCGGGAGAAATATCAATAACCTCAGATATGCAGATGATACCACCCTTATGGCAGAAAGTGAAGAGGAACTAAAAAGCCTCTTGATGAAAGTGAAAGAGGAGAGTGAAACAGTGGGCTTAAAGCTCAACATTCAGAAAACGAAGATCATGGCATCTGGTCCCATCGCTTCATGGGAAATAGATGGGGAAACAGTGTCAGACTTTATTTTTGGGGGCTCCAGAATCACTGCAGATGGTGACTGCAGCCATGAAATTAAAAGATGCTTACTCCTTGGAAGAAAAGTTATGACCAACCTAGATAGCATATTGAAAACAGAGACATTACTTTGCCAACAAAGGTCCATCTAGTCAAGACTATGGTTTTTCCAGTGGTCACGTATGGATGTGAGAGTTGGACTGTGAAGAAAGCTGAGCACCAAAGAATTGATGCTTTTGAACCGTGGTGTTGGAGAAGACTCTTGAGAGTCTCTTGGACTGCAAGGAGATCCAACCAGTCCATTCTAGAGGAGATCAGTCCTGGGTGTTCCTTGGAAGGAATGATGCTAAAGCTGAAACTCCAGTACTTTGGCCACCTAATGGAAGAGTTGACTCATTGGAAAATACTCTGATGCTGGGATAGATTGGGGGCAGGAGGAAAAGGGGACGACAGGTGATTCCATGGCTGAATGGCATCACCGACTTGATGGACATGAGTTTCAGTGAACTCCGGGTGATGGTTATGGACAGGGAGGCCTGGCGTGCTGCAATTCATGGGGTCGCAAAGAATCGGACACTACTGAGCTACTGAACTGAACTGAACTGAACTGAACTTAATCTCTCCTTATTCACCTGAACTTTCACGTGATTAGATGCTTTTATTGTGGGAAGTGAACAAAATTTCTATGAATGAATTTGCATGGGTATTCATGGAGAGCCTTTTCTGTTACATTAATTGGACTTTAAAGAAGGTAATGTAAACCTAAATATGTTTAATTAAAAGGAAAGAAAATAATGGAATCTGTTTTCTCTCCTAATTTTTTAGTTCCTCATTGTTACCAACACCCTAATGATATAACTGATTTTCAGTCTTTATATGACTTTTGTCTGATTTAATGGATTCTGTTTAGATTTCAGGCAGTAATCTCAGAATTTCATAAAGTGCTTCTTTTTTATTGATGGAACTAACTGTGGAAAAGTTTAGAGTATTTATTTAGGAGGTTGCAAAAAACACTAACATCCTACCTTAATTAAAAATGTATAAATTTATAAAGTGAAGAGAATCATATTGATTTTAAATATTAAGCTTTTACAAATGCTCTGTCTAAAACTTCTTGGGATCAAAACAACTTGCACAGGACAGCATTCAGAATTAAAATTATAGCAGTCAGAGATTGGATCATATCAAAAATCTAGAGTTTAGTTAATGGGTAGTGTCTTCACAGCATCTCCCATACACACTCTTTTAATTTAATATACTTTTTCATCAGTACAAAAGTAATTACAGAATAATAAATTAAATTTGGAGAGTCAAAATAGTAAACACATAAATTATCAGTTTCATCAACCTACCACAAAGTATAAATTTTTTTTTATTTATATTTGATAGGAAAAGCTCCCTCATTATTAGTCAAACAATTGACTGCAGGAAAACTGATCTTTTCAGTTAGTAGTGCTGGGACATTTAGACTTCCATAGGAAAAAGCCAACAAAAAATAAACACACACACATACATAGACCCTTAACATATATCTCACCTCACACATCATAAAAATTAACCAAAAATAAATTACAGATTTAAATATAAAGCTTTAAAACTTTTAAAAGAAACTACAAATTAAAATAATTGGGACCTGGAGTATACAAAAACTCTGACATGGCCAAAAAAAGTATAAACTATAAAAGAAAACTGACAATGCAAATATTAATATAATATAAAAGCCATAAAATAAATGTTGCTTTGTGAAAAACTGAAAACATAAAGATAGTTAAAGAGAAAAGATAAAGATATTCATACCATGTATCTAAAGGAGGAAAAAAAGAAAAGCTCAATAGGGGGGAAAAAAAAGCAAAAGATATTAATAACCTTACTTTATGTACACTAAAGATGATGTATGGATGGCAAATAAGCACAGGAAAATATGTTGAATATAATTAACCATTAGAGAACTATAGATTAAAACCACAATGAAATATCATTACATGCCTATTAGAGATGAGGAAAAATATGATAAATTCTGGCAAAAATTTGGAGATACTAGTACTATCATATATTTCTGTTAAGTATGTGAAATGGCTTAAACACTCTAGTAATTTATTAGAAGGTATTTGTAAAACTGGGCTTCCCTGGTGGCTCAGGAAGTAAAAAATCCACCTGCAATGTGGGAAACCTGAGTTTAATCTTTGGGTCAGAAAGATCCCCTGGTGGAAGGCATGGCAACCCACTCCAGCACTCTTGCCTGAAGAATCTTGGACAGAGCAGCCTGGCTGGCTATAGTCCTTAGGGTCACAAAGATTCAGACATGACTGGCCCAACGTAGCACACAGAAGCACAGCACTTACAAAACTATGCTACACTTGCAATGTGATCCAATAGTTGTATCTTCAGACATTTATCCTAGAGAAATGAAAACTCATTTCACATTACTTGCATGAATGCTCATAGCAGCTTTTTTTGTAGTAGCCAAAAATTGGAGACAATGCTAATCTTCAATGGGTGAATGGCTAAATAAAATGTGATACAGCAATACCATGGCTTATCAGTGAGGAATTAAAAAAAAAAAAACTGAAATGGGTGAATTTAACTCAGATGATCATTATTCTACGACTGTGGGCAGGAATCCCTTAAAAGAAATGGAGTAGCGATCATAGTCAACAAAAAGAGTCCAAAATGCAGTACTTGGATGCAATCTCAAAAATGAAAGAATGATCTCTGTTCATTTCCAAGGCAAATCATTAAATATGACAGTAATCCAAGTCTATGCTCTGACCAGTAATGCTGAAGAAGCTGAAGTTGAATGGTTCTGTGAAGACCTACAAGACCTTTTAGAACTAATACCCAAAAAAGACATCTTTTCATTATAGGGGACTGGAATGCAAAAGTAGGAAGTCAAGAAACACATGGAGTAACAGGCAAATTTGGTCTTGGAGTACAAAATGAAGCAGGGCAAAGGCTAATAGAGTTTTGCCAAGAGAATGCACTGGTGATAATAAACACCATCTTCCAACAACACAAGAGAAGACTCTACACACATCACCAGATGGCCAAAACCGAAATCAGATTATATTGATTATATTTTATGGATTATATTTTTTGCAGCCAGAGATGGAGAAGCTCTATGCACTCAGCAAAAACAAGACCGGGAGCTGACTGTGGCTCAGATCATGAGCTCCTTATTGCTAAATTCAGACTTAAATTTTCTTCAATTGAAGAAAAGTGGGGAAAACCACTAGACCACTCAGGTATGACCTAAATCAAATCCCTTATGATTACACAGTGGAAGTGAGAAATAGATTTAAGGGACTAGATCTGATAGACAGAGTGCCTGATGAACTATGGATGGAGGTTTGTGACATTATACAGGAGACATGGATCAAGACCATCCCCAAGAAAAATAAATGCAAAAAATCAAAGTGGCTGTCTGAGGGGGCCTTACAAATAGCTGTGAAAAGAAGAGAAGTGAAAAGCAAAGAAGAAAAGGAAAGATATACCCATTTGAATGCAGAGATACAAAGAAAAGCAAGGAGACATATAAAAGCTTCATCAGTGATCAGTGCAAAGAAATAGAGAGAAAAAATAGAATGGGAAATACTAGAGATTTCTTCAAGAAATTTAGAGATACCGAGGGAATATTTCATGCAAAGATGGGCTCAATAAAGGACAGAAATGGCATGGACATAAAAGAAGGAGAAGATGTTAAGAAGAGGTGGCAAGAATACACAGAACTACACAAAAAAGATCTTCATGACCCAGACAATCACGATGGTATGATCAAGCACCTAGAGCCAGACATCCTAAAATGTGAAGTTAAGTGGTCCTTAGGAAGCATCACTATGAACAAAGCTAGTGGAGGTGATGGAATTCCAGTTGAGCTATTTCAAATCCTAAAAGATGATGCTGTGAAAGTGCTGCACTCAATAGGTCAGCAAATTTGGAAAACTCATCAGAGGCTACAGGACTGGAAAAGGTCAGTTTTCATTCCAATCTCAAAGAAAGGTAATGCCAAAGAATGCTCAAACTACCACGTAATTGCACTCATCTGGGGGAGCCTGGTGGGCTGCTCTCTATGGGATCGCAGAGAGTCGGACACAACTGAAGCGGCTTTCAGCAGCAGCAGCAGCACACTCTAGTAAAGTAATGCTCAAAATTCTCCAAGCCAGGCTTCAACAATACATGGACGGTGAACTTCCAGATGTTCAAGCTGGTTTTAGAAAAGGCAGAGGAACCAGAGATCAAATTGCCATCAACCACTAGATCTTCGAAAAAGAAAGAGAGTTCCATAAAAACATCTATTTCTGCTTTATTGACTATGCCAAAGCCTTTGACTGTGTGGATCACAATAAACTGTGGAACATTCTGAAAGAGATGGGAATACCAGACCACTTGACCTGCCGCTTGAGACACCTGTATGCAGGTCAGGAAGCAACACGTAGAACTGGACATGGAACAACAGACTGGTTCCAAATAGGAAAAGGAGTACATCAAGGCTGTATATTGTCACCCTTATTGTATTGCCACACCTTATTTAACTTATATGCAGAGTACATCATGTAAAATGCTGAGCTGGATGAAGCACAGGCAGGAATCAAGATTGCCAGGAGAAATATCAATAACCTCAGATATGCAGATGACACCACCCTTATGGCAGAAAGTGAAGAGGAACTAAAAAGCCTCTTGATGAATGTGAAAGAGGAGAGTGAAACAGTTGGCTTAAAGCTCAACATTCAGAAAACTAAGATCATGGCATCTGGTCCCATCACCTCATGGCAAATAGATGGGGAAACAGTGGCTGACTTTATTTTTTTGGGCTCCAAACTCATTGCAGATGTTGATTGCAGCCATGAAATTAAAAGACACTTACTCCTTGGAAGGAAAGTTATGACCGACCTAGACAGCACATTAAAAAGCAGAGACATTACTTTGGCAACAAATGTCCATCTAGTCAAAGCTATGGTTTTGCCAGTAGTCATGTATGGATGTGAGGTTTGGACCATAAAGAAAGCTGAGCACCAAAGAATTGATGCTTTTGAACTGTGGTGTTGGAGAAGACTCTTGAGAGTCCCTTGAACTGCAAGGAGATCCAACCAGTCTATCCTAAAGGAAATCAGTCCTGGGTGTTCATTGAAAGGACTGATGTTGAAGATGAAACTCCAGTATTTTGGCCACCTGATGGGAAGAGCTCATTCATTTGAAAACACCCTGATGTTGGCAAAGACTGAAGGCAGGAGGAGAAGGGGATGACAGAGGATGAGATGGTTAGATGGAATCACCAACTCAATGGACATCAGTTTGGGTAAACTCTGGGAGTTGGTGATGGACAGGGAGGCCTGGTGTACTGGGGTTAATGGGGTCACAATGAGTCCGACATGACTGATCCACTGAATGAACTGAACTAAAAAAAAAAAAAGTCAAAACAAAATAAAACTATATCACTATTGATAGTATATAACAACTTGTATATATCTCAAAGGTGCTGTTTTTTTTAAATTTATTTTTTAACTAGAGGAAAGTTGTTTATAATATTTTATTGGTTTCTGCTGTACAACAATGTGTATCAATCATAATTTTATATATATATATATATATATATATATATATATATCCCCTTCTTCTTGAGCCTCCCTCCTCTATCCCAGCCCATGACTCTTAGAGACCCTCAGAGTGCTATGCTGGACTCCCGGTATTACACAACAGTTTCACACAAACTGTCTGTTTTACACATGATATTGTACATATATCAATGCTACTTTCTCAATTTATCCCACTCTCTCCATCCCCCACTGTGTCCACAATTTCATTTCCTATGTCTGTATTTCCATTCCTTGCTTGCAAATAGGTTCATCAGTATCATTTTTCTAGATTCCATACATATATGTGTTAACATATGATATTTGTTTTTCTCTTTCTGACTTACTTCATTCTGTGTAACAGGTTCTAGGTCCATCCACTTTATTACTGCTGCTAAGTCACTTCAGTCATGCCCGATTCTGTGCAACTCCATAGACGGCAGCCCACCAGGCTCCCCCGTCCCTGGGATTCTCCAGACAAGAACATTGGAGTGGGTTGCCATTACCTTCTCCAATGCATGAAAGTGAAAAGTGAAAGTGATGTCCCTCAGTCGTGTCCGACTCTTACTACAATTGAATCAAATTTGTTCCTTTTTATGATTAATAGTCCACTGTATACACACACCACAATTTCTTTATTCATTCATTTGTTGATGGACATCTGGGTTGCTTCCATGCCCTGGCTATTGTAAATAGTGCTGCAGTGAACATTGGGGTACATGTGTCCTTTTGAATTGTGGATTTCTCAGGGTAATGTGTAGTAGTTGGCTTGCTGGGTCATATGTTACACTATGATCTTAAATTTATTCCTAGTTTTTTAAGGAATTGCCATATTGTTATCCATAATGGCTGTATCAATTTATATATGCTCCAAGAGTGCAAAAGGATTCCCTTTTCTCCAAACACTCTTTTGAGTATTTATTATTTGTAGAATTTTGATGATGCCTATTCTGATCGGTATGAGGAAATACCTCACTGAATTTGATTTCCTTTTCTCTAATAATGAATAATGTTGAGCATTTTTTCATGTGTGTGTTGGCCTTATGTATGTCTTCTTTGGAGAAAGGCCTGTTCATGTCTTTTGCCCTATTTTTCATTTGAATGTTTGTTTTACTGATATTATCAGTTCAGTTCAGTTCAGTCACTCAGTTGTGTCTGACTATTTGTGACCCCATGAATTGCAGCACTCCAGGCCTCCCTGTCCATCACCAGCTCCCGGAGTTTACTCAAACTCATGTGCATCGAGTCGGTGATGCCATCCAGCCATCTCATCCTCTGTCGTCCCTTTTTCTTCCTCCTGCCCCCAATCCCTCCCAGCATCAGAGTATTTATCCAATGAGTCAGCTCTTCACAGGAGGTAGCCAAAGTACTGGAGTTTCAGCTTTAGCATCATTCTTTCCAAAGAACACCCAGGACTGATCTCCTTTAGAGTGGACTGGTTGAATCTCCTTGCAGTCCAAGGGACTCTCAAGAGTCTTCTCCAACACCACAGTTCAAAAACATCAATTCTTCGGCATTCAGCTTTCTTCACAGGCCAATTCTCACATCCATATATGTCCACTGGAAAAACCATAGCCTTGACTAGATGGACCTTTGCTGACCAAGTAATGTCTCTGTTTTCAATATGCTGTCTAGATTGGTCATAATATTCCTTCCAAGGAGTAAGTGTCTTTGAATTTCATGGCTGCAGTCACCATCTGCAGTGATTTTGGAGCCCCCAAAAATAAAGTCTGACACTGTTTCCACTGTTCCCCCATCTATTTCCCATGAAGTGATGGAACCAGATGCCATGATCTTCGTTTTCTGAATGTTGAGCTTTAAGCCCACTGTCTCACTCTCCTCTTTCACTTTCATCAAGAAGCTTTTGAGTTCCTCTTCACTTTCTGCCATAAGGGTGGTGTCATCTGCATATCTGAGGTTATTGATATTTCTGCTGGCAATTTTGATTCCAGCTTGTGCTTCTTCCAGCCAGGCATTTCTCATGAAGTACTCTGCATAGAAGTTAAACAAGCATGGTGACAATATACAGCCTTGATGTACTCCTTTTCCTATTTGGAACCAGTCAGTTGTTCCATGTCCAGTTCTACCTGTTGCTTCCTGACCTGCATCTAGGTTTCTCAAGGTGCAGGTCAGGTGGTCTGGTATTCTCATCTCTTTCAGAATGTTCCACAGTTTATTGTGATCCACACAGTCAAAGGCTTTGGCATAGTCAATAAAGTAGAAAAAAAGCAGAATGATTTTCTGGAACTCTCTTGCTTTTTCCATGATCCAGCAGATGTTGGGAATTTGATCTCTGGTTCCTCTGCCATTTCTAAAACCAGCTTGAACATCTGGAAGTTAATGGTTCATGTATTGCTGAAGCCTGGCTTGGAGAATTTTGAGCATTACTTTACTAGCGTGTTAGATGAGTGCAATTGTGCGGTAGTTTGAGTACTCTTTGGCATTGCCTTTCTTTGGGATTGGAATGAAAACTGACTTTTCCAGTCTGTGGCCACTGATGAGTTTTCCAAATTTGCTGGCATATTAAGTGCAGCTCTTTCACAGGATCATCTTCCAGAATTTGAAATAGCTCAACTGGAATTCCATCACCTCCACTAGCTTTGTTCTTAGTGATGCTTTCTAAGGCCCACTTGACTTCACATTTCAGAATGTCAGGCTGTAGGTGAGTGATGATCCATCGTGATTATCCTGGTCATGAAGATCTTTTTTGTACAATTCTTCTGTGTATTCTTGCCACCTCTTTTAAATATCATCTGCTTCTGTTAAGTCCAAACCATTTCTGTCCTTTATTAAGCCCATCTTTACATGAAATATTCCCTTGGTATCTCTAATTTCTTGAAGAGATTTCTAGTCTTTCCCATTCTATAGTTTTCCTCTATTTCTTTGCATTAATCGCTGAGGAAGGCTTTCTTATCTCTTCTTGTTATTCTTTGCAACTCTGCTTTCAAATTGGTATATCTTTCCTTTTGTCCTTTGCCTTTTGTTTCTCTTCTTTCTTCTTTCCTCAGTAATTTGTAAGGCCTCCTCAGACAGCCTTTTTTTTTTTTTTTTTGCATGTTTTTTTTGGGGGGAATGGTCTTGATCCCTGTCTCCTGTACAATGTCATGAACCTCCATTCATAATTCATCAGGCTCTATCAGATCTAATCCCTTAAATCTATTTCTCACTTCACTGTATACTCATAAGGGATTTGATTTAGGTCATACTTGAATGGTCTAGCAGAGGAACCAGAGATCAAATTGTCAACATCCGCTGGATCATTGAAAAAGCAAGAGAGTTCCAGAAAAACATCTATTTCTGTTTTATTGACTATGCCAAAGCCTTTGACTGTGTGGATCACAATAAACTGTGGAAAATTCTGAAAGAGATGGGAATACCAGACCACCTGATCTGCCTCTTGAGAAATTTGTATGCGCATCAGGAAACAACAGTTAGAACTGGACATGGAACAACAGACTTGTTCCAAATAGGAAAAGGAGTACGTCAAGGCTGTATATTGTCACCCTGTTTATTTAACTTTTATGCAGAGTACATCATGAGAAACTCTTGACTGGAAGAAACACAAGCTGGAATCAAGATTTCCGGGAGAAATATCAGTAACCTCAGATATGCACTGAAGAATTGATGCTTTTGAACTGTGGTGTTGGAGAAGACTCTTGAGAGTCCCTTGGACTGCAAGGAGACCCAACCAGTCCATTCTGAAGGAGATCAGCCCTGGGATTTCTTTGGAAGGAATGATGCTAAAGCTGAAACTCCAGTACATTGGCCACCTCATGTGAAAAGACTCTCTTTGGAAAAGACTCACCTCATTGGAAAAGACTCTGATGCTGGGAGGGATTGGGGGCAAGAGGAGAAGGGGACGACAGAGGATGAAGTGGCTGGATGGCATCACTGACTCGATGGACATAAGTCTGAGTGAACTCCGGGAGTTGTTGATGGACAGGGAGGACTGGCATGCTGCAATGCAGGGGGTCGCAAAGAGTCAGACACGACTGAGTGACTGATCTGATCTGATCTGATCTGAATGGTCTAGTGGTTTTCCCTACTTTCTTCAATTTAAGTTTGAATTTGGCAATAAGGAGTTCATGATCTGAGCCACAGTCATCTCCCAGTCTTGTTTTTGCTGTCTGTGTAGAGCTTCTCCATCTTTGGCTGCAAAAAATATAATCCATCTGATTTCAGATTTGGCCATCTGGTGATGTCCATGTGTAGAGTCTTCTCTTGTGTTGTTGGAAGACGGTGTTTGCTATGACCAGTGTGTTCTCTTGGCAAAATCTATTAGCCTTTGCCCTGCTTCATTCTGTATTCCAAGACCAAATTTGCCTGTTACCCCAGGTGTTTCTTGACTTCCTACTTTTGCATTCCCTTCCCCTATAATGAAAAGGACATCTTTTTGGGTTTTAGTTCTAGAAAGTCTTGTTGTTGTTCATAGAATCATTAAACTTCAGCTCCTTCAGCATTATTGGTCGGGGCATAGACAGACTTGGATTACTGTGATACTGAGTGGTTTGCCTTGAAAACGAACAGAGGTCATTTCTGTCATTTTTGAGACTGCACCGAGTACTGCATTTCAGTCTCTTTTGTTGACCTTGATGGCTACTCCATTTCTTGCCCCCAGTAGTAGATATAATGGTCATCTGAGTTAAATTCACCCATTCCAGTCCATTTTAGTTCGCTGACTCCTAAAATGTCAACATTCACTCTTGCCACTGTTTGACCACTTCCGATTTGCCTTGGTTTCATGAACCTTTCATTCCGGGTTCCTATGCAATATTATTCTTTACAGCATCAGACTTTGCTTCTATCACCAGTCACATCCACACCTGGGTACTGTTTTTGCTTTGGCTCCATCCCTTCATTCTTTCAAAACTTATTTCTCCACTGATCTCCAGTATCATTTTGCGCACCTGTTGACCTGGGGAGTTCATGTTTCTTCATCCTATCTTTTTGCCTTTTCATACTGTTCATGGGGTTCTCAAGGCAAGAATACTGAAGAGGTTTGCCATTACCTTCTCCAGTGGACCACATCTTGTCAGAACTCTCCACCATGACCTGTCCATCTTGGGTGGCCATACATGGCATAGCTCATAGTTTCTTTGAGTTAGAGAAGGCTGTGGTACATGTGATCAGATTGGTTAGTTTTATGTGATTGTGGTTTTCAGCCTGTCTTTTCTCTGGTGGAGAAGGATAAGAGGCTTATGGAAATTTCCTGATGGGAGAGACTGACTTAGGGGGAAACTGGGTCTTGTTCTGATGGGCGGGATCATGCTCAGTAAATCTTTAATCCAACTTTTTGTTGATGTGTAAAGCTGTATTCTCTCTCTGCTATTTACCTGGGGCTAAACTATGTTGGTGGAGTAGGCACTGGCGACCCACTCCAGTACTCTTGCCTGGAAAATCCCATGGTTGGAGGAGCCTGGTAGGTTGCAGTCCATGGAGTCACACAGAGTTGGACACGACTGATGTGACTTAGCAGCAGCAGCAAACTATGTTGGAGGTAGTGAAAATAATGGTGACCTCCTTCAAAAGATCCCATGCACCCACTGCTACACTCATTGCTCCCAACCTTGGAGCAGACCACCACCAACCCAGGCCTCTGCCAGAGAGTCCTGGACACTTATGGGCAAATCTGGGTCAGTCTTTTGTGGGGTCCCTGCTCCTTTCTCCTGGATCCTGGTGCACACAAGGTCCTGTTTGTGCTTTCCAAGGGTCTATTTCCCAGTCTTGTGTAAGTTCTGGCAGCTCTATGGTGGATCTACCTCCACTGGAGATGCTCAAACATAGTTCTGTCTCAGTCTCTGTGGAGTCCCTGGGTCCTGGTGCACACAAGGTTTGTTTGAGCCCTCTGAGCATCTCTGATGGAAATGGGGTTTGATTCTAAACTCGAATTCACCCTTCTACCATCTTGCTGGGGCTTCTCCTTTGCCCTTGGGCATGGGGTATATCCTCACAGCTGCTCCAGTGCTGTGCAGCCTAAGTTTAATTAGGTCCCATTTGTTTATTTTTGTTTTTATTTCCATTACTCTAGGAGGTGGGTCAGACAGGATCTTTTTTTGACTGTTGTCAAAGAGTGTACTGCTTATGATTTTCTCTAAGACCTTAATAGCTTCTGACCTTATATCTAAATCTTAATCCATTTTGAGTTTACTTTTGTGTATGGTGTTAGGAAGTGTTCTCATTTCATTCCTTTACATGTAGCTGTTCAGTTTTTGCAGCAAAATTATTGAAGAGGCTGTAGTTATCCATTGTATATTCTTGCAAACTTTGCCAAAGATAAGGTGCCCACAAGTGCCTGGGTTTATATCTGGGCTTTCTGTCTTCTTTCATTGGTCTATATTTTTGTTTTTGTGTCAGTAGCACGTTGTGTTGAGAACTATAGCTTTTTAGTATAGTCTGAAGTCAGGAAGGTTCATTTCTCCAGCTCCATTCTTCTTTTTCTAGATTGTTTTAGCCATGTGGAGTTTTTCGTGTTTCTATACAAATTGTGAAATTTATTGTTCTAGTTCTGTGAAAAATACCATTGGTAATTTCACAGGAGTTGCATTGAATCTTTAGATTGCTTTGGGAAGTATGGTCATTTCAACAATACTGATTTTTTCCAATCCACAAACATGGTGTATTTCTCCATCTGTTTGAGTCATCTTTTATTTCTTTCATCAGTATCTTATAGTTTTGTGAATACAAGCCTTTTGTTTCTTTCTTTAGGTTTATCCCTAGGTATTTCATTCTTTTTTTTTTTTTTGCAGTAGTAAATGGGATGTTTGGAGAATAAAATGGCAACCCACTTCAGTGTTGTTGCCTGGAAAATTCCCATGGACAGAGGGGCCTAGTGAGCTATAGTCCATGGGATTGCAAAGAGTCAGACATGACTTAGCGACTAAACAACAACAAATGGGATGCTTCCTTAATTACACTTTCTAATTTTTCATTGTTAGTGTATAGGAATGCAAGAGATTTCTGTGTATTAGTTTTGTATCCTGCAACTTTAATAAATTCATGGATTAGCTCTAGTAAATTTCTGGGGACATCCTTAGGGCTTTCTTTGTATAGTTTCATGGCATCTGCAAGCAGTGAGAGTTTTATTTCTTCTTTCCCAGTGTGGATTCCTACCACACTTGCAGCTTTTCCCACCTAATTCATGGAGGCAATCTGCGAGCTATAGGATCCCTGCAACAATGAACTCTTGCTTCTCTGGTAGTCCCAGGCTTTCCCCTGGACTCATTGAACTTTGTCATTCTAACCCTCTCAGCCTGTCTTCATGGAAGTCAACCCTAATCCTCTCCCCGGGGTCAGGCCTCTGAAGACGGAGCCCCAGCTCCACGTGTGCTGGTTTGCAGGTGCATCAGGCATGCAAACAAGTGTCCCAGGCTGGGAAGTACCAGTTGCCATCAATCTCTGGGCTGAATTCTGCTTTATCTTCTGTCCACCTGTTGCTGTGCTCCCCATTGAGGTTCCCCGAGCTCCACCCTATCCTTACCTATGAAGGAGTTTCCAAGTATGGGGGAACTTTTGTTCCTCCACAGCTCCCTCCCAGATGCACAGGTCCTATTTCAATACCCCTATCTTTTTTTTCTTATTTCTTCTGCCCTAGGCTTCTATGTGGAGACTAGCTTGTCTTTTTGGAAGTCTGAGGTCTTCTGTCAGCCTTCAGTAGGTGTTTTATAGGAGTCATTCCATATGCAGATGTATTTCTGATGTATTTGTGGGGAGGAAGATGATCTCCATGTCTTACTTCTCTGCCATCTTCCCTTTGTCTCCTGAACACACTTTTGAAAAGAAACCTGGTAAGTAAAATCAAGCATCAAACTTATGTATGGGAAACAAACGTCTGGGGCAAATGTGTGTTCATGTACTTATGAGACCATAAAATGAAAATTCAAGGCACTATCTTTAAAGGTGAAAAAGTCAGTCTCCAGAGATTATATGCTTTATGATTCTGTACATGCAACAGTCATTTTATTTATTTATTTATTTATTTTTAATTGGAGGATAATTGCTTTAAATATTGCATTGGTTTTTGCCCTACAACAATGCAAATCAGTAATAATTATATATATATACGTATACACACGGGCTTCCCAGGTGGTACTAGTGGTGAAGAATGTGCCTACCAATGCAGGATATGTAAGAGATGTGGGCTTGATCCCTGGGTCTGAACGATCCCCTGGAGAAGGCATGGGGCATGGCAAACTATTCCAGTATACTTGCCTGGAGAATCCCATGGACAGAGGAGCCTGGTGGATGATAGTTCATAGAGTTGCAAAGAATCAGAAACAACTGAGGTGACTCATCACACATGCATCTGTATACATATATCCCCTTCTTCTTAAACGCCCCTCCTTCCTCCCATCCCACCCCTCTATGTCATCACACATCACCAGGCTGGGCTCCCTCTGTTATACAGCAGCCTCACATTAGCTATCTGTTTTACATATGATAGTGTATATATGTCCATGCTACTTTCTAAATTTGTTCTACCCTCTTCACAGTCTTTAAGTAAGATACTACACAGAACAAGGAGAGATTATTAATTTCCAATAGATGTGGTGAGTAGGAAAGGTACATCTGTAAAGATCAGGAAAGAGCATTTCTTTGTGTTGAAAGAAACAGTACTGCATTTTCGTACGGAGATGATTTCATAAACAACTACACAGAAAATAAAACTGCATCAAACTACACAGATGTGCACACACAGAACATATAAAACCTGGTGAAAACTGAATAACATCTATATCCTAGTTAGTAATACATCAATGCCAGTTTTCTGGTTTTGATATTATATTACAGATAAAGTGTTCCATTAGGGAAACTTTAGTAAGGCTGCACAACATTTGTAATATTTTGTAACATCCTCTAAATGACAGTTATTTGAAACTACACAAATTAAAATATGAAAGAAGTAGAATAAAGGGAATAATAAAAATATGAGCAGAAATGAATTAATTTGAACACCGATACACTGAAGAAGAAAATGATACAGTATGCTTTTTAATTTGAAGAAAGAAGTAAAATAACCACTCACCCGACAAGTAATAAAGAAGTATTAGGTAGATAATACTATGGAAATAAGTGAAGTGAAATGAAGCGAAAGTCACTCAGTCATGTCCGACTCTTCATGGAATTCTGCCTGACAGTCCATGGAATTCTTCAGGCCAGAATACTGCAATGGGTAGCAGTTCTCTTCTCCAGGGCATCTTCCCATCCCAGGGATAGAACCGAGGTCTCCCACATTGCAGGTGGATTCTTTACCAGCTGAGCCACGAGGGAAGCCCAAGAATATTGGAGTGGGTAGCCTATCCTTTCTCCAGCGGATCTTCCTGACTCAGGAATCGAACTGGGGTCTTCTGCATTGCTGGTGGATTCTTTAACAACAGAGCTACCAGGGAAGCCTAAAGGAGACAACTAACCATAGGATGTTTTCTAAATTATAAGCAACATATTTTGGAGAAAATCATGCCCAATACATATGAAAACTATTGAAAGACTTCATTTTTACATGTGAAATAGAGTATTTCTCTGTGTTGAAAGAATAGTTCTATATTTTCAGTGTGGATGTTTACATAAATATAAATTATGTAAATTAAAATAATATAAATATACATTTTGATACTTTCTGCTTATTAAAATAGTAGAATCAGTCTTAAATTTTTAGTGACATAAAGTCATCTGTGGCAGACAGTTAAGAGACTAGTTATATAAACTTTGAGAAATGGAAATAAACTATCTTCCACCAATGTTACATAGGTTAGTTTAAGAGGCAATGTGGCCAACTCTGTTATAAGACTAGAGCATTCTTTAGAAACCCAAATCTTTCAGGGCATGAAAAACAGAATACCTTAGCGATCTTGGGCATGAACTGAGAGGCATAAATCAAAAATAAGCTAAAATAAATATGTATTTGTTTCAAAACTGAAATTCAGGGAGGAAAGTTTTTCTCAGAACACTAGGAATTATTTGTACATTAAAATATCACAATATTCTACATTAATAAACTAGAAGTGAAAATATCATACCAAGAGATGAAAAAAGAACTCTACTAAATATACTAGTATTGTATATGTTATGTTACTATCAGTAGATTTTAATAATTTTTAAAATTTCTTAGCAATCTATATATCCTTAACTAGATTAAATAAATAAATATATAAAAGTATATACACTTAACATCAGTAAAACATTCAGTTCAGTTGAGTTTAGTCCCGCAGTCGTGTCCGACTCTTTGCGACCCCATGAATGGCCACACGCCAGGCCTCCCTGTCCATCACCAACTCCCGGAGTACACTCAGACTCACGTCCATTGAGTCAGTGATGCCATCCAGCCATCTCATCCTCTGTCGTCCCCTTCTCCTCCTGCCCCCTATCCCTCCCAGCATCAGAGTCTTTTCCAATGGGTCAACTCTTCGTATGAAGTGGCCAAAGTACTGGAGTTTCAGCTTTAGCATCATTCCTTCCAAAGAAATCCCAGGGCTGATCTCCTTCAGAATGGACTGGTTGGATCTCCTTGCAGCCCAAGGGACTCTCAAGAGTCTTCTCCAACACCACAGTTCAAAAGCATCAATTCTTCGGTGCTCAGCCTTCTTCACAGTCCAACTCTCACATCCATACATGACCACAGGAAAAATCATAGCCTTGACTAGACAAACCTTTGTTGCAAAGTAATGTCTCTGCTTTTGAATATGCTATCTAGGTTGGTCATAACTTTCCTTCCAAGGAGTAAGTGTCTTTTAATTTCATGGCTGCAGTCACATTCTGCAGTGATTTTGGAGCCCCCCAAAATAAAGTCTGACACTGTTTCCACTGTTTCCCCATCTGTTTCCCGTGAAGTGATGGGACCAGATGCCATGATCTTCATTTTATGAATGTTGAGCTTCAAGCCAACTTTTTCTCTCTCCACTTTCACTTTCATCAAGAGGCTTTGAGTTCCTCTTCACCTTCTGCCATAAGGGTGGTGTCATCTGCATATCTGAGGTTATTGATATTTCTCCCGGCAATCTTGATTAGAGCTTGTGTTTCTTCAAGCCCAGTGTTTCTCATGATGTACTCTGCATATAAGTTAAATAAGCAGGGTGACAATATACAGCCTTGACGTACTCTGTTTCCTATTTGGAACCAGTCTGTTGTTCCATGTCCAGTTCTAACTGTTGCTTCCTGACCTGCATACAGATTTCTCAACATTAGTATAACATAATTTTAAATGTAGGAAAAAAGAAAGAATGTTTCTTACCCTTGTCCTTTTTGTGGAGATAAACATATCAGTGTTAGTGGCTCAGTCATGTCTGACTTTTTGTGATCCCATGGACTGTAGCCCTCCAAATTCCCCTGTCCATGGAATTTGCCAGGCAAGAATACTGGAGGGTGTAGCCATTCCCTTCTCCAGAGGATTTTCCAGACCCAGGTATTGAACCCAGCCTGGTGGCTCAGACAGTAAAGTGTCTGCCTGCAATGCGGGAGACCCGGGTTCGATTCCTGAATCGGGAAAATACCCTGGAGAAGGAAATGGCAATCCACTTCAGCACTCTTGCCTGGAAAATCCCATGGATGGAGGAGCCTGATAGGCTACAGTCCATGGGGTCGCAAAGAGTCAGACACAACTGAGCGACTTCACTTTCTTTCACTATCATGCTTTGCAAGCAGGTTCTTTACTGTCTGAGCAATTCATAAGGCTTCCACAGAGAAAATTATAAAACTTTAGAGAAAGTTGCTTGAAACATCCTATATAAATTGAGAAGCATCCTATATAAATTTAAAGTTTATGAATATTCAAGTTTATTCAAGTTTATGAATAGTTCAAGTTTCCAAATTTATAATCTGGAATTTCCTGGACTGTCTTTTCAATTATTTCCATGACTGCTTTACACACACATGTATCCATATTCATACATGTATATGAAACTCTTTTCTATTTTGATCCTCATTTTTCCAGTTCAGTTCAGTTCAGTCACTCAGTCATGTCTGATTCTTTGTGACCCCATGGACTTTAGCATGCCATGCTTCCCTGCCCATTACTAACTCCCAGAGCTTGCTTAAACTTGTTTCCATTTAATCAGTGATGCCATCCACCCATCTCATCCTCTGTCATCCTCTTCTTCTCCTGCCTTCAAACTTCCCCAGCATCAGGGTCTTTTCTAGGATCAGGTGTCCAAAGTATCAGAGCTTCAGCTTCAGCATCAGTCCTTTCAAAGAATATTCAGGACTGATTTCCTATAGGATTGACTGGTTTGATCTCCTTGAAGTTCATGGGACTCTCAAGAACATTCTCCAACACCACAGTTCAAAAGCATCAATTCTTCCACACTTGGCTCTCTTCATGGTCCAACTCTCACATCCATACGTGACTACTGGAAACACAATAGCTTGAACCATATGGACCTTTGACTGCAGACTGGCAGGCTTTACTTTACTTGCATAAAAGGAGAGAAGTTCCACGGTACCTATTGAACACAAAAGTAAGGAGAGCTCTCACTCAGCAAGCTGTTTCACATTCTGAAAGGTTCTTTCCTTCCCTAACATATTATTGCTTCTGTAAAGAATTCCTTATGTGACTTAACTTGTGGGCTAAAGCAAGTTCTGTGCAACCAAGATTGAAGGTGGGGAATGTTTTTTCCATGGATAACTCAGCCCTTGATATTTGGCCCACTTAAGGTTTCTGCTCTATAGAGTTGTCAATTGCAAGGGTATTCTTGTTAAAACTAGCTCCCAATATTATTCCTCCCTTCTATTGGTAGACTCTAAATTGTTTTACCTTTAAAGGATTTACCTGTTACAATAATAAATCACATTTTCAGTGTAAAAATATATTTGGATTATTGATGTCTCCAATTTCAGTTACCTGGGTTTGTAAAGTTATTATTAGTTTATTCCAGTGTATGGAAATTTTTAAAAGATCTTAAGTAGGGAAGAATGCAAATACTCTTGCTTTGAATTCCATTTGAAATTGAAAATATTTTTATGTTTTAAGTTAAAACTTAAAGCTATTTCTTTAGTGGAAAGGTTGCCAGAATGGTAGTAAAGTAACTTGATTCTAATAAGTGTAATTATAGCTTTTATAATAGTTTTTAAGAACTTAATATTTGTCAGGCATGATATTAAATGTACCTTATGAATATCTCATTGAATCATCACAACAGTCATATGGGGTGTTGATAATTTTCCTTTTTTTTTTCTGAGAAAACAACTAAGGCTACAGAAGTTTAAGTAATTCACTCATAATCTCACAGCTGCTGCTAAGTCTGCTAAGTCACTTCAGTCGTCTCTGACTCCATGTGACCTCATAGACGGCAGCCCACCAGGCTCCCCCGTCCCTGGGATTCTCCAGGCAAGAACACTGGAGTGGGTTGCCATTTCCTTCTCCAATCTTACAGCTAATGTGTAGTAAATGAGCTAAAGTAAATCTGACTATACAAAAACTTTCTTCTTATTTGTGCAACAAACTTATATATTTGAGGAGGGGGACTTTTTAGCCTAGTATGAATTTGGAAATACAGTTTTTTTCTGTACTTCTAGCAATGTAATATTTGTATTTAATTGGGAAACCAGACAAACATATTTAAAAAGTGAAACAGCTGCAGATAGAGAAAATGGAAGTAGAAAGAAGAGAAAGGAACAAGAGGTTGAATTATGGAGCAAGAAGAGACTCCATGGAATTCCCTTTGTTAAGTTCCAAAAAAATTTATAACTAATAAAACTGAAGACTATGTGTCAGCAATAATTAAAATAAAGCCACAGACACTTAACAAGAGTTCCCCAGTTTCTTAAACCGTGTTTATCTGTGTTCTTTTCTACCTCTGTTCATTTTTGCAAACTGCTGATAGATATGACAGTCTTTGTAAAATTAGAATAGCCACAGGAGAATTGATATATTCAGCACCAGTCTGAGATGCCTTACATGCACCAGTGATGCTCAATGTAATTTTGTGATTAAATCCAGATGCTTCTTTCCACTTGTAAAATCATATTAAAGAAAGTATAATGTAAAACATCAATCATGTCACTTTACTTGATACATCATAAGGGGTTCTTCTAAATAATCAAAGCTGCTAAATAATCTAAAAACATAAATGTCATTAAGAGAGAGTAAGTGAAATTCTCCCATGGGTTAACAGTTCAATTAAAATGGATATGCTTCATCAACACCTGTAATTTCTAAGACAGGTAGATTAGGTAACACCATTCATGAGGTAATGGGGAAAAAATAGTCAAGGTGGTAGTATCAGCATAAAGAATTTAAAGACAGATTCTAAAATTTTTAATATTCAAGCTAACTTATAGCAAATCTACTTTATTAACAGACTTTAGGGTATAATTCCTGTGATGTGAAAGATTTTTATTTAATTCCTATCATGTAGTGATCATTGAAAGAAGGCCATATATACAAAATACCTTTCTTTGTTCCAATTTAATTGAAAAGTGAATATATAAATTAAAATACAAAGTTCAAACATTGTTATAGACACATGAACAAAATTATAATTAGGCACAAAAGCTGGATAAATTAACCTATGTTTGATAGAATCAGATACTCTAAAAGAGTTTTCTGGGTTGTAAAAGGAGCATGGAGTTTTGTCAATTCTATTCACTTGAGTTAAAGCCTATAATTAGTAAATGTTACTATTTTCAGGTACCTTGCAGGAGAAAAGGATAATGTTACCAGTTATTTGGGGGTATACACACTTTTGTACATGTTAGAGAAATGAGTTATTTTAAATAAGTGTTTTGAGATGTTCATATGAGAATATTGAAATAAGTAGCAGGAAAAGACATTGGGCCTGGTTTTGGAAGTTCAGAAAACAGTGCCCACGATGTCAGAGTTGTGAATGAGCAATGACTTGCACTCCCATGTGGGAACAGTCAGTTTGGTAGGCACTATGGGTGAGTCTTGAGCTAGTGACTTTAACAGTTTGGATTTATTCTGTTCCAATTGGAAATGGTAACTTTTAAGAAGAAGAATGGTAGAGTTGACTTCATTCTCAATAGTTGTTAAGGATGGAATGGAGGAGAGGAAATTGGCGGTAGGGAGTTAAAGCTGGTGAGACCTACATTCATTCTCAGAAACAGAATCTGGATTTTAGGAATATGTTTGCAATACAGTTGATAAAGGCTGGAAAATTAATGATTGTAAAGTGAAGAAGATCAGAGGGGAAAAAAAAGGTGAAAAATTTGAAAAATAATTTTGTTTTTATAGTCTTGATTTCAGTGTTAAAGCTGGAAAGCATCACTCAAAATTTAGTATTGCCAGTACACTTAAAAGGTGCAAGCTGGGGATTTTTCAAGATCCAGGAGGTACACCATTTGCGGATTTTTTTAATGCTTTAGTTACTTGTAAAATATGTAAGTGTAAATATCTCATAAACAACTGAAAGAGTGCAAAGAAATGATGAAGAAAAATTCCAAAGTCATTACAATTTAGATGCCAACAGAAGCTATAGGAATAGTTGCAATCAATCAGATAGAAGTTACAGATCAGAAATAGGAGGACTTTTCTAGTTTTAATAACTTAGGAATGTGTATTTTTAGATAGTTTAAAATTTGTTGAAGATATGAATTCTCATGACCAATATGAATCTAACAGCAAGTACTTTTATTCCTAGATTATAATGTGGAAAAGTGGTTTTCTGTGTTAAAATATGTAGATAATATTCCACATTGAGTTTACCAGAAGTGTTTTCCCTCAAGACACTAATTCTTCAGAGGTCAGGAAAAGACAGAAGCAAAACTGTTTGCTATTTGTTCTACTAGGGGCCAGCATTTATCCAGAAGTTGGTAATAGAGTTGTCATTGCTTGCCATTATCAGAAAAGTAAAAAACAAAAGTAATTCTGAATAAAAAATAAAGGCCCAACTCAAAACTGATGGGAAAGAGGATAATTTTTAGAAAAAACTTAAAAGGTTAACTCTCCAAATAGTGGTAACTCTGCTTTGACTCTCACCTGGTTTCAGAAGAGAAGAATAAATAGCAAAGGAGAAATCTAAATGTATGTCATGTCATCTCAAAGAGATGTGTAAAAGAGAAAAACATTGATAGCATAAAAAATGACATTTCAACTCTTTGCTTCTCTTGAGAGTCTAACTGTATCTGTTTTTTTATACCATTCTATTTCCCATCCCTCCCCCACAACTCCCCAGTTATGTGTGCTTCTAAATAAACAGTGTTTGTTTTTTGACATGCAAACTTTGATTCAGATCCTGATTACTTTCCATAATCTTTTCAGGCCGCAACATATAATGACCCTTTGGCTTGAATTTAGCCATGTACCATTGATCATTCACTTGTTTTCTCTTAGAGTTTAATTTAATCATTCTGGTTCAGTTCAAAAAGATAAATAGTTTTCCACATGGTTTTGGTTAATAAATCTATTCAATTATGCCCTTATGATTATTCCCTCTATAAGTTCTGCTTGTTTTAATCCTCTTTCTCTAGTATCATTCTAGAAAAATGCCATTAAGCTCAACTTCTCCCAGCATCAGTCCTTCCACCATCAGCAGCACAGAGACACATGTAGCCATCACTCCCTCTCATGAGCTGCTACCATTGCATCCCTCTCTACAGCCCAGGACTCCTCTGGGACACTGACCAACTTGCTTAAGATACATTCTTCCTGCTTGAGACCTAACACAGCCTTAACTCTCAAAAACACCCAGATATAAACAATCTAAAATTGTGGTTACATTACAGGAATGTAAATAATGTATGTTCAGTTACATGACTTCCATATTTTATATCTAGACTCCTAATACCACAAGATATGTTATCATCAAGTCTCTCAAATATGTGAATGGGAGAAAGAGAACCCCCTAAGATAAGGAAATAATTATCTGAGACAGAGAGAAAAAGCAATGAAAAAGACATAAAGCAATGAAAATTTCTGAGGCTTCATAGCAGTTGTTCAGGGTTTGGGGGCTTATAGTACAAGGAGCAGGTGGGCACTCATTCATGTATGTACTTTGGTTGGAGAATCTGAGCACCATTTCAAAGCCATTTTTGTATGGTTGATTTCAAACGTGAAAGAGAAACTGATATTGGTATTCCTGATCTCAGCATACTCACCACTAAATCTGCTGATCAGATAAATATGTTTTCATTCCCTGTTTTAAATCACGTTTTCCATGGGTCTAGTTTCCTTCCCAGTTCCCTTGAACTTGAAATAACTTTGATTTGTAGTTGATTTGTTAATCAACTATGCTGAAACACAGATCTTTACAAGTATTTAAGTATTAAAATTGTTTAATATTTGAATTTACTTACCATATTGCCAGAGATGGCAATGGCACCCCAATCCAGTACTCTTGCCTGGAAAATCCCATGGATGGAGGAGCCTGGTAGGCTGCAGTCCATGGGGTCGCTAAGAGTTGGACACGACTGAGCGACTTCACTTTCACTTTTCATGTTCATGCATTGGAGAAGGAAATGGCAGCCCACTCCAGTGTTCTTGCCTGGAGAATCCCAGGGATGGGGGAGCCTGGTGGGCTGCCGTCTATGGGGTCGCACAGAGTTGGACACGACTGAAGTGACTTAGCAGCAGCAACCATATTGCCTCATAAGTTAAGTACATAACTCAGCATTTAACTGTTACTTTTAAAAATGAAGAATGACTTTACTTTCCAGGTTAGCTGCCAATGATATATATATTAATAATGCCTACTAAACACTCCAACCCACCTATCACTTCATTTTCATGAATTTAATTCTGTCCTCTATTCATCATCAACTTGTTTGCATACATCAGAAGACCTATGGTTCTTTTATTTTCAGGTGATTGCTATACATATGATGTTCCAGAGTAATATTTTTATATAAATAATGAAATTAATACTTGTCTTCATCAGCTTGGGCTACTTTAACAAAATATACACAGGGTTACTAAACAACAGAACTTTATTCTCCCACAGCCTGGAAGCTGTAAGTCCAAGATCTATATACTGCCAAATTTGGTTCCTAGTGAGAGCTCTTGTTCTGACTCATAGAGGGCCACGTTCTCACTGAATCTCCACCTGGAAGGGAGGGTGGAAAGAACACTCTGCTCTCTCTTCTGGTAAGGAGATTAATCCTACGATGAGAGCCTAATCCTCATCACCTCATCTAATCTTAAATCCTGAAGCTCATCTCCAAATGCTATCACATAAGGTGTTACAACTTCAACATATAAATAAGAGGAGTAGAGGAAGAGATATTCAATTCATAGCCATGCTTGTACTCAATTTTACAGCAAGATATATATATTTAGTGTCATTACTACTTTAACAATTTCCAGGACTCTCTGCCACACTTGATTATAGCATGGCATGGCCAAGGTGAACAAGTTAGTTTTACTTTTAGTTGTTTCTTACTTATATTCCAGTGATTCTTTTCAATGCTTGTTGTTGTTCAGATGCTCAAGTCATGTCTGAATCTTCACTACTGCATGGATTACAGTAGCGATCCCATGCCTCATGCCCATTCTCGTCCTCTGCTGTCCCCGTCTCCTCCTGCCTTCCATCTTTCCCAGCATCAGAGCCTTTTCCACTGAGTCAGTTCTTCACATCAGGTGGCCAAAGTATTGGAGCTTCAGCTTCCACATCAGTCAGTCCTTCCAATGAATATTCAGGACTGATCTCCTTTATGATTGGCTTGTTTGAACTATCTGCAGTCCATGGGACCTTCAAGAGTCTTTCCAACACCACCATTTTGTCCACTAGCTCATTTATCCATTCTTTTGCCTCATTTATTCTTCTATTGATTTCTTCTAGTGTATTTTTCATTTCAATTATTGTGCTGCACAACAGTGTTTGCTTTTTATATCTGCTAACTTTTTGTTGAATATTTCTTTTGTCTTCTGGTTCAGTGCTTCCATTCTTTTTCTGAGATCATGGATCATCTTTGCTATCATGTCTCTGAATTCTTTTTGAGTGCATTGCCTATCATCATTTTGCATAGTTGCTCTTCTGGGGTTTTATTTATTTATTTATTTATTTATTTTGAGCACATTCTTCTTTCTCACTTCATCTAACTTTCTGTATCAGTTCAGTTCAGTCACTCAGTCATGTCCGACTCTTTGCAACCCCATGAATCGCAGCACGCCAGGCCTCCCTGTCCATCACCAACTCCCGGAGTTCACTCAAACTCATGTCCATTGAGTCGGTGATGCCATCCTGCCATCGAATCCTCTGTTGTCCCCTTTTCCTCTTGCCCCCAATCCCTCCCAGCATCAGAGTCTTTTCCAATAAGTCAACTTTTAGCATGAGGTGGCCAAAGTACTGGAGTTTCAGCTTTAACATCATTCCTTGCAAAGAACACCCAGAGCTGATCTCCTTTAGAATGGACTGGTAGGATCTCCTTGCAGTCCAAGGGACTCTCAAGAGTCTTCTCCAACACCACACTTCAAAAGCATTAATTCTTCAGCACTCAGCTTTCTTCACAGTCCAACTCTCACAACCATACATGACCACTGGAAAAACCATGCCTTGACTAGATGGACCTTTGTTGGCAAAGTAATGTCTCTGATTTTCAATAACTTTCTGTATTTGTGGTCTCTATTCTGCTGGCTACAGGGTCATCATTTATTTTGCTACTGGTGTCTGCCCCTGTTGGATAAAGCTGGTCTAGAGGCTTGAGCAGTTTTCCTGGTAAGAGGGATTTCTGCCTGTCTTTTGGTACGTGGAGATTTTCTTGTCCCTTTGAGGGTAATAGTTGTGTCAAGGGATGTGCTTTATGTGGTTGTGGATTCAAGAAGACTTTAGGCTGCCTCTCTGTTGATGTATGGGGCTGTGTTCCTGACCTGTTGATTGTCTTGCATGAGGTGTTCCAGCACTGACACCTACAAGCTGTTGGGTAGGGCCAGATCTTGGTATCAAAATGAGGCTCCAGGAGAGTTCATAACAATGAGTACTTTCTGATAGTTCTGCCAGTGTCCTTGTCTCCACAGTGAGCCACAGCCACCCCAGGAGACTTTCTGAGATCTGCAGGTAGGTCTGGCCAGGCACCTATGAGGTTATTGCTTTTTCCCTGGGTCTCTCTGACTGAGATCTGTGTGTGCCCCCCCAAGAATGTAGTCACTGCTTCCCCCAGCCCTGTGGCATTCATGAAATCAAGCCCCACTGACCTTTAAAACTAAATGCTCTGCTTCTAATTCCAGACCCCCAGGTTTGAAGCCTGACTAGGGCCTCAGTTCTTTCAATACTGTTGGAGCAACTCTGCAATATAATAAATTTCCACTTTGTGCATCACCCACCTGCCAGGCCTGAGATTTGATCATGCTGCAAATATATACCTCCTACCCTTTTATTTTGTCTTCTTCTTTGTCTTTGGTTGCAGAATATATTTGTGTTTTTTGGTGGATTCAGTCTTTTTTTCTTGATGATTGTTCAGCAGTCAGTTTTGATTTGGTGTTTTCATAAGAGGAGGTAACCTCAAGTCCTTCTCCATCTTGTCTCCACCTCTTCCTACTCACATGAAGTCCTTAAACACATAGAACTTTTCCTCACTGGAAGCAGAGATGGAGTCCAAGCATGTAAGGATTAGGTGCCCAGCTGTTGGTTCTGAGACACAGGGACTTTACAAAACGACTGAGGAGAAGCTACTGGGAAGTAACAGTCAACAAGTAAGCATGGACCTCAGTCCTACAATCCCAAGGAAATTGATTCTACCAGACATTTGAGTGAGCTCATAAGTGGATTCTACCTAGAGACTGGATGAAGTATCCAGCCTGGCTGACACATTGATTTTGGCCTTTTAAAGTCTGGAGTAGAGAAATAAGGAAAGCCATCCCAGATGGACTTCTGATATACAGAGCATAGGATGCTGTCTGCTGCCTGTGATTCTGCACACTGCTTGACTCTGGCCCAGACTGGACTGGGGAGGTCAATTTCCTATTTTTTAACATAAATTTGTTATTTCTTAAATTAATTAAAATTGGCCATAAGATACCTTTTTAAATGACGTGTTTTATATGTATAAGCTAATTCACATTTTTAGTTTAAATTTTTTAATATTTTGATTATACAAAGCAGCAGGGCTGTTGAGTTTACTATAAAATCAGCAGTTTAACATGCAAAACAAATAGAATATGTAATGCATACACTAAGATCACAGTCAAAAGTGAGTAAAGAATTAATGTATTGCTTCTTTATAGTCATATTACTTTAAAATTTTCATAACCAGTTCAGTTCAGTTCAGTCGCTCAGTTGTGTCTGACTGTGACCCCATGGACTGCAGCATGCCAGGCCTCCCTGTCCATCAGTAACTCCAAGAATTTACTCAGGCTCCTTTTCATTGAGTCAGTGATGCCTTCCAAACATCACATCCTCTGTCAGCCCCTTCTCCTCCCGCCCTCAGTCTTACCCAGCATCAGGGTCTTTTCCAGTCAGTCAGTTCTTTGCATCAGGTGGCCTAGTACTGGAGTTTCAGCTTCAGCATCAGCCCTTCCAATGAATATTCAGGATTGATTTCCTTTAGGGTGGACTGGTTGGATCTCCTTGCTGTCCAAGGGATGTTCAAGAGTATTCTCCAACACCACAGTTCAAAAACATCAGTTCTTTGGTGCTCAGCTTTCTTTATGGTCCAATTCTCCCATCCATAGATGACTACTGGAAAAACCAAAGCTTTTACTAGATGGACATTTGTTAACAAAATAATGTCTATGCTTTTTAGTATGTTGTCTAGGTTAGTCATAACTTTTCTTCCCAGGAGAAAGCATCTTTTAATTTCATGGCTGCAGTCACCATCTGCAGTGATTTTAGAGCCCAGAAAAATAAAGTCAGCCACTGTTTCCATTGTTTCCCCATCTATTTACCATGAAGTGATGGGACCAGATGCCATGATCTTAGTTTTCTGAATGTTGAGGTATAAGCCAACATTTTCACTCTCCTCTTTCACTTTCATCAAGAGGCTCTTTAATTCTTCTTCACTTTCTGCCATAAGGGTAGTGTCATCTGCATATCTGAGGTTATTGGCATTTCTCCTGGCAGTCTTGATTCCAGCTTGTGCTTCATCCAGCCCAGCATTTCTCATGATGTACTCTGCATACAAGTTAAATAAACAGGATGACAATATACAGCCTTGATATACTCCTTTCCTGATTTGGAACCAGTCTGTTGTTCCATGTCCAGTTCTAACTGTTGCTTCCTAACCGGCATACAGATTTCTCGGGAGGTAGATCAGGTGGTCTGGTATTCCCTTCTCTTTAAGAATATTCCACAGTTTGTTATGATCTACATAATCAAAGGCTTTGGCATAGTCAATAAAGCAAAAGTAGATGTTTCTCTTGAACTGTCTTGCTTTTTTGATGATCCAACAGATGTGACAATTTGATCTCTGGTTCCTCTGCCTTTTCTAAATCCAGCTTGAACATCAGGAAGTTCATGGTTCACATACTGCCAAAGCCTGGCTTGGAGAATTTTGAGCATTACTTTACTAGCGTGTGAGATGAGTGCAATTGTGTGGTAGTTTGTGCATTCTTTGGCATTGCCTTTCTTTGGGATTGGAATGGAAATTGACCTTTTCCAGTCCTGTGGCCACTGCTGAGATTTCCAAATTTTCTGGCATATTGAGCGCAGCACTTTCAAACAGACTCTTGGAGGGCACAAACAAAACCTTGGGCACACCAGGACCTAGGAGAAAGGAGCAGTTACCACATAAGAGACTGATCAGACTTCCCTGTGAATGTCCAGGAGTCTCTGGTGGAGGCATCAGTTGGCGGTGGCCGGCTACAGAGTTGGGGACACTGAGTGTAGCAGTGTGTGCATGGGACCTTTTGAAGGAGCTCACCATTATTTTCATTACCTCCACCATAGTTTGGCCTCTGATCAAACAACAGGGAGGGAATGCAGCCCTGCCCATTAACATAAAATTGGATTAAAGATTGACATCAAAAGAAAATTTTCATAATAGTTATACTCTAAATTGAGCAAGAGCAAGATTCTTCATTTTAACTACTTTGTTTCTGGCTCAGCACAGTGTCTTACAGATTACTCACTCAGATGAGTATTCTTGAATGATAGAATGCATCAATAAGTAGGTAAGTATTATGATTATTAATTGTTCTGTAGCCCACCAGGCTCCTCTGTCAATTTGACTTCCCAAGCAAGAATACTAGAGTGTTGCCATTTCCTTCTCCAGAGAATATTCCTAACCCAGGGATTGAACCCACATCTGCTTGCATTGGCAGGCAGATTCTTTACCACTGAATGACCAGAGAAATCCTCATGCCTTGTCTAATCTTATTCAAGTCATTGCATGATTAAAAAGGGTGAATTATCTTTCATAATTTCTTCAATAATGTGGTTCTGGGATTATGTTAATCAATGTTTTGTTGTTAATTTTTAATTGCTAAGTCATGACCAACTCTTTGCAACCCCACAAGCTACAGCCTTCCAGCCTTCTCTGTCCATGGGATTTCCCAGGCAAGAACACTGGATTGAGTTACCATAGTATGACACTAATCAGAAATCATAAATATACTAAGGACAGTCCATAAGTTAATATTATTCTTTAGACACTTCTGGCAAGTGAAGTAAAACTCAATGCACAAAAAAAAAATGCAGAGGCAAAAATATGCAAACTATATTTGTCTCAGGCAAATTTAATGCACTAATATTATGTATTATTATTTATACTTCCAGCATGAGACCTAATTATACACATGGGCACTATGGAAAAATTGCATTGAGACACAAAGTTTGTTTTGAAATTTTGCCACTCAGAGATCTCATGGGGACTCTGAACTGGGTTTTTCATTTTCTACAGAAGCTATTTTAGTCCTACTATTTCACTATATTCAATTCCATGTATGATCTATTTCTCCCATCACAGTATAAAGGCAAAAATACAGTTCCTCAATTTGGATTTAAGAAGAGCTATGACGTAGTCCACATTGCTCTGGGCCAGAGCTAATCAAGTTTGGCTCCATCCGTGTTGTGGGTTAGTGAGTACACCTTTCAGGACCTCAGTGAGCAGTAGTTGTCATCCTGATAACTGCTTCTTCCTAAAAACCAACACAGTCAGCAGACATATGCAGGATGTTCCCTGTATTTCCAGTTTTGCCCCCAATTCCGTTCTGCTTATTTCTTTTTATATAATGTATAAGAAGCAGAAGTTTATCTTAGACCTAACTTGTTACAAACAGTATGGCTTTCTAATGAAAATAACTGATCTTTTTATTGAGGGAAATAACCACCCTTTCTTTCAGATATATATTTGTTCCATAGTGTGCAGTATCTTTTCATCAAAATAACCATAAAATTAAGTAACATAACACCATACATCTGAGATATTTTGGAAAAAAATTGTTAAAAAGCTCTATGCATGTGAAACAATGTTCCTTAGAAAAATACTAAGGACTTTTCAAAAATATATTTGTTGTGGCACTAATGTTTAAAACTTCAGTAGTTTTTGTAACGTGTTCTGTTGGTGTTATAACCTAGTACACTGAATCATAATATTTTCTATTAACATGTTCTTAATCATCAAAAGTTTGAAAGTCAGTAACTAAAAGAAGTGGTTAACATTTCCGTCATTATCATGTTCTGTATTAGATATCAATGCACAGGAGAAATCAATGAAGAATAGTTGTTACAACATGAAATGTAATAATTATAGATATTTCATTTAAAATTTAATCGAGAAATTAAAATATATTTAGTCAAACATTCATTGGGATTGATAAGTTACTTTTTAATAGATGAGGAATAATAGTAAGTTATCCTTAAAATATATGTTTCTGAAACAACAAAGATAAAATTAATCTCACTTTTACTTATTCAATAAATTTTCATTGTACTACTTTATTTCAGGTACTCATCTAAATTATATGAAAGCGTTAAAGTGCAGATCTCATAGAATGAGCAAGTCTAATATTCATGTAAAGGAATGAATGCAATTGTGATATATATATGATAAAAATATACATATATCTTTATGCATGTGAGAGATGCATATTTATCATATACCTGTGATAAAATATACATAGAAATATGCACATACATATATATATATATATGTTAAAATATGCAGTAATGTAGCAGAATGTTTGCTTTACTTTAGGAAGGGACTTTCTTAGAAATAAACATTTGAGCTATGGTCTACTTAGCAGATACTCTACTTGGAAAAATCTATATTTTATATATATAAATCAAGTATCTGTGGAGCACAAAATATGTGTGTTACCCTGGAGTTACAATTTTTTAAGAAATATAGTCTCTTCCCTCTGCTGCTGCTGCTAAGTCGCTTCAGTCATGTGTGACTCTATGCGACCCCATAGACGGCAGTCCACCAGGCTCCCCCATCCCTGGGATTCTCCAGGCAAGAACACTGGAGTGGGTTGCCACTTCCTTCTCCAATGCATGAAAGTGAAGAGTGAAAGTGAAATCCCTCAGTCGTGTCTGACTCTTAGCGACCCCATGGACTTCAGCCCACCAGGCTCCTCCATCCATGGCATTTTCCAGGCAAGCATACTGGAATGGAGTGCCACTGCTCTTCCCTCTGCTGCTGCTGCTGCTGCTAAGTCACTTCAGTCGTGTCCAACTCTGTGTGACCCCACAGACGGCAGCCCACCAGGCTCCTCTGTCCCTGGGATTCTCCAGGCAAGAATACTGGAGTGGGTTGCCATTTCCTTCTCCAGTGCATGAAAGTGAAGAGTGAAAGTGAAGTCCCTCAGTCGTGTCTGACTCTTAGCGACCCCATGGACTGCAGCCCACCAGGCTCCTCCGTCCATGGGATTTTCCAGGCAAGTGTACTGGAACGGACTTCCATTGCTCTTCCCTCTAGGAACCTGTAATATAGTAGCAGATACCTGACATTTGCACCTAGGTCTAATATAAGTAAATGTGCTTAAAGTTGCTTCATGTGGTTTGTGCTCACTATTTTTTGGTCCAGTACTGAAAATTTCTATAGTTCAACACTTTTAATCCTCCACTAACATTATGAGATAACACTTGCTATCATTTATGTGGAAACTAAAGCTAGAAGAGTAAGTTTTCCATGTCATAAGTATAACAGTGTGCTAAACGTGAATTCAATTCAAATAATCTAACATACAGTCTACTCAATTTCTATCATAAAAAATGAATGTTATGATATAAATGCAGTACTATAAAATCATAAAAAGGTAGATTTCTGGTTGATGTTCTCTGAGAGGGTGTCAAGATAGATTTGCTCAAGTGTGTGCACCTCACTCACTGCTTCTTCAATTGGGATATGCTTCCATGAAAACTTGAAAACAATCACATTGACATTACACTGGCAATACCAGTGATAATAGCAGCTTAAGTCAAAAAAGACCCTCTGAGATTTCCCTGGTGTCACAGTGGATAAGAATTTGCCTACCAATGCAGGGGACATGGGTTCAATCCCTGGTCTGGGAAGATTCCACCTGCCATGGAGCAACTGAGTCTGGGTGCCGCAACTACTGATCCAGCACTTTAGAGCCAATAAGCCTAAAATAAATAAATACATAAATAATTTTAAAAGGCCCTCCAGATTCCACCTGGAGATTTCTCTTGGGTTATTTGCAGCATATCCACAAAAGACTAAATCCACAATTACAAAAATATATGGATAATGATAAGAAAGAAGAGGCAATATATTAAGCAATAATAACAAAACAAATGAATTATGAATGACCAAATGTTTTATGAAAATTCATTCAGAAGAGTAGTCAAGGAAATAGTAATTTAAAATGTAAAACATGTTCTAATGACACTAACAAAAAAGAATGAAAGATAAAAGTAAAGAGAGAGAGAAAGAGAGAGGAAGGGAGGAAGACAAGAACTGGAGGAGGTAGGGAAAGAAGGGAGAAGAGAGGGAGGGATAAAAAGAAAGAATGAACGGAAAGAAAGAACCTTTGGAGCTTCAACTATAACACAGACTTGAAAATAAGTAACTTTCATATTTTATAGAGGAAAGAACAAAAGAATAATATAATCAAATGCCTATTTATAGTTCATGTTCTTTAATAAAGCAGTTTCACTTCTATGAAGCAAAAGCATATACAAATGTTCAACCTTAATGAAATTGTTTTAAAACATATTGATGGACCTTCGTGAAACATTGAATATATAAATATAATTATTGATACACAGATATTTAAAATAAACAAATCTAAAACGTGTATACAAGCTTCTTGTTGTGGCCTCAGATGGATATGTATTGATTTTATTTGTCAGAATAAATATTATTCACCATCATTTAAAAAAATAAAAAATGTCTCCCAATTCTTTGACTCTGTTTAATATATAACTCTATAACACTATACTATTTGTTAAGATTCTGATGAAATAAATTGAACACAACACAAACAGATGGAAAGATATACTGTGCTCATAGACTGGAAGAATTAATATTGTTAAAATGACAATTTTACCCAAGACAATCTACAGGTTTGTGCAATCCCTTTCAAAATGACAATAGCATTCTTTTTTGTAGAACTAGGAAAACAATTCTCAAATTTCTAAGGAAACACAAAAGACGCTGGATAGCCAAAACAATATTGGGAAAAATCAAAGATGAAAGTATGATAATCTCTGATTTAAAACTATACCACAAAGTGGCAGTCATCAAAGCAGTGTGGAACTGACACAAGAAAATTTGTCACTAGATTTTTGCGTTCAGGGTAGATTTATGACATTTTATCCAAATTGTCAATAATTTTCTTACTTTTTGCTTATTTCCTAGTGACATTCCATAGTAGGAACATTTCACAGTTTATTTTATTATGCACCTGTTGAAGGCGATAGAAGCAAGGTCCAATGCTGTAAAAAGCAATATTGCATAGGAACCTGGAATGTCAGGTCCATGAATCAAGGCAAACTGGAAGTGGTCAAACAAGAGATGGCAAGAGTGAATGTCGACATTCTAGGAATCAGTGAACTAAAATGGACTGGAATGGGTGAATTTCATTCAGATGACCATTATATCTAATACTGAGGAAGAAAGGGAGTAGCCATCATGGTCAACAAAAGAGTCCGAACTGCAGTACTTGGGTGCAATCTCAAAAATGACAAAATGATCTCTGTTCGTTTCCAGGGCAAACCATTCAATATCACAGTAATCCAAGTCTATGCCCCAACCAGTAACGCTGAAGAAGCTGAAGTTGAATGGTTCTATGAAGACCTACAAGACCTTATAGAACTAACACCCAAAAAAGATGTCCTTTTTATTATAGGGGACTGGAATGCAAAAGTAGGAAGTCAAGAAACACCTGGAGTAACAGGCAAATTTGGCCTTGGAATACAGAATGAAGCAGGGCAAAGACTAACAGAATTTTGCCAAGAAAATGCACTGGTCATAACAAACACCCTCTTCCAATAACACAAGGGAAGACTCTATACATGGACATCACCAGATGGTCAACACTGAAATCAGATTGATTATATTCTTTGCAGCCAAAGATGGAGAAGCTCTATACAGTCAGCAAAAACAAGACCAGGAGCTGACTGTGGCTCAGATCATGAACTTCTTATTGCCAAATTCAGACTTAAATTGAAGAAAGTAGGGAAAACCACTAGACCATTCAGGTATGACCTAAATCAAATCCCTTATGATTATACAGTGGAAGTGAGAAATAGATTTAAGGGCCTAGATTGGATAGATAGAGTGCCTGATGAACTATGTAATGAGGTTCGTGACATTGTACAGGAGACAGGGATCAAGACCATCCCCATGGAAAAGAAATGCAAAAAAGCAAAATGGCTCTCTGAGGAGGCCTTACAAACAGCTGTGCAAAGAAGAGAAGTGAAAGCAAAGGAGAAAAGGAAAGATATAAGCATGAGAATGCAGAGTTCCAAAGAAGAGCAAGAAGAGATAAGAAAGCCTTCTTCAGCAATCAATGCAAAGAAATAGAGGAAAACAACAGAATGAGAAAGACTAGAGATCTCTTCAAAAAAATTAGAGATACCAAGGGAACATTTCATGCAAAGATGGGCTCGATAAAGGACAGAAATGGTATGGACCTAACAGAAGCAGAAGATATTAAGAAGAGGTGGCAAGAATACACAGAAGAACTGTACAGAAAAGATCTTCATGACCCAGATAATCATGATGATGTGATCACTGACCTAGAGACAGACATCCTGGAATGCGAAGTCAAGTGGGCCTTAGAAAGCATCACTATGAACAAAGCTAGTGGAGGTGATGGAATTCCAGTTGAGCTCTTTCAAATCCTGAAAGATGATGCTGTGAAAGTGGTGCACTCAATATACCAGCAAATTTGGAAAACTCAGCAGTGGCCACAGGACTGGAAAAGGTCAGTTTTCATTCCAATCCCAAAGAAAGGCAATGCCAAAGAATGCTCAAACTACTGCACAATTGCACTCATCTCACACTATTAAAGTAGTGCTCAAAATTCTCCAAGCCAGGCTTCAGCAATATGTGAACCGTGAACTTCCAGATGTTCAAGCTGGTTTTAGAAAAGGCAGAGGAACCAGAGATCAAATTGCCAACATCCGCTGGATCATGGAAAAAGCAAGAGAGTTCCAGGAAAACATGTATTTCTGGTTTATTGACTATGCCAAAGCCTTTGACTGTGTGGATCCCAATAAACTGTGGACAATTCTGAAAGAGATGGGAATACCAGACCACCTGACCTGCCTCTTGAGAAATCTGTATGCAGGTCAGGAAGCAAAAGTTAGAACTGGATATGGAACAACAGACTGGTTCTAAATAGGAGAAGGAGTGTGTCAAGGTTGTATATTGTCATCCTGCTTATTTAACTTATATGCAGAGTACATTATGAGAAACGCTGGGCTGGAGGAAGGACAAGCTGGAATCAAAATTGCAGGGAGAAATATCAATAACCTCAGATATGCAGATGACACCTCCCTTATGGCAGAAATTGAAGAAGAATTAAAGAGCCTCTTGAAAATGAAAGAGAAGAGTGAAAACGTTGGCTTAAAGCTCAACATTCAGAAAACGAAGATCATGGCATCTGGTCCCATCACTTCATGGCAAATAGATGGGGAAACATTGGAAATAGTGGCTGACTTTATTTTCCTGGGCTCCAAAATCACTGCAGATGGTGATCGCATCCATGAAATTAAAAGAGACTTATTCCTTGGAAGGAAAGTTATGAAAAACCTAGATAGCATATTAAAAAGCAGAGACATTATTTTGCCAACAAAGGTCTGTCTAGTCAAGGCCATGGTTTTTTCAGTGGTCATGTATGGATGCGAGAGTTGTACTATAAAGAAAGCTAAGCACCGAAGAATTGATGCTTTTGAACTGTGGTGTTGGAGAAGACTCTTGAGAGTCCCTTGGACTGAAAGGAGAGCCAACCAGTCCATCCTAAAGGAGGTCAGTTCTGGGTGTTCATTGGAAAGACTGATGCTGAAGCTGAAACTCCAATACTTTGGCCACCTGATGCGAAGAGCTGACTCATTTGAAAAGACCCCAATGCTGGGAAAGATTGAGGGCAGGAGGAGAAGCAGATGACAGAGGATGAGATAGTTGGATGGCATCACCGACTCTATGGTTATGGGTTTGGGTGGACTGCGGGAGTTGATGATTGACAGGGAGGCCTGGCGTGCTGCGGTTCATGGGGTTGCAAAGAGTTAGACACGACTGAGCAACTGAACTGAACTGAACTGATGTATATGTATGTATGTATAAGGGTTATGCATATATACATACATACATTTGTCAATATATGCATTCACTAATTATTTTCATGCTATGTATGTATAAGAATTATTTAAGCATTCATGATTGAAGGACACCATTGTTTTTAGTTTTGAGCTACTACAAATAGTTCTACTCTGAACATTCAGTTACAGGTTTTTGTATGAACATAGGTTTTTTATTTCTCTAGGCTAAATGCTTCAGAGTGCAATTACTGGATCATGAGGTCAATTACCACTGTTCTCACATGTAGAATTCACTTAAATTCTCATTCTATGAGCACAAAAAAATAACTAACATATGCTTCTTCATAGTGAAAATATATAAATAAAGATAACTTTTACCTTTAATTTTAGCTGTTCTCTTTAAAAATAAAGTGGTTCATCAATAAGTTGTAAAGAATTTCTTGATCATATGTTCAGTACTCAATTGGGAAGAGTTGAAAATGCATAAGACCAACTTCATATTTTATGGTAGATAGTAATTTGTATGCTAAAGTATGGTCATATCACAAAATAGTATAGCTTTTCCAAACACCAACTGAAGTCCATTGGAGAGGTGAGTCAATGAGCCTTTTGCATTAATAATGAAAGAAAATAAAGTGTGAGTCTAGAAACAATGCTTTCCAAAATATGATATGCAATCCATTTCTAGGTATACAAATCTCTCATTTTAAATAGATTTTGCCAGTTTTTTCATAGTTAATAAAGTGAAGTGAAAGTCACTCAGTCATGTCTGACTCTGTGACCCATGCACTACACAGTCCGTGGAATTCTCCAGGCCAGAATACTGGGGTGGGTTGCCGTTCTCTTCTCCAGGGGATCTTCCCAATCCATGGATCAAACCCAAGTCTCCCACACTGCAAGCAGATTCTTTACCAGCTGAGCCACCAGTGAAGTCCACCATTAATATAACATAAGAATGAAGAAGGAGAGAAGAAAAAATGTGTTTTATAGAAACTTAGAAATACTAAAGTTTTTTTGCACAAATTTTTTCTCCTTTACAAAATAAGAGTATCGCATAAAATAATACCCACCTATGAATGTTACTAATGAAATAAGAAACAGAAATCTCTATGTTATAAAAATTAGGGGCCTTTGAGATATAAGGCAGAAATGTTACCCATGTGCTTATAACACTGAAAAATAATTATTAGTGATAGAAAACACTGAACTCTAACATTTTAATACCAATTTTTTTCATTAACCAGCATGTCTGAATAGTACCCTCCCCCAAACCCATAAATGACTCTGAAATAATCTCATATTAATGAGCTTCAATTAGATACTTAAATAATACCTAGATGACTACAACATTACTTAGAAAAGAAACACGCCTCTCAAACTAATTAGAGTCTTGAATGACATTGAAAGAGGGAGCTGGTTAAATCATTTTCTCCTGCACTAGATTTAATTGACATAGATATAATGCCAGTGATAATTTTATGCAATTGCAAGATCAAGAGGTTAACACATCTGGCAGTAAGGCAGAGATTTTCTTTCTCCAGCATGTTGAATAAACCTTTCTAATCCTTTTCCTTTAGCGTTCCCTTATTTCCAGGCTTCAGTTTAATAAAAGGCTAGAAAAATCAAGATTCCATTAGGCTTCTCAAAGCTCAAGCATAGAGGAAAAAAAATATGCTATCTCAGAGAGGTTGTGGCTCAGAATCATTAAAAAAGACTAATGGCAAGATCATAGGGCTAACTTTACAATTCCCCCTGAGGATCTCAAGAGGCACCCTCTCTCATAGTAAACACTTGATCTATTTTCATCTTGCTTCCAAATCACCAAAACAGAGGCAGGAATCCAAAAGGGATTGGATGATTATAGTTTACAAGGTGCTGCAAAATGTTTCATCGGATGTTCAATTTGTCCTGCATTTGGTGCTTGTTTATATATTTACAAGTTATCCTAAAACCTTGCTATATAGAACTAAGGTATTCCGATATAATAACTTCTACAGTATGTTTCCTGAAACATTTTAACATTTTGTAATTTAAAATTGTGATGGTCTATCTAGACCATTTGGTGGAGGCTATGAAAAGAATAACTTATTAAAGCCTTTGAAATAAGCCAAATGACTATAAATGAAAAAAAATCCTTTTTACTTTTTTTAAATTATAAGTTAAAAACTGCAGAGCTCAAGCAAGTCTTGAGTCTGGGCCCTGGGAAATTTCTGCTATCCTTTAGTTTATTTTATGCTTTTCATTCTAACACCTTGAATAAAATGCCTAGTTCATAATTTTGTTTCTTTCTTCAATCTTGGTCAATATTATAGATATTGATATACAACATTCTCATTTTTATTATTTTCTAAGGCTTCTGTAATTATGGTTTTTATTGACCCTTAGAACCAAGAATCCTTTAATTGAATGTTTTCTTAAATTTTGATTTAACTATCTTTCACCATTACTCTATTTTTCTAACCATATTTTAATTTGGATACATAGTGAAAATCTAATATAGTCTCTGATATGCCTCATTTTAAAAATTTATTGAGTTTTTCTTTGTGGTCTAAAGTATAATTACTTTATTATTATTTTTTTTTTTAGTTTTCTTTTTTTTTTTTAATTTTATTTTATTTTTAAACTTTACAATATTGTATTAGTTTTGCCAAATATCGAAATGAATCCACCACAGGTGTATAATTACTTTTTTAACTAATAGGCCATGGAAATTAGAAAGGCAAGTTGTAGAGTACATTAATATATAAGTATTTATTCTTTTGACTCTATTCTTTAAACAAATATAGAAAAAATTATGCTGGATTTATTAAGTTCTCTGAAATCAAACAATATAATCAGCAATATGCTTCTTTTTTATCTTAATAGCATTATCTCAATAATAAAGTGATAAAAATAGTAAATTGTTGAATATATAAGTGCAATTCCATATAATACAATATACTACACATATAATAGCAAACTCCAGTAGATAGTGAAGGACAGGGAAGCCTGGTGTGCTGCAGTCCACGGCGTAGCAAAGAGTCAGACTATGACTGAGCAACAAAACAATAACAATAATAGAATAATACACAGCCATTAAAACTCATGGTATAAAGAACATTACTATGAATTTTATTAAGTGAGAAAAGCAGATTGAAAGAGTACACAAATGGGGAGGGAGGTGGTAGGGGGGTTCAGGATGGGGAACATGTGTACACCCGTGGCGGATTCATGTTGATGTACGGCAAAACCAATACAATACTCTAAAGTAATTAGCCTCCAAGTAAAATAAATAAACTTAAATTTTAAAAAAACAAAAAACAATGCTTCTTGCTTTTCTTTGTAATACCCCAAAGTATGGGTAACACATTTAGTCACACTACCTGAAATTTTAATTTGAGAACAGTATATGATAGCAACTATGTAAGCAACAGTGTAATATAATTTCAGGAAATGAAATGTGATTCTTTCTTTGTCTCTTCTTTCTTCCTTTTCTCCTCCACCTCTTCCTTCTATTTTTCATTATTGATGGAGGAAAGGAGAATGATTTGAATTTATCAATGATAAAGAAATCAGGAAGACAGTGGCACAAAGATCTTATTCTGAATCCATTGAAATGAGATGTATGATAAGTACATTTAACTAAGATTCTTAGGGGAAGGTTCAACTCTCCACTGGAAAAGGAAATGGCAACCCACTCCAGTATTCCTGCCTAGAGAATCCTGTGGACAGAGGAGCCTGGTGAGCCTCTGTGCATAGGGTCGCACAGAGTCGGACACGAATGAAGCGACTTAGCATGCATGCATGCTTTGGAGAAGGAAATGGCAACCCTCTCCAGTATTCTTTCTGGAGAATCCCAGGGATGGAGGAGCCTGATGGGCTGCTATCTGTGGGGTTGCACAGCGTTGGACATGACTGAAGCAACTTAGCAGCAGCAGCAGCAAATCTCCATTAGTGCAAAATTTGAAACAATATGAGACTATTTTTAGGACTTGAGAAAGGATAGAGAAGAAGACAATGTGCTGTGTGGTGTGCTGCGCTTAGTCTCTCAATCATGTCAGACTCTTTGAGACCCCATGGACTGTAGCCTGCCAGGCTCCTCTGCTCATGGGGATTCTCCAGGCAAGAATACTGGAATGGGTTGCCATGCCCTCCTTCAGGGAATCTTCCCAACCCAGAGATTGAATTCAGGTCTCCCACATTTGCAGGCAGATTCTTTACTGTCTGAGCCACGAGGGAAGCCAAACCTTGAGGGTATTACCTTTTAATCATTTATTGTTTCAGCTGTGTCCTACTTTTGTGACCCCACGGACTGCAGCACGCCAGACTTCCCTGTCCTTCACCATCTCCGGGAGTTGTTCAAATTCATGTCCACTGAGTCAGTGATGCCATCCAACAATCTCATCCTCTGTTGTCCCCTTCTCCTCCTGCCCTCAACATTTCCTGGCTTCAGGGTGTTTTCCAGTGAGTCAGCTCTTCACATCAGTTGGCCAAATTATTAGAGTTTCAACTTCACCATCAGTCCTTCTAATGAATATTCAAGGTTGATTTCCTTTAGGATCGACTGGTTGGATCTCCTTGCAGTCCAAGGGACTCTCAAGAGTCTTCTCCAGCACCGTATTTCAAAGCCATGAATTCTGCAGCACTCAGCCTTTTTTATTGTCCAACTCTCACATCCATACATGACTACTGGAAAAGCCATAGTTTTGACTAGACAGACTTTTGTAGGCAAAGTAATATCTCTGCTTTTTAATATGCTGTCTAGGGTTTTCACAGCTTTTCTCCCAAAGAGCAAACATCTTTTAATGTCATGGCTGCAGTCACCATCCACAGTGATTTTGGAGCCCAAGAAAATAATGTCTGTCACTGTTTCCATTGTTTCTTCATCTATTTGCCATGAATTGATGGTACGAAATTCCATGATCTTAGGTTTTTGAATGCTGAATTTTAAGCCAGTTTTTTAACTCTCCTCTTTAACCTTTATCAAGAGGTTCTCAATTCCTCTTTGCTTTGGTAGATGTAAAGTGACATACAAGGATTAATGTGAAGAATCTAAGATGTTACTAGGAGTGAGGGAGCTTTCCTGAGACTGACATGACAGGATAAATTTTATTAAAAACAATTAGCCATTTTATGCAGGGAGGTTGCTGTGCTTGGGTAAATGTGTAAGGGGAAGTGGACACCTAGAGCTCTCTTTTATTACAATGACTGGGTAGAATTCAGCAAGAACTATTCTTTGATTCCATGTGATATTTCATGCTCACTCCTGGTTGAAATCTAGGGCCTTCCCAGGTACAGTTTTCATCCCTGGGTTGGAAGAGTCCTCTGGAGGAGGGCATGGCAATCAATCCCAGTATTCTTGGCTGGAGAATCTCATGCACAGAGGAGCCTGGCAGGCTGCAGTCAACAGGGTTGCAAGGAGTTGGAAACAACTGAAGTGACTTGGTAGAGGGCAATCCACTGAGTGAAATACGAGTGATCTTATTCCAGACATGTATACACTATCTTGATGGCTTGTGGAACTCTGGAGAAGCTAGGTGTTACATCAATGACATATGTAAAACTCTTCCTGTTATTGATAGTTAAGTTGGACCTATATATATGTGTATGTGCATGTGTGAAAATATATACAGATTTGTACTCTTTCTGTTTTGTTAGATTCCAAAAGTGATGTACTGAAAGCCCCTTTCGCCTTTCTTTTATTAGAAAATGTCCAATTTATTCCTTGTGTTTTCTTCCACATGCCTTTTAGCTTTGTTGAGCTTACATTTATTAAGAATTTGAATGCACTTGCTGAAGCTGAATGGTCTATAGACTTTGTACCTCATGAATATGTGGAATTAACATTTCAGAGAAACCACTAATGTTTTTGAATCCCTATTGAAACACTTCTGTGTACTCAGTCCTTAAAAAGAATAATTTGTCATCTTTCTTTTTTTTGTTGTTTTTTTGTCTTCCATTATTGTAACTGAATCTATTGCTTACATATTTTAATATTCTGTGGGTGTGGAAGTTACATTTGAAGTTGGGCATAATAAAACTCTTATTTTCTTATAGAATATTTGGATACACTTACAAATTATTCAGAGGGAAAGCATTTTTTATTTATGTTTTTTAATGCCAGGGAATTTTTCTCCAATTTTTCACCTTTATGGAGGTAAAGTTTCCCCTGGACTTCATTCTTGCTTTAAAACACCCAATTGGGAAATATTAGATTGACAAGCACTCCCTGGTGGCTCAGAGGTTAAAGCGTCTGCCTGGAAGGTGGAAGACCTGGGTTCGATCCCTGGGTCGGGAAGATCCCCTGGAGAAGGAAATGGCAACCCACTCCAGTACTCTTGCATGGAGAATCCCATGGAGAGAGGAGCCTTGTGGGCTACAGTCCATGGGGTTGTAAAGAGTTGGACACGACTGACCGACTTCACTTTCACTTATTCGGTAAACAAATATTAAAAAAAGCTATGCTTGTGCTAGACATAATTTTCCTTGTTAAAAAGTATAATTTATTCATCAATTCATCAAATATGTATTCTGTTTATACTATGTGTTGAGAGTTTTTAGTGTCTGGAATGTAACATAAAATAAAGCAATTTATAATTCTTGCTTAGTATGTACTTTATATTGATAATGGTGAGATAAGGTGGAATGGGGGAAAGATAGAAAATAAATATAAAATAAATGCAAAACTAAATCCAATGGTATGTTAGAATATGAAAACATTATGGAAAAGTATAGTGCATTGAAACGAATGAGTTTGGGGATAAAAAGTGGGTTAGCTGTGGGGAAGAACTCACTAATCAGGTGATGGGCATACAAATAGTGGGAGGAAGAGGGAACAACCACTGCATAATGCCTAAGTTGGGATATGACCTACGTGCTTAAGAAATAACAGAGAAGTCATTCTGTCAGAAACTACATCAGTAAGACAGAAAGAAGTAAAGTCAGAGAGGTAATAGAGGTCAAATAATTTAGAGCATGTATAAAATATTTTTAGGGCTTCCCTTGTGGATCAGACAGTAAAGAATCTGCCTGAAATGCATGAGAGTGGGTTCAATCCCTGGGTTAGAAATATCCCCTGGAGAAGGGAATGCCTACCTAATCCAGTATTCTTGCCTGGAGAATTCCATAGACAGAGGAGCCTGGTGATCTACAGTCTGTAAGGTAACAAAGAGTCAGACATGACTAATTAACACAACAAGCTATTTTAAAGATTTTCAGTTGTTCTGAGTTAAAAAAAAAATTGAATAGTTTGAATAAGAAACTAGCCTGACTTCTGCTCTGACAGTAGAATGTTTGGGGCAATGGTTGAAGCAGAAAGATAAATCTGGTGGCTATTGTATAAATTGATACTGAGAGAAAAATGGCTTTGATCAGAGTTCTACTGATGTAGATAATAGTCATACTATAATGTATTTTTAAAGTAAACCCAACATGATTTTTTGGCAGATTAGATGTAAGAGAAATAGAAGAGCCAAAAATGACTGAAACACTCTGTCCTTAAGTTGTCAACAGTTGGGGTAGAAAACACTGTATTGTGTGCAGGGTGTGTGTGGGGAGGTGGGTGGGCATGGATATTAAGATATCTATAAGATATCTTGGGCTTCCCCGATAGCTCAGTTGGTAAAGAATCCACCTGCAATGCAGGAGACCCTGTTTCAGTTCCTGGGTTAGGAAGATCACTTGGAGAAGGGAAAGGTTATCCACTCCAATATTCTGGCCGGGAGAATTCCATGGAGTGGCAAACAGTCGGACACGACTGAGCAACTTTCACTGTCACTTTCATAAGATATCTTAGTGGAGATATAAGTAGGCAGTTAGATATAAGCATCTGGATTTAAGGAGAGAGAACTGGCCTAAAGATAAAACTCTGAGATTACTGGCACATATTTGATTATAAATATTTATAAATATCTTACAAATATTTGATTCAACTGAATAAAATGATGTTCTACTGAATATGGACCGAAAAGAGAAGAAGACCAAAGACTGACTTCTAAAATGCACAATATTAAGAAGCTGGTAACAGGAAAAGGATGTTCAAGCTGGTTTTAGAAAAGGCAGAGGAACCAGAGATTAAATTGCCAACATCCGATGGATCATGGAAAAAGCAAGAGAGTTCCAGAAAAACATCTAACTGCTTTATTGACTATGCCAAAGCCTTTGACTGTGTGGATCACAATAAACTGTGGAAAATTCTGAAAGAGATGGGAATACCAGACCACCTGACCTGCCTCTTGAGAAATCTGTATGCAGGTCAGGAAGCAACAGTTAGAACTGGACATGGAACAACAGACTGGTTCCAAATAGGAAAAGGAGTACATCATGAGAAACGCTGGACTGGAAGAAACACAAGCTGGAATCAAGATTGCCGGGAGAAATATCAATAACCTCAGATATGCAGATGACACCATCCTTATATGAAAGTGAAGAGGAACTAAAAAGCCTCTTGATGAAAGTGAAGAGGAACTAAAAAGCCTCTTGATGAAAGTGAAAGTGGAGAGTGAAAAAGTTGGCTTAAAGCTCAACATTCAGAAAACAAAGATCATGGCATCCATTCCCATCACTTCATGGGAAATGGATGGGGAAACAGTGGAAACAGTGTCAGACTTTATTTTGGGGGGCTCCAAAATCACTGCAGATGGTGCCTACAGCCATGAAATTAAAAGACGCTTACTCCTTGGAAGGAAAATTATGACCAACCTAGATAGCATATTCAAAAGCAGAGACATTACTTTGCCAACAAAGGTCTGTCTAGTCAAGGCTATGATTTTTCCTGTGGTCATGTATGGATGTGAGAGTTGGACTGTGAAGAAGGCTGAGTGCCAAAGAATTGATGCTTTTGAACTGTGGTGTTGGAGAAGACTCTTGAGAGTCCCTTGGACTGCAAGGAGACCCAACCAGTCCATTCTGAAGGAGATCAGCCCTGGGATTTCTTTGGAGGGAATGATGCTGAAGCTGAAACTCCAGTACTTTGGCCACCTCATGTGAAGAGTTGACTCATTGGAAAAGACTCTGATGCTGGGAGGGATTGGGGCCAGGAGGAGAAGGGGATGACAGAGGATGAGATGGCTGGATGGCATCACTGACTCGATGGATGTGAGTCTGAGTGAACTCCGGGAGTTGGTGATGGACAGGGAGGCCTGGCATGCTGTGATTCATGGGGTCACAAAGAGTCAGACACGACTGAGTGACTGAACTCAACTGAACAGGAAAAGGAATCAACACATATCCCTGACTAGTAAAGTAAAGAAGAAAAGAGTTATGTGATATCTTGGAAGCCAACTGAAAGTTAAAGGAGAAGGAGGATTTCATAATTACTTAAAAGTACTCTTAAAAGTACCTTAGATAAAATTTAAGAATGATAGTAACAGAAAAAACAAATTAAGATAGCACATAGGAGCCTCACAGTAGGAGGTATAGGGGGCAGGACAGTGGAGAGGAAAACATGAGGATCTCTTATCCAGAGAGATCAACATGAAATTTCTTTGGAACTAGTCTGCTGCTGCTGCTGCTGCTGCTAAGTCGCTTCAGTTGTGTCTGACTCTGTGCGACCCCATAGATGGCAGCCCACCAGGCTCCCCCATCCCTGGGATTCTCCAGTTGCCACTTCCTTCTCCAATGCATGAAAGTGAAAAGTGAAAGTGAAGTTGCTCAGTCATGTCCGACTCTTAGCGACCTCATGGACTGCAGCCTACCAGGCTCCTCCATCCACGGGATTTTCTAGGCAGGAGTACTGGAGTGAGTTGCCATTGCCTTCTCTGGGACCTAGTCTAGAGGTACCTAAATTCTTAGTCCTTAGGGAAATTAGACCTTTGACTGCCTAATGTCTCCATTCTTGGTGGTCCTGATTTTTATTATTATTTTTTTAATCTAGTTAGGCTGTATGTGTCTGCCTCCCAACTCTCTGGCAGTGAATCTCTCATTTTCCTTCAGCACTTAGGAAGAAGAATCATTATTAAATGAAGGATTTCTTTGTAGCAAATTCTAGAATTTTGTTACACCAATTTTTGAAAGAGAGCCAGTTTTGTGTGTTTAAAACTCAAATTTCTCCATGCTATCTTCATTTCTGAAAACATAGCATATGACAACATGATTTGGCAGAAATCATGACGTTTGATCACTGTTATTAATAAAATTTCTAAAATTCTTTCTATTTCCCTTCAACAAATGCAACTTGAGTTTTGAGTTGGATCAAACTTTCTTGAGGTCTGTAATTTAATTTGTAAATTAAGGAAACTGATTTGTGTGAGATAAAAGATAACACCTGAGAAAGCACTTTCTAGCAAATTTCAGGGCCCACAACTTAGCAAATCAGTTGATATAAATTATTATATCAATAGATTTTTTTAAATTATATAATATTATTTGACAAAACTCATGATTTATTCATGATAAAAAGGAAAAAAAAACACTCAGGGGAAAAATAGAGGATAATATGAGGGATTTTATTTTAAAATCTACAAATATATATATATATATATATATATATATTTTATATCATGCTTAATAGTGAGAACCTGGGTATTTTGTTCTTAACACTTGGAAGAAAGCAAGGATGTCCTTCTCCACTACTCTCATTCAACATTCAAAATATACTAGAAGTTCTAGTTAATGCAATGTGACAAAAACTGAAAATAAATAATAGAAGGTATAAAGAATGGAAAGGAAGAAATAAAACAACAGATATTCGCAGATGACATTGTGGCCAATGTAGGAAAGTCCAAAGAATCATCATGAAGAACAATAAAAACTCATGAAAATAATATGCACTTAAAGTAGGTTCATTGGATATAAACATAAAATACAAAAGTCAATTGCTTTTTCATATACTATTAATGAACAACTGAAAAATGAAATTAAAAGCACAGCACCATTTGCACTAGTACCAAAACAAAACAAGTACTTAAATGAAAATTTATAAAATATGCATGTGAGATGACAAAATACACATGAAAAAAATCAAAGAAGTTTTAAATAAATGGATATTCTCTAATCATGAATAAAATACCAAACATTAAGAAGTTAATTATTTGATTCAAAGCAAAGCCAAGTAAAATTGTAGCAAGTTATTCATTCATATCAATACTGATTCTGAAGTTTGTTTGAAAAAGCAAGATAAGTTGAATAGCCAATACTGTTAAAGCAGAACAAAGTTTGATGACTGACACTGCTCAATTTAAAAACCTAAAACAGCATAGTGCTGGTGAAAGATTATACACATAGATCAATGGAACATAATAGAAAACACAGAGACAGACCTACACAAGTATAGTCAATCGATCCTTAAACAGGAATAATGTCAATATAATAGAGAAAGGATGGTTTCTTTCCAACTAATAATGCTGAACACTGGGATATTCATACATTAAAAAATGAACAAAGTCACAGACCTTACATCTTAAAAAATTAACTCTAATTGGATTGTAGACCTAAATTTTAAAACTTCTTGACAGCAGCATAGAATAAAATGCGTAACTTAGATTTGATGAAAAGATTTTAAATACTAGGGCTTCCCAGGTGGCACTAGTGGTAAAGAGCTTATCTGCCAGTGCAGGAGACATAAGAAAGGCAAGTTTGATCCTTAGATCAGGAAGATCCCCTGGAGAAGGGCATAACAACCCATCCCAGTATTTTCATCTGGAAAACTGGAATATCCCATGGATAGAAGAGCCTGGTGGGCTACAATCCGTAGGGTCACAAAAAGTCAGACATGACTGAACACAAGCATGTGTTTTTAAATACTAAAATAAAAAGATGGTAAACAGATTAATGGTTACTAGATGTATATGGGGTAAAATGAACAGGTAAAGCACAGAGGATGTTTTAGGGTGATGACTGTATTTTTTATTAAAGCATAATTAAGCATTTGTCAAAACTCACATAACATTACCACATGAAATATAAACATACTGTATGCATAATTATAGAGTTCTGATGATCCTAGGAGGGAAGGCAAAATGTGACCAGAAAAACAAAATGTGTTAGAAATATAGTAACTGACATCAATAAAGGAATTGGAGGAATAAGATGTAGATCTAAATAATGTTGGAAATCAATGAAATAGTTAAGACTAAAGCAAAAGGAATTTATATAAGCATTATATCTACTTCAAAGATGTATTCTGCTGGAGTTATGAATTGAAAATTCTGAAGTTACTCTACATGTATGATTTGAACAATTAAGCAAATAGTGTCAGATGGTGGGAACCATGTTTATTAATGCTGATCTAGAAGATTACAGATAAATAAGAGGTGGAGCTTAGAATAATCCATGAGATAATGGATTAGACTTGGAGCATTGATATAAACTCATGTTTAGTTTAATATCTGTGTAGATAGTTAAATATAAAAATATTTATGGGTATTTATATACACAGGTTAGTATATATACTTGTATTTTCTTGCTCTGACAGCTGCTTTAGATGAGATAATATATCAGTATCAATGAGCACAGATTGCATCCATAATGAATAAATTATTCAAAATCTAATAAATTATTTAATAAAAAGAACTGTTCGTTGTTCTAATATTAGAGAAGAAATATACAAGACAATCCTGAAGCATCTTGTGACATCATCTTCTAAATGTCAGAAACTAAGAAAGTACTCAATACATATTAGTCATTTTTCATTGCTGAGTTGCTAAGTCATGTCCCACTCCTTGCAACACCAAGGACCGCAGCAGGTTAGGTTCTCCTGTCCTTCACTATCTTCCAGGGTTTGCTCATATTCATTTCCATTGAGTTAGTGATGTTATCTAACTATCTTATCCTCTGACACCCACTTATCTTTTTGCCTTCAATCTTTCACAGCATCAAGGTATTTTCTAATGAGTCAGCTCTCCGCATCAGGTAGCCAAAGTATTGGAGCTTCGGTGTCAACATCAGTCCTTCCAATGTATATTCAGGGTTGATTACCTTTAGGCTTGACTGGTTTGATCTCCTTGCTGCCCAAGGGACTCTCATAAGTCTTCTCCAGCATCACAAGTTAAGAGCATCAATTCTTCTGCACTCAGCCTTCTTTATGGTCCAACTCTCACATCTGTAAATGACTACCAAAAGAACCATAGCTTTGAGTATACCGACTTGGTAGGCAAAGTGAGATCTCTGTTTTTTAATATGCTCTCTAGGTTTCTCACAGTTTTCCTTTCAATGAGCAAATGTCTTTTAATTTCATGGGTATAGTCAAATTCAGTGGTGATATTGGAGCCCAAGAAAGTAAATTCTGGCACTGTTTCCACTTTTTCCCCTTCTGTTCTTCATGAAGTGATAGGACCAGCTGCTCTGATCTTAGTTTTTTGAATGTTGAATTTTAAGTCATCTGTTTCACTCTCTTTTATCATTATCAAGAGGCTCTTTAATTCCTCTTTACTTTCTGCCATTAGAGTGGTATCATCTGAATATCTGAGGTTGTTGATATTTCTCCTGGCAATCTTGATTTCAGCTGATGATTCGTCCAGCCTGGCATTTAACTCTGTATATAAGTTAAAGAAGCAGGGTGACAATATATAGCCTTGGCATACTCCTTTCCCAACTAGGAACCAGTTGATTTTTCTGTGTCCCATTTTAACTGTTGCTTCTTGACTGGTATACAGGTTTTTCTGGAGACAAGTAAGGTGGTCTGGTATTCTCGTCACTTTAAGAATTTTCCAGTTTGTTGTGATCCACACAGTCAAAGGCTTTAGTGTAGTCAATGAACTAGAAGTAGATGTTTTTCTAGAACTCCTTTGCTTTCTCTTTTTAAAATTAACTTATTTAATTGGAGACTAATTACTTTACAATATTGTGGTGGTTTTTGCCATACATGGACATGAATCATTCATGAGTGTACATGTGTCCCCCAACCCTAAACCTCTTTCCCACTTTCATCCCCACCCCATCCCTCTGGGTTGTCCCAGAACACCAACTTGAATGCTTTGCTTCTTACATCAAACTTGCACTGGTCATCTATTTTACATATGGTAATAGACATGTTTCAGTGCAATTCTCTCAAACCATCCCACCCTCACCTTCTCTCACAGAGTCCAAAATTCTATTCTTTACATCTGTATCTCTTTTACTTTCTTGCATCCTTTTCTTTTTTCACAATTCAATGAATGTCGGCAATTTGACTTTTGGTTCCCCTACCTCTTATAGCTCTGAAACTCCAGTAATTTGGCCACCTCATGCAAAGAGTTGACTCATTGGAAAAGACTCTGATGCTGGGAGGGATTAGGGATAGGAGAAGGGGACAACAGAGGATGAGATGGCTGGATGGCATCACTGACTCAGTGGACGTGAGTTTGAGTGAACTCTGGGAGATGGTGATGGGCAGGGAGGCCTGGCGTGCTGCGATTCATGGGGTCACAAAGAGTCGGACATGACTGAGTGACTGAACTGAACTGAACCTCTTATAGACCATGCTTATACATCTGTAAGTTTATGTACTGCTAAAGCTTAGCTTAAAGGATTTTGAGCATAACCTTACTAGCATGAGAAATGAGGGCAATTGTATGGTAGTTTGCTATTCTTTGGGATTGTCTGTCTTTGGGATTTGAATGTAATCTGATCTTTCCCAGTCCTGTGGCTGCTTAGGTTCCCATATTTGCTGACATACTGAGTGCAGCAATTTAACAGCATCATCTTTTAAGATTTTAAATAGCTCAGCTGCAATTTCATCAGTTCCATTACTTTTGTTCACAGTAATGCTTCCTGAGGCCCTCTTGACATCACACTCCAGGACCTCTGGTTCTAGATGAGTGACCACACCATCATGGTTATCTGGGGCATGAAAACCTTTTTTCTATAGTTCTTCTGTGTATTCTTGCCACCTCTTCTTAATCTCTTCTGCTTCCTTTAGGTCCTCACCATTTCTGTCCTTTATCATGCCCATCTTTGCATGAAATTGTTTCCTTGATAGCTCCTATTTTCTTGAAGAGATCACTAGTCTTTCCCATTCTATTATTTTCCTCTATTTCTTTGTCTTGTTCTTTTAAGAAGACCTTCTTATCTCTCCTTGCTAGTCTCTGGACATGGAACAACAGACTAGTTCCAAATAGGAAAAGGAGTACATCAAGGCTGTATATTGTCACCCTATTTATTTAACTTATATGCAGAGTACATCATGAGAAACGCTGGACTGGAAGAAACACAAGCTGCAATCAAGATTGTCAGGAGAAATATCAATAACCTCAGATATGCAGATGACACAAGCCTTATGGCAGAAAGTGAAGAGGAACTAAAAAGCCTCTTGAGGAAAGTGAAAGTGGAGAGTGAAAAAGTTGGCTTGAAGCTCAACATTCAGAAAACAAAGATCATGGCATCTGGTCCCATCACTTCATGGGAAGTCGATGGGGAAACAGTGGAAACAGTGTCAGACTTTATTTTTCTGGGCTCCAAAATCACTGCAGATGGTGACTACAGCCAAGACACTTCCTCCTTGGAAGGAAAGTTATGACCAACCTAGATAGCATATTCAAAAGCAGAGACATTACTTCGTCTAGTCAAGGCTATGGTTTTTCCTGTGGTCATGTATGGACGTGAGAGTTGGACTGTGAAGAAGTCTGAGCGCCCAAGAATTGATGCTTTTGAACTGTGGTGTTGGAGAAGACTCTTGAGAGTCCCTTGGACTGCAAGGAGATCCAACCAGTCCATTCTGAAGGAGATCAGCCCTGGGATTTCTTTGGAAGGAGTGATGCTGAAGCTGAAACTCCAGTACTTTGGCCAGTTCATACGAAGAACTGACTCATTGGAGAAGACTCTGATGCTGGGAGTGATTGGGGGCAGGAGGAGAAGGGGACGACAGAGGATGAGATGGCTGGATGGCATCAATGACTCGATGGACGTGAGTCTGAGTGGACTCCGGGAGTTTGTGATACAGGGAGGCCTGGCGTGCTGTGATTCATGGGGTCGCAAAGAGTCAGACACAATTGAGCCACTGATCTGATCTTATCTCATCTGATTCTTTGGAACCCTGCATTCAGTTGGGTATATCTTTCCCTTTCTCCCTTGCCTTTTGCTTTTCTTCTTTCCTCAGCTATGTAAAGCTTCCTCAGACAACTACTTTGCCTTCTTGCATTTCTTTTTCTTTGGGCTGGATTTTGTCACTGGCTCCTATACAATGTTATGAATCTCTGGCCACAGTTCTTCAGATACTCTGTCTACCAGATTTAACCCCTTGAATCTGTCACCTCCACTGTATAAACATAAGGGATTTGATTTAGGTCATACCCAAATGCTCTTCACTTCACTAGTCTTACTTTTTACAATTTAAGTCTGAATTTTACAATAAGGGGCACATGATTTGAGCCATAGTCACCTCCAGGTCTTGTTTTTGCTGATATAGAGCTTCTCTATCTTTGATTGCAAAGAATATAATCAATATGACTTCAGTATTGGCCATCTGGTGATGTCCATGTGTAGAGTCTTCTCTTTTGTTGTTGGAAGAGGGTGTTTGCTATGACCAGTGTGCTCTCTTGACAAAACTCTGAGCCACCAGAGAAGGTAATAATGACTTATTAACATATATACATGAGATTATTATTTTTAGTCAAAATATAATTTTATAACTATGTTTAGAGTTAAGTGAAAATAAAATCAAATATTTTTATTGTTTTACTATTTCATTTATTTTTCCTATTTTCCTATTTTAAATATTTCAATTTATTTCATTTAATGAATAATGTTATTGTTTCCTTTAACTGGAACCCATACTTTGAAATTTTGGGAAAAATTCAAGACAAATTTGATTTTCAACTTCTTTAACCTAGCATTTATCTTATGAGATTATGTATAAATGTCAGGAAGCAACAAAGCCTTACACACTGGTTTGATAGTTATTGTTCCATTTTTAGAATTTTAGTTTACTTTATTTTATGTGTGTATTTATTTTAGAGTAGGGACAAAATTGTAAAATCGAAGGAATAGTATTTCCTCTACCACTCCTACCCTAATCTTATTTCCATTAAGCCCATTCAGAGATCTTCCATATGTAATTTCTTGGCAGAATTTGTCAAGTAGGACTCACTTTTATCTTGACAAAACTTGATTGTTCCATTCTATTTATACTCTATTTTTCCCAATAATCTATCTACTTCACAAAGTGAAAGATAGTGTCACAACAGTTCTACATGGTCATCAATGAGAAAAACTTTTAAAAAGAAGACTTTTTATGAAAAATTCCCAAGTTAATTGTTTACTGGTGATATTTCATGGGTTTTTTACCACCATAGATGGAATTAGAAAATAAATAAAATAAATAAATAGAAAATAAATAAATAATAGAAAATAAATAAAAATACATCTCACTAGCAAAGATGTGTCTCTTATAAGTACATTAGCCAAGAGCAAATACAAGAACAGTAAATACCACCAAAGCTGAAAACAGTCAGCTTACTGACATCTTGAGTCAGAAGTAGTAGCAAAACTGAAATTCTAAACAATACTTTAAAAGTTTATTTCATAGAAGTAAAGACTTGCTATTTTTAGCATATACAATAAAGCTCTTGAAGAAGAATAAAAAGTAGATAAACATTTTTCTTTCATTAAAAAACTTGTTTTCTCAGTCTCAAGAAATACATATACGAATATATTTTATAAATATCTGATTGATAGGGGCCCTGTGCTTTAGCCCACCCACTACTCAAAACTTCAATATGAAAAGGAAAGGTAGAGTCTATCCTTATAAGTGAGCACATTGTGCAGAACCCAAGAGTGTCTTAAAATTGTGAAGGCGCTTTCTCTGAACCTTAATAGTTCATTGAGAATCATTTATCTAGCTCATGCAAGCAGAAGTATGCTTCTCCTTCAAATATCAAGTTATTAAAAAAATAATTTCAATATAAAATTTTGTTAACCAATACTAATAGACAATTTTATTCTATGCTTAATGCTTTTGATTTTGAGCTAATGCTTATATATAGTACATACGTATTTAATGGCAAAGGAAAATATAAAACATGTTTAGGACAAAATTTGTTTTCCATTGTGAAATCTGCTTGTTCAGGCATAGGAAGGGCTCAGAGAGAAGCAAAACAAATAATTGGGTTGATAGATGTGACAACTGAAAAACAAAACAATGCATAGCAAAAAATTCTGTGTCTGAGTTTATTTGGTATTTTACTAAAGAGCGTAACACCAGAAACAGCCTCTCAGATAGCTCTGAGAAACTTCCAGAGAGGCAAGGGGTGGGGGAGGTCTATACATATGTGATTTTGGCAAAAGAGGTATGCACGATCAAGCACACATCTGGTAAAATGCTGCTGCTAGTCTCAACGAACAGGCATCAGTTCATGATCTTTTCTAAGTGTGGGATTTATAAAATTTTCTCCTGAAAATATCTATCTAAAGGCCTGTTCTGCCAGTTTTTCCAGAGCACAGAATGTCTCATTTCTGATCTCTACCCTGAGCTCCTTTCAGGGAGTGTTAAAGGCCAGAGACTACAGTGGCTAATGACTCAATCCTTATGGAGCTGAATAGAGAGGAACATTCTTTAATTGGCATTTGCTAAATAATATGTGAGTAGGGCCAACCCAAAGAAATCTCCATGGTGAGATATTCTGGGAGAAGTTCCTCACAGCTAAAGAGGCATCTTTGGTATCTTTGCTTAATAAAATGTCGTCAGGTAGACAGAGCTAATGGACTTCCTGTTCCTCTAATAAATACTCATATTAAATAAATCACAGGATCTTAAATGTTCTATAGAATCCCAAGGATGAAAATAGAATCTTATATGGAATTCTTTTAAAGTTATGATTTTGGAAAGTATTTCACATGTTCTCAGCTTGTGGATAAATATGGTGAGATACAGAATTTATGTCTTCAAGAATTTAAGGCATTGTTTTCTAATGCATTATAAACTTCTCAAACATACAAATAACTTATGAAAAACAGAAAGAAAAAAAAAAGTAGCCATGCAATAAATGTGATATTATGCGGTTCAGAGAGAAGCTACCAGAATAGATTCTATTATAAGCTTCTATTTTGGAGAAGGAAATGGCAACCCACTCCAGTGTTCTGCCTGGAGAATCCCAGGGACGGCAGAGCCTGGTGGGCTGCCGTTTATGGGGTCGCACAGAGTCGGACACGACTGAAGTGACTTAGCAGCAGCAGCAGCAGCAAGCTTCTATTTTGGTCCTGGGGATTTTATAGAACATTTAACATTCTGCAATTTATTTAACATGAGTATTTATTAGAAGGTGAAAGGGAGGAAGGTGAAAGTAAGGAAGTTTTCCTAGGGGAATTACAACCTAAAAGCAATATACAGAGCCAGGTCAGTTTTCAGAATGTGTCCTGTCTTGATCCTTGGTCTAACATAATTTGCAATAACTCTGCCACATTGTTAGAGGACATGGCCCACAGCCTAATTGTGATCTGAACAGATTCTTTCAGGATCAGATCATTTACATGTTAAATACTCTCTTTTCAACACAGCACAAAAGATTGGCCCGTCTTTTGTGAGAGAAAGGTATTACTCTCAAAGACTTGAAAAGAAAGATATTAAACTCATGAGTCTGTTTTTAAAGAGATCATTTCTTTCCTGAAAATCTGCCCAGCAACAATAATGTTCTATAAAGAAAAAGTGACATTATCTCCTCCTCCCTAATCTGAACGATTTGTGAACCCTCCACAGAGGGTTCTGTGAACCTTTGCAGGAAGTGTGTATATGTGTTTGAGTGTATGTATGTGTGTGTGTGTGTGTGTGTGTGTGTGTGTGTAAGTGAGTGTTTAAGGTTGATTTTTCTTGTTTGAAATTGTAGAAATGATTGCTACTAAAAGACACAAAACAACATCTATTGAATATGATTTAACAATGCCATGATTGACTTTTAATTAGGATATTCCAGTTAGGTGAGTAGAATTGTATTAAAAACAGTGTGTGCATGCTAAATTGCTTCAGTTGCATCCTACTCTTTGCAAATCTGTGGACTATAGCCTGCCAGGCTCCTCTGTCCATTGGATTCTCCAGGAAACAACACTGGAGTGGGTTGCCATGCCCTCCTCAAGGCAGCCTTCCTGACCCAGGAATTGAACCCATGTCTCTTATGTCTCATGCACTGACACGTAGGTTCCTTACCACTAGTGCCATCTGGGAAGCCCAAACATAAGTTATGCATGCGAAGTCACTTCAGTTGTGTCCAACTCTCTGCAATCCCATGGACTGTAGTTCTCTAGGCTCTTCTGTCCATGGGACTCTCCACGCAAGAATACTGGAGGAGGTTGCCATTTCCTCCTCCAGGATGTCTTCTGGACCCAGGGATCGAACCTGCATCTCTTCCATCTCCTGCATTGGCAGGTGGATTCTTTACCACTAGTGCCATCTGGGGAGTCCCAACACAAAAATTATAGAGAGTATAATACATCCTTCATGAAAAGTAAAATCACATAATACTGATTATAGGCTATTTTGAAATAGTTGCCCTAAAGATTCATAGCCAAAAGTGAATAGAGAAGAGGAGAGATTGCATACTTACCTATACCCAATGAGAACTGAGAGATACACTTTATAAGGAGATTGGATCAGAGTTGGTTCTACAATGAAAGTACATTTTTCTTTTTCCTAGTGGTGTGTGTGGTCAGTGCAGGAATAACACTAGGAAGACATTTCCAGAGAACAGGAAATAGAATGCTGAATTCAAAACTATTAATTAAAATGGAACATACAGCGGTAAAAGGAAGCAAAAACAAGCATTTTCTGTGGTCCATTTAGCTATGTATTTTTAGAGTTCAGGCTGGGCTTTAAGTTCACAAAAAGTAATCCAGATTCCCTTTGATCGTGGTGTAGTTTACTCAGCTGTGTTAACCATTCAATCTTCCTCTTTTCCACAGTTGTTGAGAGTATTCTTTGTCCTTTGAATTTCTATATGAATTTTAGAATAAGACTGTCAATTTCTACCAATAAGCATTGGGATTTTTACTAGAATTTAACTGAATCTATTTCATAAATCAATTTGGAAAGAATTGCTATCTTAACAATAGTGAATCTTCTTTTATATGAAAAAGATACATCTCTACACTTACTTCAGTTCAGTTCAGTTCAGTCGCTCAGTTGTGTCCAACTCTTTGTGACCCCATGAATCACAGCACGCCAGGCCTCCCTGTCCATCACCAACTCCCGGAGTTACTCAGACTCATGTCCATTGAGTCAGTGATGCCATCCAGCCATCTCATCCTCTGTCATCCCCTTCTCCTCCTGCCCCCAATCCCTCCCAGCATCAGAGTCTTTTCCAATGAGTCAGTTCTTCGTGTGAGCTGGCCAAAGTACTGGAGTTTCAGCTTCAGCATCATTCCCTCCAAAGAAATTCCAGGGCTGATCTCCTTCAGAATGGACTGGTTGGATCTCCTTGCAGTCTAAGGGACTCTCAAGAGTCTTCTCCAACACCACAGTTCAAAAGCATCAATTCTTCGGCGCTCAGCCTTCTTCACAGTCCAACTGTCACATCCATACATGACCACAGGACAAACCATAGCCTTGACTAGAAGGACCTTTGTTGGCAAAGTAATGTCTCTGCTTTTGAATATGCTATCTAGGTTTTCTTTAATTTCTTTTAGAATAGTTTTGTAGCTTTCAGGTTTTAGAGGCTTCTTACTAGATTTCATATTTGCCCTTATGCATTTTCTAATTTTGATGCATTGCAATTTAATAACTTCATGCATTGGAGAAGGAAATGGCAACCCACTCCAGTGTTCTTGCCTAGAAAGTCCAATGGACGGAGGAGCCTGGTAGGCTGCAGCCCATGGGGTCGCTAAGAGTCGGACATGACTGAGCGACTTCACTTCCACTTTTCACTTTCATACATTGGAGAAGGAAATGGCAACCCACTCCAGTGTTCTTGCCTGGAGAATCCCAGGAATGGGGGAGCCTGGAGGGCTACCATCTGTGGGATTGCACAGAGTCGGGCATGACTGAAGTGACTTAGCAGCAGCAGCAGCAGAAACTGAACAGGGTAGACTGAGTTAATGGAACTTATGTTCTTTTGGCATATAAATAATAAACAAACAAAGAAATAGTAGAAGTTTTGAAAGGCAATAAAGAAGCATGTATAAAGAAAAGAAGGTACTCTGAGATAGTATCTGTGAGGCAAGAGGTAGATAAGCCCCAGGACGCACAGCTAGAGTTTGTACCCTGTGGACAGATACTCCAAGACAAAGAGAAGGATCTAAGCCCTGTCTAGTTAAGAGTAGAATGCTGGAGAATTGCATTCTAATTGAAAAGCATATATAAAGGTATAAAGTGAATAACGAGCTCTATGGATTGCAGTAAAAACAATCAGTGAAGTTGCTTGGTGTGAGAGAATAGTAAGAGATGTAACTGGAGAGAAAAGAGTTATGTCAAACTATATTGCATAAGAATATACTGTAATCAGGATTTTAAATGTATTAAATGTCAATGACTGGATGTTGAGATGATTCTAGTGTATCTAATTTACTTTTGCAAATGATCAAACCAGCTTTTATATTTAGAATTAATTTAAGAGTTAAGAATGAAAGGAAAAAATAAAGAATGGAAAGAAATTGATTCGTGTCACAGTATCCTTGAAAAGAGATGTAACAACTTTAAGAATAGGAAGTACAAATATAAAAAAGTAGACAAATATATTTTGTCATTAAAGCACAGAGGGTGAAAAAAAGTTTGAACAAGATGTAGGAAACAAGAAGGAGTGAAAATGAGCCATATATTTTTGGCTGCTGCAACAAAATAGATATTACTTTACAGAAATAGATAAAATTGGAGAAAGATTGGTAGAGGGGAAGGCAAGAATTTTAAAAAAATAATCTTTATTAGGTACAAATAGGATCACTGCAAAATTATAAGATGCTTTTCACCTAGAAGATATAATTGTTTAAATCCATATGCTATCAGTAAAATAGCTCAATTATAAAGAGATAAATTGATAAAATTAAAGGGAAGATTATAAATTCATAGTCATAATCTTCTCAATTATTCTTAGATCAGGCAGATGTCAACTAAAGAAAAGAGTCACAACCTAAGTTGAGAGTTGTGCTTCATTTGGTGGGAATTTTTATGACTTCAAGCCTGGGAAACAGCTTCTCAAGCAACATTGAGAAAACTGTTTCAGGAAGGTAGATAGAGCAGTCAGGATATATAGAAGTTAGCAACAAGTAGCAGGTAGTCTGAACATCAAAAGATTATTGTTAATTAAAGAAAACCAGATATCTCAAATTATGGAATTTACCACTTTTTTATGTATGGGAAGATGCAAAAAGGGAAGTATCTCCTGGATCCTAATAGGTTAGAGGATAGAGGATCCAGAGAATTTTTTGTTGTCTATCAATGGTTCTAATCTGGAAATTAACACCTGGAGAGACATATCGATGAGAACATTTGCCTGATCTAGGGTAAGCCACCCAGCACCATGGGACAAAAAAAAAAAAAAGGGGGTTGTGAATTGTCTCCCAAATATTGATTGAATTTCTTACCATGGGGATGAACTGAGAAATGGAGTATTTCCTGTGATATCAATAAACAAGGATGTCACAGTCATCATTGTTCTGGCCCTCCAAATGTGAATTTTGGAGCCCAGAGGGCACCCAGGAAGAACAATGCCTGCTATCTGGTAGCCATCAAATTGTTGCCACTCCCTAAGGTGAGTACTGAGAAGTTTGGGGGAGGGGGGATGTGAGAATACAAAATCAGTTCAGTTCAGTTCAGTAGCTCATTCATGTGTGACCCCATGGACTGCAGCACACCAGGCTTCCCTGTCCATCACCAACTCCCAGAGCTTGCTCAAACTCTACTGACCCCAGTAACTGAGATGCACAGAAAAGGAATGATTTCAGTAAGCCCAGACTGTTGCATCTTCCTATACATAGAAAAGCCTAAATTTCTTAATTTGAGATATTTAATTTCCCTTAATTAACAACAATTTTTTGACATTCAGACTACCCGACCCTTGTTACAAACTTCTATATAACGCAACTCTTCCCCTTGCTTCATCAGAGGAGTTTTCTCAGGGTTACTTGAGAAGCTGTCTCCTGGGCTTGAAGTCCTAAAAAGTCCCATTGAATAAAACACTACGTTCAACTATTAGGCTATGACTATTTTCATTAGTTAACACAGAGAAGGCAATAATTATTTTGATTATCACTTTACTCCCTTTAAGAGAATACTATGTCTATTTTAAATACTTGCTTTTTAATGATTTTTATGGCATTCCATCCTATGAATAAGTATGTTAATTCAAGTAAAAAATCCTCTAATGTTGAATTTTTTTCCTTCTATTATACACAGTATTGTGATTAATGTTCTTTTTTTGTGTGTGTAATTAACATTCTTATATCTTGGACTGTAAGGAGATCCAACCAGTCCATCCTAAAGCAGATCAGTCCTGGGTGTTCATTGGAAGGACTGATGTTGAAGCTGAAACTCCAGTACTTTGGCCACCTGATGCAAAGAGCTGACTTGTTTGAAAAGACCCTGATGCTGGAAAAGATTGAGGGCAGGTGGAGAAGGGGATGGCAGAAGATGAGATGGTTGGATGGCATCACTGACTCAGTGGAGATCAGTTTGAGTAAACTCTGGGAGTTGGTGATGGACAGGGAGGCCTGATGTGCTGTGGTCCATGGAGTCGCAAAGAGTGGGACACAACTGAGTGACTGAACTGAACACAGTATTATAATAAACATTCTTACAATTAAATTTGTGTATGGGCTAAGCTGAGATTCTTTCTAAGAATAAATTTGTGGAAAAGAATCTAGTTCCATGTAATGTCTCAAATGCATTGGTACTGTTGACTCCTCCTTCATAAAAGACCACTGAAAAGCTGTTGAGTAAGCAAAGCTGTTTGTTAGTCTTACTAAATAAGAGGAAACATCAACTTGAGAGAGTGTTCCATGAAAGAGAAGTGAGGAGAGTATACTTATAGACTTTGAAAACTGGGGTTGTGTGATCTGAAGGTGAAAATTGGAATGTGTGAAACTAGTTGAGATTAGGCAGAGTTTGTGATATTTTGGCTTTGAATTGATGTACAATGTGAAGTAAGGATCTTGAAGTAAACTCTAAGCAAGCTACTAGTCCTAGTAAGAAAACTGTTTTAGTTGTCTCATTGTTACATCTTCCAGAAGCAGATACTTGCTTGTCCCCAGTATTTTAAAATAAGGACACGGATATGGTCTAGTATTTGTCAATACAGGTACATGTAATAAAACTGATTTCAGTCCTCAAAATATACTGTTAAATTACTCAGTGAAATTCATGTCAACTAATGCTTTTCTGTATTTACTCTTAATTTTTACTATTGTTGCTGATTATGTTTTTAGGTGGATTTAAAGTATGATTGAGGCTTCCCCAGTGGTTCAGTGGTAAAGAATCTGCCTGTGATGAAGGTGATGTGAAGAAGATGTGGGTTCAATCCCTGGGTTGGGATGATCCCCTGGAGTATAAAATGGCAACCTACACCAGTATTCTTGCCTGGAAAATTCCAATGGACAGCTGAGCCTGGTGGGCTCCAGTCCATGGTGTCACAAAGAGTAGAACACAACTGAATGACTGAACACACACACAAAGTATGATTATCTGAAAGATTGCTTGTTGCTAATCATATGTAATCACCTCTGATTTGTGATGCATGACTTATTCTTAATATAATTCTATACTTTAATAAAGTAAAAAGTAAACAACAGTTGATTACTAATTAGTTGATATATAGAATTATTAAAAATATGAATCAGTTCATTTCAGTCACTCAGCTGTACCCAACTCTTTGAGACACCATGGACTGTAGCACCCCAGGCTTCCCTATCCAACACGAACTACCAGAACTTGCTCAGACTCATGTCCATTGAGTCAATGATGCCATCCAACCATCTCATCCTCTTATCGCCTTCTCCTTCTGCCTTCAATCTTTCCCAGCATCACAGTCTTTTCAAATGAGTCAGTTCTTCACATCAGGTGGCCAAAGTATTGGAACTTCAGTTTCGGCATCAGTCCTGCCAATGAATATTCAGGACTGATTTCCTTTAGGATTGAAAGGTTGGATCTCCTTGCAGTCCAAAGGACTCTCAAGATTCTTCTCCAATACCACAGTTTGAAAGCATCAATTCTTCAGTGATCAGCTTTCTTTATAGTACAACTCTCATATCCATACATGACTACTGGAAAAAACATAGCTTTGACTATACAAATCTTTGTCGGCAAAGTAATGTGAACATGCAAACCAATTATTAGTCTTTTAATATATATTAAGTGAAAGAAAGGTGTTAAATATTAAGTATCCTAAGGTTCAGACAAACGCATGGTTTATCTTATGAGTCACTTTTGAAATATTTCCACTATAGCATTTCAACTGCCAGTAGGCATTAGTGAGCAAAGATGGCTCTGGTATATTTCCAAAATGAGCTCAGTATTAAATCCTTCATTTAAGGAGCTACATCAGTGTTAGACAGATGATGATGAAGTCTCTTCCCAGTGGGAGGACTTGGGTTACATATCTCACTTATTATTCTTGTTCATAGTGACTATCAGAAATAGCTGTAGAAAATTAGCCAGTTTGGCCCATTTTATGCAGGCAGAGTTTTCATGGCAGATATAAAAAGAAAGAAACATAGTACTCCTAATCCTTGTGAAATATAACCTAAGGGGAGAAAAGTCCATTTTTGTATAGAAAAGTTCACAAGGAAATGTTTGAAAAAGCAACAAACATTTTGTATACAGCAATAGATTCAAATTATATTTCTATTGACAATATTGACTGTTCTCACCAAAGAATTCACTTCTTTAGAATCCAAAAAAGAATGAATAAAGGGCATTCTTTAAAATTGGAAATAAATATATGTATACAATCTTTTTAATGCAAAAAAATGCAAAATGTGGATTACATTGACATATATTTTAACATGATGTTTTTGGCAAGGAGTGTGATTTAATGATTACATTTTTTTATTTTAGTAACTGTTAATTGTAAATTCATATTATTTACTTAACATGTTACTTAATCTTTTCACATGAATTTATAAATCATTTATCTATAAGTACAGAATAATTTAGACTATTAGACAAAAATAGACCAAAAAAAAAAAGAAGGGAAAAATCACGTTAAATCATATAGTCAGAAAATAAATCAGGAAGCAACAGTTAGAATCTCACATGAAACAATGGACTGGTTCCAAATTGGGAAAGGAGTATATCATGGCTGTATATTGTCACTGTGCTTATTTAACTTATATGCATAGTACATCATGCAAAATGCTGGACTGGATGAAGCACAAGTTGTAATCAAGATAGCTGGGAGAAATTTCAATGATCTCAGATATGCAGATGACACCACCCTTATGGTAGAAAGGAACTAAAGAGCCTCTTGATGAAGGTGAAAGAGGAGAGTGAAAAAGCTGACTTAAAACTCAACATTCAAAAAATGAAGATCATGGCATCTGGTCCCATCACTTCATGGCAAATACATGGGTAAACAATGGAAACATTGAGAGACTTTACTTTATTGGGCTCCAAAATCACTGTAGATGGTGACTGAAGCCATGAAATTTAAAGACACTTGCTCCTTGGAAGAAAACAATGACCAACTTAGACAGCATATTAAAAAGCAGAGACATCACTTTGCTAATAAAGGTCCGTCTAGTCAAAGCTTTGGCTTTTCCAGTAGTTATATATGGATGCGAGAGTTGGACTTTAAAGAAAACTTAGTGCTGAAGAATTGATGCTTTTGAACTGTGGTGTTGGAGAAGACTCTTTAGAGTCCCTTGGATTGCAAGGATATCAAACCAGTCAATCTTAATGGAAATCAATCCTGATAGTCATTGGAGGGACTGATGCTGAGACTGAAGCTCCAATACTTTGGCTACCTGATGCAAAGAATTGACTCATTTGAAAAGACCCTGATGCTGGGACAGATTGAAGGTAAGAGGAGAAGGGGACAACAGAGGATGAAATGGTTGGATGGCATCACCAAATCAATGGGCATGAGTTTGAGCAATTTCCGGGGGATGGTGAAGGACAGAAGCCTGGTGTTTTACAGTCCATAGGGTCGCAAACAGTCAGACATGACTGAGTGACTGAACAGCAACAGCTACTGTGGGAATTCTAGTGATGATAATGACTCAAATTTATTTGGTTGCCAGGCTCTGCATTATGTGGAGGCTGCTGACTCTTGTTGAGGACAAAAGGCTATTGGTCTGAGCCCTAGAGAGTCTCAGACTAATGGAGGACCACGAGTGGGTTCTGGTGAGGTGACGATTGGTCTACAGTTCCCAAAACTGGTCTCTACCCACTGCGGGAAGAGGTTGGCTCCTGACATGACTGGTTATAGGTTCTGGTTGTCCCAAAGCTGGTATTTGCACACTGATGAGTGGAACTGGATTCCAGTGAGAGGAATCCAAGGTTACTTGAAGTTAGCATCAGCTTGCTGGAGGGTGAGGCCATGGCCCTGAAAGTCCTGGGACTGGTGTAGGCTGGTGCAGTCTGGCTGGTTGGTGATGCCTGTCCTGAAGCTAATAATCTAGAAGGATGATTCCAAAATTGTGCTTGCTAGTACCACCATCTTCTTGATAGAATGACTTCCTGAAAATTGCTTTTGCAAGCATCTAGGTCCCCAGGGTGAGTTTCAGTTCCCTCCTGCCTCTCCAGTAGGCTCTCCAAGTTCAGCAAGTGGATATGATTCAGGTTTCTTTCAAATTACTGCTTCTACACTGGCTCTCAGTTCATGTGAAAATTTCTGTGAACATTTTAGGAATGGCGAGCTCTCTGACTTTTCAGAATGCAAACCCTGCTGGCCTTCAAAGGCAGATATTTTAGTAACTCATCTAGCCAGTGCAGGAACCCCAGACTTTAGGAGCCCAATGAGGGGCCCAACTTCTTATTCTTTGTGGAAACTTTGTGGCTATTTTCCCATTTGTGGTTCCCTACTTGGGATATGGGTCTTGATTTTACCACATCTCTGTCCTTCCTTCCTGGACTCCTTATGGATTCTTTTTTCTATCTTTAGTTTTAGAAGATAATTTATGCTAAACTTCAGGTATTTTTATCAACATATGCCCTGTAAATAGCTGTTATTTTGGAGTGCCCATGCAAAGATGTGATCCTAGGGTGTTCCTACTTTGCCTAACTTTTTTTTATTTTTTCATCTACATACACACACACACACACACACACACACACAAAGAGTTCTGTTCAGTTCAGTCACTCAACAGTGTCCAACTCTTTGCCACTCCATGGATCGCAGTATGCCAGGCCTCCCTGTCCATCACCAACTCTCGCAGTTTACTCAAACCCATGTCCATTGAGTCAGTGATGCCATCCAACCTTCTCATCCTCTGTCATCCCCTTCTCCTCCTGCCTTCAGTCTTTCCCAGCAACAAGGTCTTTTCCAATGAGTCAATTCTTCACATCAGGTGGCCAAAGTATTGGAGTTTCAGCTTCAGCATCAGTCCTTTCAATGAATATTCAGGACTGATTTCCTTTAGGATGGACTGACCAGATCTCCTTGCAGTCCAAGGGACTCTCAAAAGTCTTCTCCACCACAGTTCAAGAGCATCAATTCTTTGGCATTCAGCTTTGTTTATAGTCCAACTCTCACATCCATACATGAATATTGGAAAAACCATAGGTTTGACTAGATGGACATTTGTTGGCAAAGTAATGTCTCTGCTTTTCAATATACTATCTAGGCTGGTCATAACTTTTCTTCCAAGGAGTATGCGTCTTTTAATTTCATGGCTGCAATCACCATCTGCAGTGATTTTGGAGCCCAAGAAAATAAAGTCTGTCACTGTTTCCACTGTTTTCCCATCTATTTGCCATGAAGTGATGGGACTAGATGCCATGATCTTAGTTTTCTGAATGTTGAGTTTTAAGCCAAAACTTAAACACTGTTTCACTCTCCTCTTTCACTTTCATCAAGAGACTCTTTAGTTCTTTGCTTTATGCCATAAGGGTGGTGTCATCTGTATATCTGAGGTTATTGATATTTCTCCTGGTAATCTTGATTCCAGCTTGTGCTTCATCCAGCCCAGTGTTTCTCATGATGTACTCTGCATATAAATTAAATAAGCACAGTGACAATATACAGCCTTGCCACATTCCTTTCCTTATTTGGAACCTGTCTGTTGTTCCATGTCCAGTTCTAACTGCTGCTTCCTGACCTGTACACAGATTTCTCAAGAGGGAGGTCAGGTGGTCTGGTATTCCCATCTCTTCAAGAATTTTCCAGTTTGTTGTGATCTACATAATCAAAGGCTTTGGCATAGTCAATAAAGCAGAAATAGATGCTTTTCTGGAACTCTCTTGCTTTTTCAGTGATCCAACAGATGTTGGCAATTTGGTCTCTGGTTCCTCTGCCTTTTCTAGATCCAGCTTGAAGCCTGGCTTGGAGAATTTTGAGCATTACTTTACTAGCGTGTGAGATGTGTGCAACTGTGCAGTAGTTTGAGCATTCTTTGGCATTGCCTTTCTTTAGGATTGGAATGAAAACTGACCTTTTCCACTCCTGTGGCCACTGCTGAGTTTTCCAAATTTGTTGGAATATTGAGTGCAGCACTTTCACAGCATCATCTTTCAGGGTTTGAAATAGCTCAACTGGAACTCCATCACCTCCACTAGCTTTGTTTGTTGTGATGCTTTCTAAGGCCCACTTGACTTCACATTCCAGGATGTCTGGCTCTAGCTGAGTGATCACACCATCATGATTATCTTGGTCGTGAAGATCTTTTTTGTACAATTCTTCTGTGTATTCTTGCCACCTCTTCTTAATATCTTCTGCTTCTGTTAGGTCCATACTATTTATGTCCTTTATTGTGCACACATACACACACATATGCACACACACATACATATAGATAGATATTCACATATCACTTAGCATTCAGAAACTCAGATCAGGCTAAATCTTGCTTTGGATTTTTCAACAAATTAAAGTAAAATTTATATGTATTGGAAAAAAGTGGAATGAGTTAAACTATTTGATATTAAATATACTGAAATGTAAAATTGAATAACAGATCTGTAGAAAAGGAAAGTATATTACAGAGTATCTAATAGAATTCAGCAGTCCTGTAGACAAGATAGTAAAATGAGGGTAGGATGATTTGAGACAATAGCATTGAAACATGTATATTACCATATGTGAAATAGATGATCAGTTCAAGTTTGATGGTGCCCAAACAGGGCACTCAAAGCCAGTGCAGTAGGACAATTCAGAAGGATAAGATGGGGAGGGAGGTGGGAGGGGGGTTCAGGATGGAGGGACACATGTACACCTGTGGCTGATTCATGTCAATATATGGCAAATACCACCATAATATAGTAAAGTAATTAGCCTCCTATTAAGATAAATAAATTAATTTTAAAAAATAAAATGGGGAAAGATAATGTATTAATTGGAGTTGCACAGAACACACTGAATCACCAATAAAGCTCCTGACTCTCAGTTCCAGGCATCACTCCCTCACTCCTGCCCCACACCGGGGCACTTCATATCTGACACATTTTTTTCCCTCTTATGAAACTGAATAATATATACATTTATTAGCAGGATTTCCTGTTGGGTTACTAATTCATCAAAAAGTATACCTCAAAAATGTTTTGTTTCCTAGGAAGAAGTAGTGACAATTATGTTGACATATAATTGGATAAAATTAGAGCAAATTTTTTTTTCAAATAACTGGAGCTTGTGCTTTTACAGTCTTCAAAAATATCAACATAAAAATGTTTTTGATCCTCTGTTCCAATCATCATACTAATATTTAGTGTAATCACAAATGATAAACCTTATGATTTATTTTGAACATGTATTTCTGGTTTCTAAAATGCAACATATATTGATATTTCTGTTTATGGTTGAATAATTGAACAGAAGAAAGAAACTATATCCTAATATTATATCATTATTATAATTTATTTAGACTCACTAATTTATATTTCTTTGTGAGTTGAGTATATATGTATATATATATTTATTCTTCTACTTATTTATTTCTTGCAGTTGTTTTATAATGAATGATTCAAATTTTCTTATTTAGGCTTACCTGTGATTGTTAAAGTATCCATAATAAAGCTGCATTTTTATTTTGATTAAAAGCTAAATGTTATCAAAAGAAAAAACAGCAAAAAATATGTTTAACACTAAAGAAAACATTGAGTGTCACTTTATATCTTTACCAACAGAGCACAAGGAGTCTCTTTTTTTCCATATCCTTACCAATACCTACCTCTTACCTGTTTAATCAGAGAAGGCAATGGCACCCCACTTCAGTACTCTTGCCTGGAAAATCCATGGACAGAGGAGCCTGGTAGGCTGCAGTCCATGGGGTATGATAGCCATTCTAACAGGTGTAAGGTAATGTCTCATTGTGATTTTAGTTTTCCTGATTAGTAATGGATCACCTTTCATGTATTTTTTGGCCACTTGTATTTCTTTTTTGGAAAAAAAAAAAATCTGATCGTCTCTCTATTTTTAAATCAGATTATTTTTTGCTATTGAGCTGTATTGGTTTCTCATGTACTTTGAATATTAACCCCTAATCAAAAAGATGATATGTAATTATTATTATTTTTTTTCCATTCTGTAAGTTGTCTGTTTCACTCTTATTGCTTTTCCTGTTTCCTATGTTTTTGGTATCATGGTCACAAGTTATTGCAAATACCAATGTTAGGTATCTTTTTCCATATGTTTTCTTCTAGGAGTTTTATGTCAAGTTTTATCTTTATGTTTTTAATCTATTTTGAGTTATTTTTTGGTGAGTGGTATCAGTTAGGAGCCAAATTGTTTTCTTCTGTATGTGGATATGCATTTTCTCCTCCATAAAACCATATATTAAACAGACTATTCTTTCCTCATTGAGTATTTGTGACTATCTTATTAAGTATTTGTTACCATATATGCCAGGGTTTATTTCTAGGCTCTTAAACTATTGCACTGATTTATATATATATTTGTATGCTGTTTTAAAATAGTGTTTTGATTACTATGGACTTCCCTGGTGGCTCAGATGGTAAAGCATCTGTCTACAATGTGAGAGACCTGGGTTTGATCCCTAGGTTGGGAAGATTCCCTGGAGAAGGAAGTGGCAACCCACTCCGGTACTCTTGCGTTGAAAATCACATGGATAGAGGAGCTTGGTGCAGGCTACTATCCATGGGGTCACAGAGTCAGGCATGACTGAGTGACATCCCTTTCTTTCTTTCACTTTCTTTGATTACTATAATAATAAGAGTTGTATTTTGCTTGGTAATATAGTTTCAAATCAAGAAGTCTGATGCTTCTGCTTTGTTTTTCTTTTAGGGAATTGATTTGAATACTTTCCATCTTTAGTTATTCCCTGTGAATTTGGGAATATTTTTTCACTTCTGCTAAAAATTTCATTGGAATTTCGTCTTTAGTTGGAATTGTAATTTGGATTGAATTAAATTGAAATTATAGATGACTTTGGGTAGTATGAAAAATTTAACAATATTAATTCTTCCAATGTGTGTGTCTTCTCCAATTACTTTTATTACAGTCATTCATTTTATAGTGTAGAAAGCTCTCATCTTGGTTAAATTCATTCTAAGTATTGTATTGCTCTTAGTTCTATTGTGAATGAAACTGCTTATTTTATTTTTTCAGATATTTCATTATAAATATGTAGAAATACAATATGCTTTGGATATTGATTTTATATTCTGTAACTTTACTAAATATGATGATTAGTTCTAATATATTTTGGTGGAGTCTGTAGAATTTTCTATATGTAAGTTATATCATCAGAAAACAGAAAATTTACTTATTTTTTTCTGATTTGGATGACTATATTTTTATTGCCTAATTGTGCTCTAGGATTTCAAGTTAATATGTCTTAGAGGAGAAGCTTTCAACATCTCTAGTGATGATTATATCATTTCACCTTTTATTCATACAATAAACACATAACATTTATTGATTCACATATGTTGAACCATTCTTTCACATCAAAGATAAATTCCCACTTGATCTTGATGTATGAGCCCACTGGTCATTTCCCAAAGGTCTTGATAACACTGGACATTATCACTGTTTCTACTTTTTCCAATTTACAATAAAAAGGCATTGTTGTTTCATTTTGTTTATTTAATTTTGTACTGTTGTTGGGGGCCAGAGTGAGGTACTCCGCCCGTGACAAAGGTCATGAGGAAGGAGGCTCGACATACGCAAAGGCGGGATCGAGCCTCAGGAGTCCCCCTGGAACTCCTCGAGCATCTACCCCCATAACCAGAGCCTGCCTACTTTACTACTTTGTGCTCACCTACACCTCTGACTTTACGGGGGGCTGTCCCCCACCACCTCTTTTGGAGAAGGAGTTAACTTAGAGCTCCAGTTTATAATAATTCCTGGGCGTGATAAGAGTGTTTTAACCTACAAACTCCTCTGAAGGTTCTCTGGCCTGCCTGACAGGCTTGTCCGGCCACATGTGTTCACTCACAGCCTCCCAACCGTGAGAGGCACAAGATGCTTTAAACCTTCTAAAAACAGGTTCTTTAGAGAAGTTAGAAAACTATAAGTATAGTGGGCTAATTAGAAATTGTGTTGGTGAAGGGTTTTTCATTTGTTGAGCCAATGTTTGTTGCTAAGTCTCCACATCCCCTGCCCTTACACACATTAATGAATATATAGAAGAAATAACTATTAACCTTTGATATTAATCACGTTAGACCTTAGGCTAAGTAAATTCTTTCCTTAACTAAAACCCACTACACCCTCACCCTGTAGGAATGTAACTTTACTTGGGTGGCGTCTGTTTTGAGAATAATCAGCCCTGGAGAAATAAGTGTCCTGATTGACTGACCGCTGTCACAAGGAGAGGGTCGTAAATTGTCAGCAGGCCCCCCTGGCCAGAAGATGATGTAACACCCCTAAGACCTCTGTATACATTTGTATGAAGCACCTGACTTTGATAAAAGTCAGGACTGCTGACCCCGCGTGACTTTTGCATAACATCTCAGTGTATAAAAGTAGACCATGGAAAATAAAGAATTGGGATCAGTTTCTCGAAATACTGGTCTCCCCATGTCGCTCTCTCTCTCACTCTGGTTGAGTCTCCATCTGGAGCGCGGAACCCACCATGCTTACTAATTATGCCTGGGCTTCTAAGATCCGACCGGGGAGGCCTCAGTGTCTCCTCTCCTTTGGGAGAACGGAAGGACGCCTGCGGCCTACGTAAGTGGTGCAAACTTCTTGTCTTGAAGTTTTATTGGTCTCCCGCGTAAACCAAGCTACTCAGCCTCTTTTCTCCACTGAATTTTCCTACTGAGCTATCCTCATCCTATTACTCTTTATATCTTTGATAAAATATTTAAATAAATAGGTCGCCGACGCCATCCCCGCTTCGAATACCCTGGATCAGCCGGGGCAGGACCCCGGCATACTGTGTTCTCAGTGATGTCTGATTCTTTTGCGACCCCATTTTCCCCCTGGGCTCCTCTGTCCACGGGATTTTCCAGGTAAGAATACTGGAATGGGTTGCCATTTCCTTCTCTAGGGGATTTCCAGTCCAGGGATTGAACCCTCTTGAATCTCCTGCACTGGCAGATGGATTGGGTTCTTCACTATGCATCACATTAATTTAAACATTATATATGCTTTTGAACTCTTTCTTAATATCCCCATGACACTAGTGGTAAAGAATCTGCCTACCAATGCAGGAGACACAAAATGTGTGGGTTCAATCCCTGGGTCAGGAAGATCCTTTGGAGTAGGAAATGGCAACCCGCTCCAGTGATGTATCCTGGAAAGTTCCATGGGCAGAGGAGCCTGGGAGGCTACAGTCCATAGGGCCACAGAGAGTAGGACATAACTGAGCAACTAAGTACACACATACATGCTTTTGGACTTTTTCTTAAAATTAAGACTTTTTCACACTTTCGTGTTTAAGCTTGAATAATTCTTTTCAATTTACTTTTAAGATTCACTTTTAAACTAAGAGAAGAATCTCTTACTAACATATGTTGTAAACAATTTCCTCATATATTTTTCTTAATCTGTGAGAAGAGATTTATTTTAACATAGAGATTAATTATTTTGCAATCACTTTATTTTGACAAATAGTCACATTCTTCTAGTTTATGTCTCACACAAATATCAAATCTGCCTATAACTGTTTTTGTGTAAAATATGAGGTAGTGATCTAAGTCACATTTTACAAAAATCAGTACAGCTTTTAATATTGATTTAAAATTTTCCTTATATTTCATTTATACATCTATCTGTATCTGCCATAATAATTATTAAGAATTATAATAGAATGGCCTACATTGATGCAACCAGTTTTCTTTCAACATTTTCCAAGTTATCCCCATGTATAAATTTTAGGCTAATTCTATCAAGTTTATAATAAAAGCTTTAGGGATGGTGGTTGTAAAGTAATTGTGCATATTAATTTGTGAAGATTTGCTATTCTATATATCCTGAAAGACTTCAAGTGATTTGGTTTACCTGTATAGTATTTATATATATACATCCATAAGTAAAACCTATAAGTCTATATCTGTGTTGTATATGTTCAACATTTATATTTGTACAACAGTTTCTGGTGTAAGTACTGAATATATTTTTTAAATTACACTTTTTTCCCATTAGCTCAGGAAAATATAAAATAACATAGAATTGATTTGTTAATTCTATCTGTTAAGTTAGTTGAGTATTTTAGTACACTGGTGGATATTTAAAAAGCAGAAAATACAGAAAAAGGCAGTAAATGCAATTATATAAAAAAAAAAAATGACGGAGTTTAAACTTGGAAGTCGGAGAAAACTTGGTTTAATATATTACCTAGGTAAACATTTTGTAACATTAGTTCATGTCTGACCATGGGTGCATGAGTGCCAAGTCATTTCAGTCGTGTCCAACTCTGTGTAACTCTATGGACTATAGTCCCCTGGGCTCCTCTCTCCATGGGATTCTCCAGGCAGGAATACTGGAGTGTGGTCACCATACCCTATTTCAGGGGATCTTCTTGACCTAGGGATCGAACCCTTGTATCTTATGTCTCCTGCACTGGCAGGTGGATATTTATCACTAGCGCTAACTGGGAAGCCCCAGTTTATGTCTTATTTGGGCATTATAATATTGCTGCTCTCATGTAGGTGGTTTAGAGTCTAGAATATGTCTAGCATAGGACAGTTTTATTATTATTATTTAAAAAAGTTGTATGCTAAGTCACTTCAGTCGTGTCCAACTCTGTGTGACCCCATAGACAGTAGCCTACCAGGCTCCCCCATCCCTGGGATTCTCCAGGCAAGAACACTGGAGTGGGTTTCCATTTCCTTCTCCAATGCATGAAAGTGAAAAATGAAAGTGAAGTTGCTCAATCATGTCCGACTCTTAGCGACCTCATGTACTGTAGCCTACCAGGCTCCTCCGTCCATGGGATTTTCCAGGCAAGAGTACTGGAGTGGGGTGCCATTGCCTTCTCCGAAAAAGTTGTATAGAGTACTTAAATGACAACAGACAATTTTAAAGATGAACTATAATAAAAACACAAGGTTTGTGCAGTACTAGTAAGTTAATTTATGTAATCAATAACACAACTGCCAATGCAGGAGATGTAAGAGATGTGGGTTCAATCCCTGGATCAGGAGATTCCCTGGAGGTGGGCATGGCAACCCACTCCAGTAGTCTTGCCTAGAGAATCCCATGGACAGAGGAGCCTGACAGACTACAGTCCATAGCATCACAAAGAGTCAGACATGACTGAAGTGACTTAGCAGACAACATCAGTATAAAAAAGAAAAAAATTACCATTACCTCAACAGACAAAAAAATTTATTTTGGAAAAATACAACATTTATTTTTGTATATAAATTTATGCTCAGTTGGAATTGTAAGTATACTTTCTTTGCATAGTGAAGAATAGCTTTATTAAATGTTCAAAATTATTTAAACCAACAGCTAAAGTATAAAACACTTAAGAGAAATTTTCATCTGATAGCTAATTCCCAGACAATGCTTTTTATTTACAGCAGCTCTAACCATAAAATATGATTAAAATATAATCAACATTTAAAAATATTAAATAGCCAGGGAAAATCAGCATGAACATACATAAAACTGTAGAAAAATCATTAAATTTTACTAAAGAAAATTTTGAAAATGGATACATGGAAGACTTTGTTTTTTCCAAATTAATTTACTAATCAAAAGCTATGAGGTTCTGAGTAACCTTGAGGCACTGCTCCCTGTCATTGACCTCTTCTCATGAAAATTGCCACATTCACAGCTGTCTTAATGGGGCAGTCCACAGGGTACCAAAAGACCATTTAATGGAGTAAAGAAGTGGAAACTATTTAAAGACCCTGTATAGAAGAATATCTCTTTGGAAGAGGAAAAACATGAAGAGTAACAGAATAAGCTAAACTTTTAATTTGAGGGCATTCAAGTTATGGTTCAAATTACTACTCCTGAGGAATTCATAGTTAGTCAAATCCAGCTATGAAATCCCAAAATAGTTAAGTATAATTAACTGAATTTCTATAGGATTTTTATCTTCCTTAATACTATGAAAAATTATTCTAATGTATGAGTCAGGCAGTTCAGATGATAAAGAATCTGCCTGCAATGCGGGAGACCTGGGATCAATCCCTAGGTCAGGGAAGATCCCCTGGAGAAGGGAATGGCAACCCACTACAGTATTCTTTCCTGGAGAATCTTATGGACAGAAGGGCCTGAGGGGCTACAGTCCATGGCATTACAAAGAAAGAGTTGGACACAACTGAGCAACTAACACTTTCACTCCTTACCAAAAAAAAAAAAAAAAAACAAACTTAAAGCTTTGGTATACTTTTAGAAATTAAACATGAGAAAGTTTATCTTATTCAACACCACATGAACAACATCTATTTACGTGAGTTCATGGGTGTGTGTGTGAGAGAGAGAGAGACAGAAAGAGAGAAATCAAGATCAACTTATCTAACTACAGAAATGTTGATGATTTTCAATAACATAACACCCTCCCCACAGAAAGCATCTTGAAAGATTATTATTAAATAATAAATAAAAAAAGAGGCAGGTACAATGATTTAAAGATAGACCATGATTATTTATAATACTATTTAAATCTCTTAGAAACTCATTCATAATTTTAAATCAATTAAAATAAAAATTTTATTTTTGTGATAAATTTTGACATGCTTTAACAAAGAAGTAAATTATCTTCTGATTATTAAGATACTTGTAGGAAGTGAAAAGCAACAGTGAAAGTCACTCAGTCCTGTCTACTCTTTGCGACCCCATGGACTCTTCAGTTCTAGTGGGTTTCCCTACTTTCTTCAATTTAAGTCTGAATTTGACAATAAGCAGTTCATGATTTGAGCCACAATCAGCTCCGAGTCTTGTTTTTGCTGACTGTATAGAGCTTCTCCATTTTTGGATGCAAAGAATATATCAGTCTGATTTTGGTATTGACCATCTGGTGATGTCTATGTGTAGAGACTTCTCTTGTGTTGTTGAAGAGGGTGTTTGCTATGACCAGTGAGTTCTATTGGCAAAACTCTGTTAGCCTTTGACCTGCTTTGTTTCATACTCCAAAGCCAGATTTGCCTGTTACTCCACGTTTCTCTTGACTTCCTACTTTTGCATTCCAGTCCCCCATAATGAAAAGGACATCTTTTGGGGGTGTTAGTTATAGAAGGTCTTGTAGGTCTTCATAGAACCATTCAACTTCAATTTCTTCAGCATTACTGGTCAGTGCATAGACTTGGATTACTGTAATGTTGAATGGTTGGGCTTGGAAATGAACAGAGATCATTCTGTCATTTTTGAGATTGGTTCCAAGAACTGCATTTTGGACTCTTTTTGTTGACTATGATGGATACTCCATTTCTTCTAAATGATTCTTGCCCACAGTAGTAGGTATAATGGGTATCTGCATTAAATTCACACATACCAGTCCATTTTAGTTCACTGATTCCTAAAATGTCAATGTTCACTCTTTCCATCTCCTATTTGACCACTTCCAATTTGCCTTGATTCATGGACCTAACATTCCAGGTTCCTATGCAACATTGCTCTTTACAGCATCAGACCTTGATTCTATCATCAGTCACATCCACAGCTGGGTATTGTTTTTCCTTTGGCTCCATCTCTTCATTCTTTCTGGAGTTATTTCTCCAACTATCTTCAGTAGCATATTGGGCATCTACTGACATGGGGAGTTCATTTTCATGAACTCCTATCTTTTTGTCCTATCTTTTTGTCTCTTGTGCTGTTTATGGGCTCTCAAGGCAAGCGTACTGAAATAGTTTGCCATTCCTTTGTCCAGTGGACCACGTTTTGTCAGAACTCTCCACCATGACCTGTCCATCTTGGGTGGTCCTACATGGCATAGCTCATAGTTTCATTGAGTTAGGCCAGCTGTAGTCTATGTGATCAGTTTGGTTAGTTTTCTGTGACTGTGGTTTTTAGTCTGTCTGCCCTCTGATGGAGAAGGATAAGAAGCTTAAGGAAGCTTCTGAATGGGAGAGACTGACTGAGGGGGAAACTGGATCTTGTTTGGATGGGCAGGGCCATGCTCAGTAAATCTTTAATCCTTTATTGCTGTTGATGGGTGGGGCTGTCTTCTCTGTTGTTTGACCTGAGGCCAAACTGTGGTGGAGGTAAGGAAAATAATGGTGATCTCCCTCAAAAGGTTCTGTGCGTGCACTGCTGCACTCATTGCCTCCGACCCTGCAGCAAACCCCCATGAATTCACGCCTCTACAGGAGATTCCTGAACACTCTCGGGCAAGTCTAGGTCTGTCTCTTGTGGGGTGTCATTGCTCCTTTCTCCTGAGAAGGAAATCTGGGTGAGGGGAAAGGGGAAGATGAGGCATTTATCATGCCAAGAGACCATTTAATCTGACACAATGATACCTGCTTCCAAAGGGTCTTTGTTCCAGGAGTCCCAGGCACTTTAAGACATCTCTCTGAATAGCTACACATCCTTTCCTTGTAGATAGCTCTCCTCCCAAGTTTTCTTCTTGTAAAAAAAAAAAAAAATTACCCTCAGTGGTAAGTGTACCCCAAAATAGGATACATTGTTCAGAAAGGCTGGAATCACTGCTCTTTTGAATTGATGACCTGTCCAGGAGCTGGGGCTGGGAGAATGGCTGGATAGCGATGGCGATCCCGCCTGGGCGGCAGGCACCAGTGCACTGCCCGCAGGGCTCCTGCAGCACCAGCAGCATCCGTAGCAGCACTAGCAGTGCACCCACCTCTCAGGCCGACACAGCCTGCATTTCTCTTTATTTATTTATTTATTTATTTATTTTTTTGGACTGTGCTGGGTCTTTCTTCCTTGCGGCATTCAGGCTTTCTCTAGTTGCTGTGAGCAGAGGCTACTCACTAACAGCATTGTATAGGCTTCTCAAAGTGGTGGCTTCTTTTGTTGAGGAGCACGGGCTCGGTAGTTGTGGTGCTTGGGCTTAGCTGCTGCTGTTGCTGCTGCTGCTGCTGCTGCTGCTAAGTCGCTTTAGTCGTGTCTGATTCTGTGCGACCCCATGGACGGCAGCCCACCAGGCTCCCCTGTTCCTGGGGCTTAGCTGCCCCGTGCAATGTGAGGTATGGTACCGTATGATTAAATTGGGGTGTTGTCCTCCTCACGCTCAGCCAAAGATGCACCAGGTAGGGATGAATTCGACTCCTGGTCCTGGCTCTGGCTGCGGCTCCACAGAATGAATCTCTCTATCTCTGCCCCAACTCCGACTCTGGCAACACGGAAGTTTTACAGGAACTTCTAAATCCAACAGGCTGGATTTAGAAAAGGCAGAGGAACCAGAGATCAAATTGCCAAAACCCACTGGATCACCGAAAAAGCAAGAGAGTTCCAGAAAAATATCTACTTCTGCATTATTGACTACACCAAAGCCTTTGACTGTGTGGATCACAACAAACTGTGGAAAATTCTTCATGAGGTGGGAATACCAGACAACCTGACTTGCCTCCTGAGTTGATTTAAAACTCAACACTCAGAAAACTAAGATCATGGCATCTAGTCCCATCACTTCATGGCAAATAGATGGGGAAACAGTGGAAACAGTGAGAGACTTTATTTTCTTGGGCCCCAAAATCACCACAGAAGGTGACTTCAGCTATGAAATTAAAAGATGCTTGCTCTTGGAATAAAAGCTATGACCAACCTAGATAGCATATTCAAAAGCAGAGACATTACTTTGCCAACAAAGGTCCATCTAGTTAAAGCTATGGTTTTTCCAGAGTTTGGCTATAGTGAGAGTTGGACTATAAAGAAAGCTGAGCACCAAAGAATTGATGTTTTTGAACTGTGGTGTTAGAGAAGACTCTTGAGAGTCCCTGGGACTGCCAGGAGATCCAACCAATCAATCAATCCTAAAGAAAATCAGTCCTGAATATTCATTGGAAGGACTGATGAAGCTGAAACTCCAGTACTTTGGCCTCCCGATGCGAAGAACCAACTCATTGGAAAAGACCCTGATGCTGGGAAAGATTGAAGGCAGGAGGAGAAGGGGACAACAGAGGATGAGATGGTTGGATGGCATCGCTGACTCAGTGGACATGAGTTTGAGCAGGCTCTGGGAGTTGGTGACAGCCAGGTAAGCCTGGCAGGCTGCAGTCCATAGGGTCGCAAAGAGTCGGACATGACTGAGTGAGTGAACTGATGGACTGGACTGTTCAGTTCAGTTCATTTTAGTTGCTCAGTTGTCTCGGACTCTGGGACACCATGCACTACAGCATGCCAGGCTTCCCTTCCATCACAGCTCCCAGAAGTTGCTCAAACTCATGTCCATCCAGTACATGATGCCATCTAACCATCTCATCCTCTGTTGTTCCCTTCTCCTCCCACCTTCAGTCTTTCCCAGCATCAGGGTCTTTTCCAATGAGATGGTTCTTTACAACAGGTGGACAAAGTATTGGCTTGCAATGGCCACTGTATTCTATGGAATTCTCCAGGCCAGAATACTGAAGTGGGTAGCCTTTCCCTTCTTCAGGGCATCTTTACAACCTAGGAATCGAACCCAGGTCTCCCATGTTGCAGGTGGATTCTTTACCAACTGAACCACAAGGGAAGCCCAAGAATACTGGAATGGGTAGCTTATCCCTTCTCCAGCTGATCTTCCTGACCCAGGAATCGAACTGGGGTCTCCTGCATTTCAGGTGGGTTCTTTACCGACTATAAGGGAAGCCCCACTTGTAGGAAATTATCCTTTTAATCGAATTAAAATGTTGCTTTATCATTTTTCTTGTAATTGCCCATAATTTCTTTTTCCTTTTTTAGGGAGGGTGGCTTTGTCTTGACATAATTTGAAACAAAAAACAAGAAGTATAACATAAGAAAATCACATACACCTTTTATACAGATTCCCCAACTATGGCCCATTTTTCTTCTTTACATTTTGCTCCATTTTCTCTTTTTTCATTCTCTCTCTATAAATACACCAGAAATATATATTTGCATATACCATTATGTTGAACAAATGAGTGAATAAAATACTTTTGTACTTAGTCATGTCTGACTCTTTGTGAATCCATGGACTGTAGCCTGCCAGGCCCCTCTGCCCATGGAATTTCCCAGCAAGAATAATGGATTGGGTTGCCGTTTCCTCCTCCAGGGTATCTTTCTGACACTCATAAATAATTTAATGTTTATATCCCAAGGGTAAACAAAAAATTTCATAACCACAGGGAAGTTTTCAAAATTAGGAAATGTAGCATAAATACAACAATATTATCTAAAAATTCATATTCACATTTCTTGAGATGTATCAGTCTTTAATGGCCTTTTTCCTCCTTCTGTGCCACATTACATGTAATCGTCATGTCTCTCTAATCTTAAACAGATTTTGAGCGTGGAAATGTTTTTTCTTTGCCTTAAATTTTCCCATATTTTAATTGCAGTAAGACTTTTGAAATACATACAAGTAAAAGCAGATTTAATTTCAAAATATCAATAAATATTCACACTAATTTAAATGATTACACATGTGTAAAACAAAATTAGAAATTACAATGAATTTTTGTGGAAGTAAGAGTATTACCATCAAATAATTTCAGAAAATATGAGAAACTAAAGAATTTGTATTTATTTTTGCATGTGTATAAATTCTCTATTTATATAAATTTTTCTTTTAGTCAAAATTGCATTGTTGTTTAGTCACTAAGTCGTGTCCAACTCTTTGCAAACCCATGGACTGCAACACAATAGGCTTTCCTGTCCTTCACCATCTCATGGAGTTTGCTCAAACTGATGTCCATTGAGTCAGTGATGCCATTCAACCATCTCATCCTCTGTTACCCACTTCTCCTCCTGTCCTCAATCTTTCCTATCATCAAGACCTTTTCCAATGAGTTGGTTCTTAGTATCAGGTAGCCAAAGTATTGGAGCTTCAGCTTCAGCATCAGTTCTTCCAACGAATATTCAGAATTGATTTCCTTTAGAATGACTGGTTTAATCTACTTGCTGTCCAAAGAACTCTTAAGAGTCTTTTCCAACACCACCATTCAAAAGCTGCAATACTTCAGCACTCAACCTCTTTATGATCCAACTCTCCCATCTGTACATGACTACTGGAAAAACCATTACTTCTCTTTTTTTAGATTTTAGGAAATTAAGTAATATTTTCATTAAAATCACAGAGAAATTGTATTTGAGCTAATTTTAGAGTATGTAACTTTCCTTATGTTCCCCTTAAAAATTCACTGCTTGAGAGGAATGTATATAAATATATTTATAAGCTTTAAAACTATAGAAAGTTCAAGCAGGCAATCAATACTTTTGAGTGCCAAGTATGTAAAAAAGAATAGAGAATGCAATGGTGGTGGAGGTGTTTTAAGTTGGCTATTACCATATTAAGTAGAAACTGCTACAGCCATAGTTGTGCTTTTCCAGTGCAGAAATCTTCTGTCATCTTTCCTTTATATTTTCAAACCCAAAGCCTGGATCATAATCTTGCAGATAGGAAGCAGTTAAATGCTATGCTTAATTTATAAATGGAATTGCTAACCTGGTTGAAAAACTGGTTAAAGAAAAATATATAATTTAAATTAAATAAAGAATGGGTATACAAAATGTTCATAATAAAGAAACATAAAGAACATGCAAAAGACATATGCCTTAAATCACAAAATAACTGCTTTCAATGGCAATTATTTGTTGAACCTAACCTTTTATTTTTTTACTGACACTTAACAGTACCCTGAAGAAACAAAGATTAAGCATATTGGAGTAAATTCTAAGAAGGAGAAAGAAAAAATTTAAATGAACACTATTTTTTCCTCTCTATATTCTCAGGTAGTGGGCCTTCTCCCATGCTTGCCAGCTCTTAACGCAGTTTTTTAAAAAACTGAAGAAAATTCAGTAGCTTTTTTTTTTTTTTTTATAAGGCCCATTTAATCTCAGAGGAGACGTATTCTGTAGGTATTTTCATGTTTTGTTTACAACTGAAGCCTCATGATTAGGATACGAGAGAAGAAAAATGCTTTCTTTTCCTTTTCAACATGAAATGCGTGCTAAGATTTTGATGTAATGTTTTTGGATCCTCTAAAACTTCAAATGTTTCCCAAACCTTTGGATGGCTATATGGTAGATATTCAAATTTGTGTGGCATGCTGAAGTAGCATCTGAGATACACAGAAATTTAGGAGAGGGACTCCATTAACATATTAAAAATAACAACTTCTAAAGCTTACACAGACCATCTGACCTGCCTCTTGAGAAACCTATATGCAGCTCAGGAAGCAACAGTTAGAACTGGACATGGAACAGCAGACTGCTTCCAAATAGGAAAAGGAGTATGTCAAGGCTGTATATTGTCACCCTGCTTATTTAACTTATATGCAAAGTACATCATGAGAAACGACGGGCTGGAAGAAGCACAAGCTGGAATCAAGATTGCTGGGAGAAATATCAAGAACCTCAGATATGCAGATGACACCACCCTTAGGGCAGAAAGTGAAGACGAACTAAAAAACCTCTTAATGAACGTGAAAGAAGAGAGTGAAAATGTTGGCTTAAAGCTCAACATTCAGAAAATGAAGATCATGGCATCTGGTCCCATCACTTCATGGGAAATAGATGGGGAAACAGTGGAAACGGTGTCAGACTTTATTTTTGGGGGCTCCAAAATCACTGCAGATGGTGCCTGCAGCCATGGAATTAAAAGACGCTTATTCCTTGGAAGAAAAGTTATGGCCAACCTAGCTGCTGCTGCTGCTGCTGCTAAGTCACTTCAGTTGTGTCCAATTCTGTGCGACCCCATGGACTGCAGCCTACCAGACTTCTCCGTCCATGGGATTCTCCAGGCAAGAACACTGGAGTGGGTTGCCATTTCCTTCACCATGGCCAACCTAGATAGCATATGGAAAAGCAGAGACATTACTTTGCCAACAAGGGTCCGTCTAGTCAAGGCTATGGTTTTTCCAGTGGTCATGTATGGATGTGAGAGTTGGACTGTGAAGAAAGCTGAGTGCTGAAGAATTGATGCTTTTGAACTGTGGTGTTGGAGAAGACTCTTGAGAGTCCCTTGGACTGCAAGGAGATCCAACCAGTCCATTCTGAAGGAGATCAGCCCTGGGATTTCTTTGGAGGGAATGATGTTAAAGCTGAAACTCCAGTACTTTGGCCACCTCATGCGAAGAGTTGACTCATTGGAAAAGACTCTGATCCTGAGAGGGATTGAGGGCAGGAGGATAAGGGGACAACAGAGGTGAGATGGCTGGATGGCATCACTGACTCAACGGACAAGAGTTTGAGTGAACTCCAGGAATTGGTGATGGACAGGGAGGCCTGGCATGCTGTGATTCATGGATTCACAAAGAGTTGGACACGACTGAGTGACTGAACTGAACTGAACTGAACTGCAAGTTTACACTGGTGTTTTCTCTGTCACTTAGGTAATGTTTTTATAGTGATAGGAGATTAACAATGTATGTAAAAAACATAGACTTGCTGGTAAGATTGTCCTTCTTTGAGAGATGCAAAATTGGATCATTCATGATTTCAGTTAGCATAATATAGTCAGCCTTTCTCAATATCTCTCTTTCCCCTGCTGACCTAAAACAAATGGCTTCCTATTATTTCTCTATCAAAACATTGGCTTATTCAGAATCAACATTGAATTACAATTAGAGATCTGCAACCATGGTGAGTCACTTGCAAGTACTCTGCACAGTGGAAGAGTTGACAGTTCAACATGTACTGGTTTTTCAAAGAATAAATGCTAAGAGTATGTCATTGGGTGACCTCTTGCCGGAAAAGATGAGAAAGTTTTTCTTCTTCTTTTTGGGAAAGAGAAGACAATACTTCCCGACAAAGGTCCATCTAGTCAAAGCTATGGTTTTTCCAGTAGTCATGTACGTATATGAGAATTGAACCATAAAGAAAGCTGAGCACCAAAGAATTGATGCCTTTGAACTGTGGTGTTGGAGAAGATTCTTGAGAGTCCCTTGGACTGCAGGGAGATCAAACCAGTCAATTCTAAAGGAAGTCAGTCCTGAATATTCACTGGAAGGACTGATGCTGAAGCTAAAACTCCAATACTTTGGCCACCTGGCTGTGAAGAACTGACTTACTGGAAAACTCTGATGCTTGGAAAGATTGAAGGCAGGAGGAAAAGGGGACAACAAAGAATGATATAGTTGGACGGCATCATCGACTTGATGGAATGAGTTTGAGCAAGCTCCAGGAGTTGGTGATGGACAGGGAAGCCTGGCATGCTGCAGTCCTTAGGGTCACAAAGAGTTGGACACAACTGAGTGACTGAACTGAACTGATTTCATAGGAAATGAGCTCTCCCTTTACTGGCCTCCTGGCTACATTTTTGAGTTTTTTTTTCATTAATTTTTATATTTCCCCCTTTTGATCAAGCTATTTTTCTCAAAGCAACAGTAATCAAGAGTTAATTTTTTTTTTTTTTTCTTTCAACAGCTTTTTCCCCCACATGCAAGAAAGGACTTTTGCCGGGAGCAATCTCCCGGCATATTGCATATTGAGTGCATATTGCATATTGCATATTGAGTGCAGCACTTTCCAGAGCATCATCTTTCAGGATCTGGAATAGTTCAACTGGAATTCTATCACTGCCGGGAGCCAGAGTGAGGAACTCCGCCCGTGGCAAACGTCATGAGGAAGGAGGCTCGGCATACACAAAGGCGGGATCGAGCCTCAGGAGTCCCCCTGGAAATTCTCAAGCATCTACCCCCAAAACCAGAGTCTGCCTACTTTCGGCTTTGTGCTTTCAATTACACCTCTGACTTTACAGGGGGTTGTCCCCCACTACCTCTCTCTGAAAAAAGAGTTAGCTTACAGCTCCAGTTAATAATTCCTGGGTGTGACAGCGTTTCAACCTACAAACTCCTTTGGAAATCCTCTAGCCTGCCTGAATAGGTTTTTCTGGCCACATGTGATTGTTCAGAGCCTCCCAACTGTGAGAAACAGGAGATGTTCTAAACTGTCTAAACACAGATTCCTTTGAGTAGTTACAAGACTGATTAGAAATTGTATTGGTGAAGGGTTTTTCACTTGTTGGGCCAATGTTTGCTGGTAAGTCTCCATACCCCTTACCTACTGTGTCCTTGGCAGTGTATTGATTGATATAATGGGTGTATAGAAATGTAAGTAGTAGCCTCAATGTTTGTAACCTTGGACCCTTGAGTTAATTCTTTTCTTGATTGAGCCCACCTCACCTTTGCCCTATAGGAGTGCAACTTTATCCAGTGCTTTTTTGGAGGCTGGTGCCTGACTTTAGAATAATCACCTTTAGAGAAAAACAAGTTTCTTAAAATGTTAACAGGCTTCCTGGCCAGAAGATGATGAAAATCACCTGAACTTTTGCATATGATAAGTTTGCAGGAAGAAAGCCTGGCTTGCTGCATGACTCTACCCCTTCCCCCATTATCCTCTATGCATAACTTAAGGTATAAAAACTACTTTGAAAAATAAAGTGCGAGCCTTGTTCACCGAAAATTGGTCTCCCCATGTCGTTCTTTCTCTCACCTTCTGGCTGAATTATTCAGCCTCTTTTCTCCACTGAATTTCCTCACTGAGCTATCCTTATTCTATTACTCTTTATATCCTTAATTAACGTTTAATTAAGCAGTTGTTTCCTGATCCTCGCCAACGCCGTCCCCGCTTCGAATTCCCTGGATCCACCGGGGCTGGACTCCGGCAGACTTTCCCTGGGATTAATGTCCCACATCAGAAGGAAAGTACACAAACTGAAAACTTACTGATGTCACATTCAATTAATAAGGATTGTTAGGAAGGAAAACTCTTAGGCATATTTTATCAAAAGTCAGTGTTATAAAAATCATAGACATTGGAGTAATATGAAGCATTATATTATAAGCAAATATTTAGTGGACAAACTTCCAACAGGCCTGATTCAAATGTCTTAGAAAGCTCTATCATAAGTTGTCATCAGTTTCAATTCCTGGAAACATTTACTTTAAGTTTACCAGATGATGTGCAGATCCAGTAAGAACTTGATGCTTTCTTTATCTTTGTCCTGGAAATTCTAGAGTCTATTTCCTGGAATTCAGTGGCACAAGGGTTGGTTAGCAGTACCTGATAGGAACCTTTCCAGTGAAGTTGGTGTCTTTTCCAATAGATGAAATCTCTAGGGTGAAAGGTGTGATGTTCAGGGTCTTTTTCTCCTGAGAAAACATTGTGAATGATTGCTATATCAAAACATGGTTGCTTTTAATAGAAACAATATGACTTTTGTATTATTTCGGCCAGAACATTTGTTCAGGTTTTCCCATAAGATGCAATGGGAAATTTTGAATGAATTTTTTGGCAAAATCAATGATATTGGAGCATTTCTATTTTTATTACTTGTGTTTAAAAGAACCAAGTGCATTGATGTCCTGTAACTATCTCAAAGGATCAGAATTTATGAGTTCCAAAAGGAGTGGATCTGATATTTAGAAAGACCAAAGAATGCTTTTCACAAAGGAATTTGACTTTTGCCAATTAAGCCTTATGAGTGTGCTAGACTAAACAGAGAACTGATGGTGGCTAGTGCAATCAAACTCTTATAAGACTGTCCAATTGCACACCCTTTCTTAACTGCCTGAGTGACAAAATGGAGTCCTCAATTATTATAAATTTCTAGAGGACTTCCATAGGTAAAGACAATACATTCCAAAAGAATTTTGCCCACAGAAGAAGGAGTAACCTGTCTGCAAGGGAAAACTTTAGTCTAGAGTGAAAATATACAGAACATGACTAAACATATATCCATGACACTGAGAATGTAGAAAAAAAATCCCATTGCCAATATTCAAATGGTCTATTAGGTAGTTGAAAGCATTTGTGAGCAGTATGAACAGGTTTTCTTGCTTTGTACTATGGACCAATGGAACAGTGAAGTAGGCATTTTTCACAAACTTGTTCATCTTTCTCCAGCAATATTGACTCATGAATGCTAATATTTGTTATTAGACCATTAGTTTAATGTATATACAGTGGTTAAGAGTTGGAATTTTAGTCACTCTTGTAATACTGGGTTACTATTTGGTAATACGGAGAAGGCAATGGTACCCCACTCCAGTACTCTTGCCTGGAAAATCCCATGGATGGAGGAGCCTGTTGGGCTGCAGTCAATGGGGTCACTAAGAGCCGGACACAACTGAGCGACTTCACTTTCTCTTTTCACTTTCATGCATTGGAGAAGGAAATGGCAACCCACTCCAGTGTTCTTGCCTGGAGAATCCCAGAAATGGGGAAGCCTGGTGGGCTGCCATCTATGGGGTCACACAGAGTCAGACACGACTGAAGTGACTTAGCATAGCATAGCATAGCATTTGGTAATAAATAAGAGCTTTCTCTTTTTATCAAACTAATGATTGTTGAATATCCAATCTTGCTTTTCCTTTATTGAGGCTAAATTGTTGGGTTCTCTAGCAAGATTTTTCCCAAGGTAACATTTGAGGAATTATCTCTTTGAACCATGACAATAGTTTGGCTGCTATTGGTTCCTTTAAGGTCAGCTTTGTGTGTGTGTGTGTGTGGAATGTCAGCAAGGGGATTTTCCCTAGATTCCAGGGAGTCAAGTTAAAAATGTTCTGGAATTTAATAATAGTTGAAGCAGCAGGTAAAAATATCACATCTAATAATTTCTGAAAATAAGGACCATTTCCAATCTTATTTCTGCTAGATGTATGAAAGTCATGTTGCTTCTATAATATTCCAAAATTGTGAGCTACTCCAAAAGTATATTTACTATCAGTTTAGCTCAGTTCAATTCAGTCGCTCAGTTGCGTCTGACTCTTTGTGACCCAATGAATCACAGCAACACCAGGCCTCCCTGTCCATCACCAACTCCTGGAGTTCACTCAAACTCATGTCCATCGAGTCGGTGATGCCATCCAGCCATCTCATCCTCTATCGTCCCCTTCTCCTCCTGCCCCCAATCCCTCCCAGCATCAGAGTCTTTTCCAATGAGTCAACTCTTCGCATGAGGTGGCCAAAGTATTGGAGTTTCAGCCTCAGCATCAGTCCTTCCAATGAACACCTAGGACTGATCTCCTTTAGGATGGACTGGTTGGATCTCCTTGCAGTCCAAGGGACTCTCAAGAGTCTTCTCCAACACCACAGTTCAAAAGCATCAATTCTTTGGCACTCAGCTTTCTTCACAGTCCAACTCTCACATCCATACATGACCACTGGAAAAACCATAGCCTTGACTAAACAGACCTTTGTTGGCAAAGTAATATCTCTGCTTTTCCATATGCTATCTAGGTTGGTCATAACTTTCCTTCCAAGGAATAAGCGTCTTTAATTTCATGGCTGCACTCATCATCTGCAGTGATTTTGGAGTCCCCAAAAATAAAGTCTGACACTATTTCCACTGTTTCCACATCTATTTCCCATGAAGTGATGGGACCAAATGCCATGATCTTCATTTTCTGAATGTTGAGCTTTAAGCCAACTTTTTCACTCTCTTCTTTCACGTTCATCAAGAGACTTTTTAGTTCCTCTTCACTTTCTGCCATAAGGGTGGTGTTATCTGCATATCTGAAGTTATTGATGTTTCTCCCAGAAATCTGGATTCCAGCTTGTGTTTCTTCCAGCCCAGCGTTTCTCATGATGTACTCTGCATATATGTTAAATAAGCAGGGTGACAATATACAGCCTTGATGTACTCCTTTTCCTATTTGGAACCAGTCTGTTGTTCCATGTCCAGTTCTAACTGTTGCTTCCTGACCTGCATATAGGTTTCTCAAGAGGCAGGTCAGGTGGTCTGGTATTCCCATCTCTTTCAGATATTTACTACAGGTATAAATAAATACTGGTAGTTTTGCCCTTGGCTAAAGTACAAGCCCATGTAAGAACATATAATTCAGCTTGTTGGGCTGAAGTATCTGTCAGTAACGATGTTACCTCAAAAGGAGTTAAGCATGACTAGCAAAATTTGCCATTGTCACCTTTAAATAACAACCATCAGTGAACCATGAGAAGTCACCATTACCCAAGTGAATTTCTAGCAAATCATCGGAATGAGTTAAGAAAATGATCTATCAGTGATAAGCAGTTGTGAGGGACTCAGCCTTTGACAGAGGGGAATAGAATAACGGGATAAGATTAATGTAATATAAAAGAGTTATATGAGGAAAAGTTAACAAAAAGACTTTATAGGTGTTGAGGTGTTTATTGAGAAACGTTGAATAAGATGAGAATTCAGGATGGTTTCTATTGCATGAGTTATAAAAATGATTAAGGGGGAATCCATAACAGTTTACTTAGTGGAATTAACCAAAGGGCAGTGGCAATGATTTCTCTGAGGCAAGGGGAAGTCCCTGTGCCACGGGATCTAGTAGCTGGCTATAATACACTATCAGTCAATGCTGGTTCCCATGTTTTTTGATGAGTAGCCCAAGGACATCCCTTCTCTTTTATATACAAATGGAAAAAGAGAATCTAATCATTCGAATGCCCAAGGGCGGGAGGGTTTATCAAACTCTCCATTAAGGTCTTAAAGGTTCTATCACCTAGTTCTTCCCTTAAAATTTGTTAAAGTTTTTGTTCTTTTTTTTTTTTTTCCCAGAAAATACTTTATTTATTTATTTATTTATTTTTTATCCTCTTTATTTTTTTTAAATTTTATTTTATTTTTTAAACTTTACATAATTGTATTAGTTTTGCCAAATATCGAAATGAATCCGCCACAGGTATACATGTGTTCCCCATCCTGAACCCTCCTCCCTCCTCCCTCCCCTCCCCTCCTTCTGGGTCGTCCCAGTGCACTAGCCCCAAGCATCCAGTATTGTGCATCGAAACTGGACTGGCAACTCATTTCTTACGTGATATTTTACATGTTTCAATGTCATTCTCCCAAATCTTCCCACCCTCTCCCTCTCCCACAGAGTCCATAAGACTGTTCTATACATCAGTGTCTCTTTTGCTGTCTCATACACCGGGTTATTGTTACCATCTTTCTAAATTTCATATATATGCATTAGTATATTGTATTTATGTTTTTCCTTCTGGCTTACTTCACTCTGTATAATAGGCTCCAGTTTCATCCACCTCATTAGAACTGATGCAAATGTATTCTTTTTAATGGCTGAGTAATACTCCATTGTGTATATGTACCACAGCTTTCTTATCCATTCATCTGCTGATGGACATCTAGGTTGCTTCCATGTCCTGGCTATTATAAACAGTGCTGTGATGAACATCGGGGTACACACGTCTCTTTCAATTCTGGTTTCCTCAGTGTGTATGCCCAGCAGTGGGATTGCTGGATCATAAGGCAGTTCTATTTCCAGTTTTTTAAGGAATCTCCACACTGTTCTCCATAGTGGCTGTACTAGTTTGCATTCCCACCAACAGTGTAAGAGGGTTCCCTTTTCTCCACACCCTCTCCAGCATTTATTGCTTGTAGACTTTTGAATCGAAGCCATTCTGACTGGCATGAAATGGTACCTCATTGTGGTTTTGATTTGCATTTCTCTGATAATGAGTGATGTTGAGCATCTTTTCATGTGTTTGTTAGTCATCTGTATGTCTTCTTTGGAGAAATGTCTATTTAGTTCTTTGGCCCATTTTTTGATTGGGTCATTTATTTTTCTGGAATTGAGCTGCAGGAGTTGCCTGTATATTTTTTAGATTAGTTGTTTTTCAGTTGCTTCATTTGCTATTATTTTCTCCCATTCTGAAGGCTGTTTTTTCACCTTGCTTATATTTCCTTTATTGTGCAGAAGCTTTTAAGTTTAATTAGGTCCCATTTGTTTATTTTTGCTTTTATTTCCAATATTCTGGGAGGTGGGTCATAGAGGATCCTGCTGTGATATATGTCGGAGAGTGTTTTGCCTATGTTTCCCTCTAGGAGTTTTATAGTTTCTGGTCTTATGTTGAGATCTTTAATCCAATTTGAGTTTATTTTTGTGTATGATATTAGAAAGTGTTCTAGTTTCATTCTTTTAGAAGTGGTTGACTAGTTTTCCCAGCACTACAAAGGAGGCAAGAATATACATTGTCTTTAATCCATTGTATATTCTTGCCTCCTTTGTCAAAGATAAGGTGTCCATAGGTATGTGGATTTATCTCTGGGCTTTCTATTTTGTTCCATTGATCTATATTTCTGTCTTTGTGCCAGTACCATACTGTCTTGATGACTGTGGCTTTGTAGTAGAGCCTGAATGAAAGATCAGAAAGAGAAACTAAGGAAATAAGCCCATTTACCATTGCAACAAAAAGAAAGAAATACCTAGGGATTAACCCATCTAAGGAAGCAAAAGACCTGTATGCAGAAAACCATAAGACACTGATGAAAAAAATCAAAAATGGCATAAAATGATGGAGAGATATACCATGTCGTTGGTTTGGAAGAATTAATATTGTGAAAATGAATATACTATTCAAATAATCTACAGATTTGATGCAATTCCAATCAAATTAGCAGTGGCAATTTTCACAGAACTAGAACAAAAGTTTTTATAATTTGTATGGAAACACTAAAGACCCTGAAGAGACAAAGCAATCTTGAGAAAGGAAAATAGAGCTGGAGGAATCAAGCTCTCTGACTTATGACCATACTACAAGGCTAAAGTCATCAAACTAAATGGTACTGGCATAGAAACAGAAATATAGACTAATGGAACAGGATAGAAAGCCCAGAGATAAACCCATGTTTGTATGGTCACCTAGTCTATGACAAAACAGGCAAGAATATACAATGGAGAAAAGAGGATCTCTTCAATAAATGATGCTTGGAAAATTGGACAATAATAAAGATATGTTGCAAAAATTAATTTTTCTTAAACTTGAATTGGGAAACCTTAGCCCTGAATCATCTAAAACTGAATGGAATACCTATTTTGATTGGCAATTGATGGATTGAAGAAAGTAGGGAAAACCACTAGACCATTCAGGTATGACATAAATCAAACCCCTTATGATTATACAGTGGAAGTGAGAAATAGACTTAAGGGCCTAGATCTGATAGATAGAGTGCTTGATGAACTATGGAATGAGGTTCGTGACATTGTACAGGAGACAAGGATCAAGACCATCTCCACGGAAAGGAAATGCAAAAAAGCAAAATGGCTGGCTGGGGAGGCCTTACAAATAGCTGTGAAAAGAAGAGAAGTGAAAAGCAAAGGAGAAAAGGAAAAATATAAACATCTCAATGCAGAGTTCCAAAGAAGAGCAAGAAGAGATAAGAAAGCCTTCTTCAGCAATCAATGCAAAGAAATAGAGGGAAACAACAGAATGGGAAAGAATAGGGATCACTTCAAGAAAATCAGAGATACCAAAGGAATATTTCATGCAAAGATGGGCTCAATAAAGGACAGAAATGGTATGGACCTAACAGAAGCAGAAGATATTAAGAAGAGATGGCAAGAATACATAGAAGAACTGTACAAAAATGATCTTCACGACCCAGATAATCACGACGGTGTGATCACTGCCCTAGAGCCAGACATCCTGGAATGTGAAGTCAAGTGGGCCTTAGAAAGCATCACTACGAACAAAGCTAGTGGAGGTGATGGAATTCCAGTTGAGCTATTCCAAATCCTGAAAGATGATGCTGTGAAAGTGCTGCACTCAGTATGCCAGCAAATTTGGAAAACTCAGCAGAGGCCACAGGACTGGAAAAGGTCAGTTTCCATTCCAATCCCAAAGAAAGGCAATGCCAAAGAATGCTCAAACTACTGCACAATTGCACTCATCTCACATGCTAGTAAAGTAATGCTCAAAATTCTCCAAGCCAGGCTTCAGCAATACATGAATTGTGAACTTCCTGATGTTCAAGCTGGTTTTAGAAAAGGCAGAGGAACAAGAGATGAAATTGCCAACATCTGCTGGATCATGGAAAAAGTAAAAGAGTTCCAGAAAGCATCTATTTCTGGTTTATTGACTATGCCAAAGCCTTTGACTGTGTGGATCCCAATAAACTGTGGACAATTCTGAAAGAGATGGGAATACCAGACCGCCTGATCTGCCTCTTGAGAAATTTGTATGCAGGTCAGGAAGCAACAGTTAGAACTGGGCATGGAACAACAGACTGGTTCCAAATAGGAAAAGGAGTTTGTCAAGACTGTATATTGTCACCCTGTTTATTTAACTTATATGCAGAGTACATCATGAGAAATGCTGGACTGGAAGAAACACAAGCTGGAATCAAGATTGCCAGGAGACATATCAATAACCTCAGATATGAAGATGACACCACCCTTATGGCAGAAAGTGAAGAGGAACTAAAAAGCCTCTTGATGAAAGTGAAAGTGGAGAGTGACAAAGTAGGTTTAAAGCTCAACATTCAGAAAATGAAGATCATGGCATCTGGTCCCATCACTTCATGGGAAATAGATGGGGAAACAGTGGAAACAGTGTCAGACTTTATTTTTCTGGGCTCCAAAATCACTGCAGATGGTGACTGCAGACATGAAATTAAAAGACGCTTACTCCTTGGAAGGAAAGTTATGACCAACCTAGATAGCATATTCAAAAGCAGAGATAAAAGGTTCGTCTAGTCAAGGCTATAGTTTTTCCTGTGGTCATGTATGGATGTGAGAGTTGGACTGTGAAGAAGGCTGAGCACCAAAGAATTGATGCTTTTGAACTGTGGTGTTGGAGAAGACTCTTGAGCGTGCCTTGGACTGCAAGGAGATCCAACCAGTCCATTCTGAAGGAGATCAGCCCTGGGTGTTCTTTGGAAGGAATGATGCTAAAGCTGAAACTCCAGTACTTTGACCTCCTCATGCGAAGAGTTGACTCATTGGAAAATACTCTGATGCTGGGAGGGATTGGGAGCAAGAGGAGAAGGGGATGACAGAGGATGAGATAGCTGGATGGCCTCACTGACTTGATGGACATGAGTCTGAGTGAACTCCGGGAGTTGGTGATGGACAGGGAGGCCTGGCGTGCTGCCATTTATGGGGTTGCAAAAGTTGGACACGACTGAGCAACTGATCTGATCTGAAATGGTATCAGGGCCTAAAGTTAATTTTTTTTTTTTTAAATACAATTATAACTGTTTAGGCAGGGTAATTGCCATCAAAAACTTTCTCTTGTTTTAACACATTTGTGTCATCAATGTACCTGGTGGTAAATATTCCATAATTTCTGGATAGCTTTGTGATTTACTGTGATAAAGCTAAAATGAAAATGCATTTTATGTTTATAAGAAGAAACTGATGTATACAGATTAGTAATACTTTTGAATAAGCATTTAAAATCTAAATTTAACAATTTTGAATAGTGTTATTCCTTAAAAATATAATTTAACAAGCTGTAAAGACTTTTTAACATTATTAAAATTACCCAGAAAGTAATTTGCAAGTTTTAAACCACAGTAAACTATAGGTAATAGCATATACTCATGTATTCATTTCAGAAATTGATTGCTGTTGGCCTCTTTTATTTTTGAAGCTTAATTTTTAAAATTAAATAAATAGAATATGCAGATAAAAATTAAGGGATTTCAAAAGTTTCCCATAACGGCCATGGGTATTCTAAATCGCCTTCAGTCAGATTCTTCCATTTATTTAGAAACAACCATGTCCCCTTCCGTTAAAATCAGCTTGAGTCCCCACAGAGTAGGGCGCCCTTAAAATGTGTAGATACCTAGGATTCTAGTTCTCAAAGGATTTTCTCTAGAGTGAATAATAATTTTCAAATAGCTCAAAGAACTCGAATAACTCAAACAGATTAAACAGCTCAAAGAACCTGCAGGCTTAATATTATCCAGTTCTAAGGGAACAGTCTAGTTTCAAAGAAGCCAAACTGAAGGTTGATCAGCATGGTTGTAATGAAACAGCTTAATGCTTAGGGAATCAGTCTTAACAGGAAAGCTCCAACAGGACAGCTCATATTCCAAAATGAATACAGAGGAAGGCTGAACTTGCACATATTCAATAAAACAGCCTCTGTTCCTAAAGGAGAATGCCAAAGGCTAACCAGTTGGAACAACCTGACTTCAAAGACAAGGCTGAAGTACCAAATGATAACAAGCTCTTAACAATAAAAGAGGAAGCCTTAAAATAGATTTCAAATAATACCAGGAAGATATAAGCTCAGATCTAGGTGAAAGACTTACCCTCCAAACTCCAAGGTTTGTGAGGCTGGTAGTTTTCTCTGCATCCCTGTACTGGCTACCAAAATGTTTAACTAAAATAAATAACATGCTAAATTATTTCTCCAGCAAAAATGATTTATTTGGGATCAACAAAGAATTACAATTCAGAGTCTGCAACCACATTGAGACACACACAAATACCTGAACAGCAAGGAGAGGAAAATTCTTTGAAGAGGGGAAAAGGAAGTTGGGAGAGCTATAGAAATGAAATGTTCACTGAAAGCAGTGACAGTTTGAAGTCTGTTGGCTTTTTATTTGACACATCTCAAAATCTCCACTGGCTGAGCTCTGAAGGGGACAGAAGAGGAAGTCTTTCTCCTTTCTCTTTGGCTCTGCTATTGTCATAGGACAACAGAACTCCTTCTTCTGACCTTCTGACTCTATTTTAATTGAGGTTTCTGTTTGTTAATTTTTGCACCCTCATTTACCCATCTTCATCCCCAGGGTTAGCTAAACTTTGAAGCATAAGACACAGTGCTATAGAATATCATGTCTTTCCAGGACTTTTGATCCCAACTATAAAGATTTAGGATCCAGTTACAAAATTACAGGGAATATTCTCCAGAAGATTACTCTCATTTCTGAAGTCAACTGCAAGATTGGTGTTTTTTTAAAACAACCCTCAGATTTGGGTTCAATACTTGGAGAAAAGATTCACAGGATGTACTGAAAGCTGTTGTACTCATGAATAAAGTTTATTATAAGGAAAAGCTTCAAATTAGAACCAGCCAAAGGACAGAATGTAGGAAGATTCCAAATACAGAGTTTCCGTTGTCCTCAGAATCTGTTACCCTCCCAACATTCACCTGTGATAATATGCATGAGGTATTGCCTACTGGAGAAGTTCACCCAAGCTTCAGAGTTCAGAAATTTGAGATGTTGTTAGGTTGGCCTGATTAATTTATTGTCCACATGGTTGAACACTGTCAATTGACACCTCTGACCTTATGCCTGGCTCTAAATCACCTGGTTAATCTTTCTGGCATGGCCAACCTCCACCCTAAGACCGTCAGGTATGGATGTTCAGACTCTGAGTTACCTCATTAAAGCAAACAATTAGTTGTGGTCAGAAGTCTCCACCATCAATTAAAAAAAAAAAAAAAAAAAAGCACTCTTATGACTCAGACATTTCAAGGATTTAGATGTTATCAAATAGGAGCCCAGTACAAATACCAAAAAACCTCTCTTTGGGCAAGGTCAAATATTCAATATTTTACTTCTCTGTCTCTGTGTCTCTCTCTGTTTTTCCTCTGTATTGATCCATATATGTTTCCATTAATATACTATAAGTAAGTCTGATCATTATATCAGTGTTTTTCAAAATATGGTTGCTGCACCGGCACTTGGAAATTTTTTGGAAATCCAATTCTCGAGCCTCACCCAGACCAAATGAACCAGAAATTCTGAGTCACAGCTTTCTGCATTTAACAAGCCCTCCAGGTGATTCTCATTCATGCTTAAATTTTAATCCACTATTCTAATCCTAAGATTCTTAGTTGTCATGGAATAAGGAAGAAAACGGGAGAGTATTCAAGAGCCATTCTGGAGGTGTGATATCACTAGAAAACTAAATAATATTTGAATAGGCAGATGGCTATTCATTAGTTTCTTGAAATGTGAATCAAACTCTCCATCTTGCATCAAGGGAAATTCACATGACACTTCCCTTGGTTTCTGACTTAACTCTTTTTAAAAATAACTATTAATTAGCTGTAGCCATCATGGAATTGTGCAAAAATAGCTTTAATAAAATAAAAATTGTGCCTTCATTTTAAACATCAAAATTGTGGATGTTTTTGTTCCCCTGACTGAAAACAAAGATAATTCTCTCATAAGTGGAGAACTTGTATTATATTCTGAAACATGGAATAACTTTTTTTTAATAGCTTAGCTATAAACCATTCAACATAGGGGTCCATGATATGAAGGCCGACAGTTTGTAATGTAGGGTTTAATTAAATTGGGCACTGCTATAATTAAAGGGTTTGAGTTGTTAATGCATCACTCTGGCAAACATTTAATTTTTAACTTGCTGTTGAAACCCTCATTAAAACAGGATATTAGGGCAGCTAAATAGAATTTGCCAGAGGAAACATTTGGATTTTTAGATGTAATTCAGCACGATACGCTGTTGTGATTGTTTTCTTTTTAAATAAAAAAATGAGGATTTTGGAAGTCAAGAATATGAGAGCAGTTTGAGATAAGAGAGCAATTTCATTTTTTAAAAAAAATGAAACTAACTTTGAGAAGAATAATTGTACCTGCCAGTGTTGGAAACCAGTCTATGGTCATCCCAAACCACACTGGCATTTTGGGTTCTTACATTGAGTCTGAAGTTTCAGGTTATTTCAGTATCACTTTTTATATTTTGACAAATATTTATTTCACTTATTCCTTTTGCAACTACAAAAGGCAAAGGGGCAGATGCACCATTAATCTGTTGATTCCTGAAGCTAACATTAATGAAAAATATCTATATTGGTCTATCGTAGGCTCCAGATGATTCTCTCAAGTAGAAGTGGCTTTGCTAACCAGCATTCCAGTGCAGATTCAGTGATTCTTTCCCTGATTCTTAGATCTGAATATGGAATGCAGAAACTCAGAGAAAATTCTAAGCAACCCTAGCTTCAGAGTTCAGTCTGTCATAGAGCAAAACAAAGGTTAAATGAAGTTGATAAATGTTACATTCTCTGTCTCATTTGTAAGATTCAAATGATGCAATAGTGTATTAAAAAATATGAGGAAACTTGTACTTAAGAAATATAGGACACTTTGTTTATTTCAACGTTTATTAAACTTAATTTACTACAAGGCCTCTCTCCCTTCCCACAGACCACGCACTGGCAAATGTCATAATGAAAAGAAGGCTGATTTAGCATTAAGGGACCCCAAATTAATTCTGCTTCCATTGTTTGCTAACTGTGTGAGCTTAGAGAAATTAATTAAAATGCCTGGAAGATTCAGTTTCTCATCTCTAAAATAAAGTTGATAATTACCATAGAAACTTATTGTAGGGATTAAAAGAATATATAGATTCAGAAACACAGTAAACTTTAAAGTGTATTTTTAAAAGTTATTTTAATTTCTTTGCTCTTACTTACTCAGAAATTTGTCACCATTTCCCTGACACTTTATTTTCTATCATTCTATGTATTCTACTGGACATCATTTACTATGCAGAAGGTTATTAGGGGATAGGAGGAGTGCCCAGAGTATATTAAGATAGAGTGGGTCCACTTCACTAAATATTTATTCCCTGGATATATTCAGGCAGAACTTGAAGAATATTGTACAGAAAATACTGTTCAAGGTTAATTAATCTCAGGTTCCTTCTTATTCAAAGACATTGTGACTTGAAAAAAAGTATTAGAGCTCATAATGTAAATAAGCTATTGACATTATCATCCAATGAATAAATATTGGCAAAGCATGGAAAGTGTATTCAGGTATAATGAAAGGGGTACAAATTCATATTCTTGTAAGTTTCTACTAGCTACTAAATTTAAAGGAAAGAATATCTATCTATAGACAGATGATAGATGATGGATAGATAAATAAATAAGCAGAAAAAAGCAAAGTCTATGTCAGACATGTTACATGAATTACTGTTTCAAGAATTTATTCATGGAATAAATATGGAGTTAGTATGATATCTACAAAGATAGAAGAGTATAAAGTTTTCTTTTGCTTTCTTTCTTTTTGTTTTTTAACTAAAATGAGGGTTTTCTATGATCAGGTTAAAGACAGAGGTGGGAAGTAAAGATTTAATATTAATATTTAAAGAACATGCATATCTGGAGAATGGGAGGTAATAGAGACTTTACATGTAAAGTACACTTTTCATGTAACTGAAAGAATACAAAACTGGAAATATCCCAAATTCAAACAATTTCTTTTGGGAACCATGATTTTTGCATATATTATTCAGAATTTATCTGTTAGTACAATACCAAATATGGTTTTAATGCAAAAGAAAGAAATTTCTTTGGAATTGTAATTGATTTTTACCTACTCTTTCAGAATGAAATCCTATATATGTGCTTGATTCCTCTTTGAGTCCTTTAAATTATTAATCAACTTTGTGTCAGTTAAGAACTATTACATGAGCCTGTTTTAACAATTTAACCCTCTATGTCAACATAAAACAAATGCAACATCTTTGTTATTTTAGCATCACCCATTTCCACCAACTATCCAGTTTCCTGTGAACAACATGAGATGCTCTTTCAATGCCTCCAGTAAAAATGGAATCAGATTCTCTAGATTTAGATTATTTCTGTATATGTGTGAGGTCTCATACTATTGTTAAGCTTCATAAAATGTTAAAAGTGCTATCAAAGTCTGCATTTTTATTGACTTCAATTAGATAGTAATAGTTTCACCTAAGACAGTTTTTATCAGAAACTTTCTCTTTCAGACACTGCAGAGAGGGAAATTCACATATCTCTATACCCCAGGAGGTGACTGACAGTAAATGATTTAACACAAGATAGTCACATCTAGGATTTAACTGATTTTGCATAAAGAAGAATCTAACCACACCACCAATGTTTTAAACTTTAAAACACGTTCTATGTTGAAAACTGACTCTTGTTATTTATAGAGAACATAATGCAGATAAAAAATCTTGAATAAAGGGATTATACATGTTTGAGTTTGCTACTATGGGAAATAATTTTTCACTCCTTGGCTTCTTCTCAAATAATCGTGATGTTGGCAGTATTTATCAACCTTATAAAAATCACATACTTTAAAAATGTAGTGCAGTATCTTACTTGAATAGTCCCTATTTAAATGCAAATGTTAGGTTCCTTCTGTCATAAAATGAATTTTTCAATAAAAAGAGGTATGTATTTTTTAATGCTAACGGCCTGTTTATCTCATTCCATGACTTGGCATTAATATCCAAGCACAGGAGGTTTGTCTTTGGGAGGGGATAAAAAAGATAGATGTACAGGAAAAAAATGCATAAATCTTTGATGGAGGAATTTACTAACACAATACCGAAAAGTTTTTAAAGAGTAATTTTGAAAATGGTCTCTCTTAGGAAACCTAATTCTATTTTACAACAAAATATAAAATAAAATCTTAGTGACTGCAGATTTCTGTAGGGGAAAAATTTGAAGTTCTATAAATCTTATTACAGTGTAAAGAAATACAGCTGGATTTGTGAGTGAAATTTTTAAATTGTGTATTTCTTTTATTTTTCTTAATGGCTTACATTTTAAAAATTACTATTTAGTGTTGAAAATGTATTGAAGAAATGTTATTGAAGGCTTCATATTCACAAGGCACCATGATAGTCAATTTGAGGGATGGTCAGTCCCTGTTTTGCTTTTTCTACTTTCAGTCCTCTGAGAACACATGCCTCACATTTTCAAATACTTCAAATTTCTGCAATGATACTACGTGAGCAGGGTATTAGAATAGGGTCACAATCTCCCTGTTTTAAATATAATATTAGAGCTATGATATTACAGTGCTGCTGTACTTCGTTGCTCAGTCATGTCCAACTCTTTGCGACCTCATGGACTGCAACCTGCCAGGCTCCTTTGTCCATGGGGATACTCCAGGCAGGAATACTGGAGTGAGTTGCCATGCCCTCCTCCAGGGAATCTTCCCAATCCAGGGATCAAACCCAGGTCTCCCACTATGCAGGCAGATTCTTTGAGCCACCAGGGAAGACTAAGTATACTGGAGTGGGTAGCCTATCCTTTCTCCAGGGGATCTTCCTGACCCAGGAATCAAACCAGGATCTCCTGCACTGTAGGCAGATTCTTTACCAGCTTCTACCAGGGAAGCCCATGATATTATAGTAAATCCCCTATATATGAAAGAGTTCCATTCCAAGATTGCGTCCATAAATTGAACTTGTTAATAAATCCAACAAAGTTAGCCTAGGTACTCAACTAACAGAACAGGCTATGTTGTACTGTACTCTAATAAGTTTATAATAATTCTCAAACAATATATAAAACACAAAAACTAAAGAACACATTTTTAATCCTATAGTACAGTACCTTGTAAAGTACAGTAGTATTGTATTGGCTATATTTCTCCATTTGGGATTCCTTGGGGATTAGCAATTTAGTTTAACTCTTCTGAGGACATTAGAAATAGATCTCTTTTCTTTTTTGTCTGTCTCCCTTAGATTCATCATGGCTTGCCTCATTTCACCATAGAAATAAATGCATATATATTTCCTCAGATTGACATAAGAATACGCAGGGAGGCAACAGACCTGAGAGACAAGTCATATCAGGCTCCAAAACATAAAAACTAACTTTATTTACAACTACATTTTTGTAAGTAAAGTCTTTAAAAAGCAATTCTTACTTCAGAATTTGGCGAGGATTTGGAAACAGAATCTGGATGTCATGAGTTATTTCTGGGGATGGATGAGCCATATGGAGCAAGTTACATCAGAGAAGAAGTTAGGGAGTTCAAGTTTTTTCCCCCTTCATTCCCCATTCTCTCACTTTCCAGTCTCCAGCCAGGAAATGGGTTGTTTTCAGGAGTCAGAAAAAAAGACACTTGAAAATAGACATGATTTTATTATGAAGTCTTCTGGGTCCTCTTCAATAAGCTTTCAGTTCAGTCCTTCAGTAGTGTCCGACTCTGCCACCCCATGAACCACAGCACAACAGGACTCACCAACTCCCAGAGTTCACCCAAACCCATGTCCATTGAGTCGGTGATGCCATCCAACCATCTCATCCTCTGTCATCCCCTTCTCCTCCTGTTCTCAATCTTTCCCAACATCAGGGTTTTTCCAAATGAGTCAGCGGTTCACATCAGATGGCCAAAGTATTGGAGTTTCAGCTTCAACATCAGTCCTTCCAATGAACACTCAGGACTGATCTCCTTTAGGATGGGCTGGTTAGATCACCTTGCAGTCCAAGGGACTCTAAAGAGTGTACTCCAACACCACAGTTCAAAAGCATCAATTCTTCGGCGCTCAGCTTTCTTAACAGTCCAACTCTCACATCCATACATGACTGCTGGAAAAACCATAGCCTTGAATAGATGGACCATTGTTGGCAAAATAATGTCTCTGCTTTTTAATATGCTGTCTAGGTTGGTCATAATTTAACTTCCAAGGAGTAAGCGTCTTTTAATTTCATGGCTGAAATCACCATCTGCAGTGATTTTGAAGCCCCAAAATATAAAGTCAGCCACTGTTTCCATTGTTTCCCCATCTATTTCCCATGAAGTGATGCGACCAGATGCCATGATCTTACTTTTCTGAATGTTGAGCTATAAGCCAAATTTTCACTTTCTTCTTTCACTTTCATCAAGTGGCTTTTTAGTTCTTCTTCACTTTCTGCCATAAGGGTGGTGTCATCTGCATACCTGAGATTATTGATAATTCTCCCGACAATCTTGATTCCAGCTTGTGCTTCCACCAGCCCAGCGTTTCTCATGATGTACTCTGCATATAAGTTAAATGAGCAGGGCGACAATATACAGCCTTGACATTCTCCTTTTCCTATTTGGAACAAGTCTGTTGTTCCATGTCCAGTTCTAACTGTTGCTTCCTGACCTGCATATAGGTTTCTCAAGAGACAGGTCAGGTGGTCCGGTGTTTCCATCTCTTTCAGAATTTTCCACAGTTTATTGTGATCCATGCAGTGAAAGGCTTTGGCATAGTCAATATAGCAGAAGTAGATGTTTTTTCTGGAACTTTCTTGCCTTTTAGATGATCCAGGGGATGTTAACAATTTGATCTCTGATTTCTCTACCTTTTCTAAAACCAGCTTGAATGTTGGAAGTTCATGGCTCATGTATTGCTGAAGCCTGGCTTGGAGAATTTTGAGCATTACTTTACTAGCGTGTGAGATTAGTGCAATTGTGCAGTAGTTTGAGCATTCAAAGGCATTGCTTTTCTTGGGATTGGGATGAAAACTGACCTTTTCCAGTCCTGTGGCCACTGCTGAGCTTTCCAAATTTGCTGACATATTGAGTGCAGCACTTTCACAGCACCGTCTTTTAGGATTTGAATTAGCTCAACTGGAATTCCATCACCTCCACTAGCTTTGTTCATAGTGATGCTTCCTAAGCCCTATTTGACTTCACATTCCAGGATGTCTGGCTCTAGGTGAGTGATCACACCATCATGATTATCTGGGTCATGAAGATCTTTTTTGTATAGTTCTTCTGTGTATTCTTGCCACCTCTTCTTAATATCTTCTGCTTTTGTTAGGTCTATACAGTTTTTGTCCTTTATTGAGCCCATCTTTGCATGAAATGTTCCCTTGGTATCTCTGATTTTCTTGAAGAGATCCCTAGTCTTTCCCATTCTATTGTTTTCCTCTATTTCTTTGCATTGATCACTAAGGAAGGCTTTCTTATTTCTCCTTGCTATTCTTTGGATCTCTGCATTAAGATGCTTATATCTTTCCTTTTCTCCTTTTCTTTTCACTTCTCTTCTTTTCACAGCTGTTTCTAAGGCCTCCTCAGACAGCTACTTTGCTTTTTTGCATTTCTTTTCCATGGGGATGGTCTTCATCCCTGTCCCCTGTACAATGTCACGAACCTCTGTCCATAGTTCATCAGGCACTCTGTCTATCAGATCTAGTCCCTTAAACCTATTTCACTTCCACTGTGTAATCATAAGGGATTTGATTTAGGTCATATCTGAATGGTCTAGTGGTTTTCCCCACTTTCTTCAATGTAAGTCTGAATTTAGCAATAAGGAGTTCATGATCTGAGCCACAGTCAGCTCCCAGTCTTTTTTTTTTTTTTTTTCTGATTGTATAGAGTTTCTCCATCTTTGACTGCAAAGAATATAATCAATCTGATTTTGGTGTTGACCATCTGATGATGTCCATGTGTCAAGTCTTCTCTTTTGTTGTTGGAGAGGCTGTTCTCTATGACCAGTGTGTTTTCTTGGCAAAACTGTATTAGCTTTTACTCTGTTTCATTCTGTATTCCAAATCCAATTTTGCCTGTTACTCCAGGTGTTTCTTTACTTCCTATTTTTGCATTCCAGTCCCCTATAATGAAAAAGACATCTTTTGGGGCTTTTAGTTCTAAAAGGTCTTGTAGGTCTTTATAGAACCCTTTAACTTCAGCTTCTTCAGCATTACTGGTTGGGGCATAGACTTGGATTACCATGATATTGAATGATTTGCCTTGAAAATGAACAGAGATCATTCTGTCATATTTGAGATTGCATCCAAGTACTGCATTTCAGACTCATTTGTTGACTATGATAGCTACTCCATTTCTTCTAAGGAATTCATGCCCATATTAGTAGATATAATGGTCATCTGAGTTAAATTCACCCATTCCAATCCATTTTAGTTTGCTGATTCATAGAATGTCAATGTTCACTCTTGCCTTCTCCTGTTTGACCACTTCCAATTTGCCTTGATTCATGGACCTAACATTTCAGGTTCCTATGCAATATTGCTCTTTACAACATCAGACCTTGCTTCTATCACCAGTCACATCCACAACTGGGTTTTGTTTTTGCTTTGGATCCATCCCTTCATCCTTTCTGGAATTATTTCTTCACTGATCTCCAGTAGCATATTGGGCATCTACTGACCTGGGAGTTCATCTTTCAGTGTCCTATCATTTTGCCTTTTAAATAATAAAGTTATTATTTAATTTGATTAAAGTTCACAACTTCTCTTGCCTGCATTATGTCTAGCAGGCATATAAGATTTATTTTTAGTAAACATTACCTTTCTTTAGGTTCAATTGCTGCTTGTAGGCATTACTTTTTAATGTTTTCATATTTCTGTGCTCTTTGCATTGAGAAACTTTGGCGATGTTAAGAGCAGTGGGCTTGGAGGCATATGCACAAACACTTCTCTATCTGTATGTAATCTACTACTGCTAAGTCACTTCAGTCATGTCCGACTCTGTGCGACCCCATAGATGGCAGCCCACCAGGCTCCGCCGTCCCTGGAATTCTCCAGGAAAGAACATTGGAGTGGGTTGCCATTTCCTTCTCCAAGGTATGAAAGTGAAAAGTGAAAGTGAAGTCGCTCAGTAAGTGTCCGACTCTTCGTGACCCCATGAACTGCAGCCTACCAGGCTCCTCCGTCCATGGGATTTTCAGGCAAGAGTACTGGAGTGGGTTGCCATTGCCTTCTCCAGTATGTAATCTAGAGGCTTTTTAATAGTGCTTTAAGAACATTCTTGAAAAATGTCAAAGGTAGCAATATTTCTGGTTAAAAAGTGAAGCGACATTGATTGAAAGAACGCTTTCCATAGAGAACTCTTTTCTTTCTAAAATTAATGGATTTTAAACCACAGCCCAAATGTTGAGGAAACTTGAATAAAAGTTCAGAAATGTCAAGAGTCAAAGAGTTGTTGGAGGGGTTTTTCTTACCATTTATTTTGGTAGAAGAGGAAAAGCTTTGATGTTTATAAAGAGGTGAGAATTGCACTTATAAAATATTCTGTTAATGGTGAAAAGATGTAGCTATATTCACTATTAATAAATTATTAATGAGAATTATTCAACTCATTCAATTCAGAAATTTAAATATGAAGTGTACTTTCATATCTTAATCACAGTTATCCTAAATATTAGGAAAGGAAAAATACAGAGAACAGTTATCTAAAACAGAAAGTTTGTTGCTGAGAACTCTACAAGGTATGCAGTAATTAGTGAACATTAGGTTCTAATACCACACATCAAGATAATGAGAAGAAACTTCAGGCCATCAGAACTAAAAGATTTCTGTTCAAGTCTTATAAAACTAATTTTGCTAGAATTAACTTACATAAACTTCAGAAACAAACTAAATTTAGCAGCAAAGAAAAGACTCTCTTATAATTTAGTTGTTATAGCTTATATGAAGGAAATCTAAAACTGGTAGGACATCACTAAAAGCAAGTTGATTATATCTCTAAACTGTTGGTACAGATCCTAACCATTTTTTATATTTCTTTCTCCACCTCTACTAATAGGATGAATAAGGGACTCAGAAAATTAGAGATCATTCATTTTATTTATCCATGAAAATTCACTCAGCATATGATTATTTACAACTCTGTCTGCTTTTCTATAAAGTATATATACAGAATGGTAGTTCCAATCATTATTTTCATTACACATTATCCATTCAGATTTTTTGAACTACTTGATATTAGATTTTATCCCATTTTTCTATCTTTCAAAAATCTCCTGAGATTCATTTTTTTCTAAGCTTATTGATCTTTTGTGCTGAGCTTTATACTGCTATTTTTTACTTTAAAATTTATATTCACTCTAAAAGTTTTCCTATTGTGTCTATTATATAAAACAAGCTACAAAGTTCCTCCTGCTTTCTTCATCTTTTAAACAAACTATGTCATCTCATATGTTTCTTATTCATTAATCAGTGCCACTTAAGGCTAGAACAAATTTTGGTTTCTATATTGAGGGCTTGTAGAAAGGATATTTTTAATTTCCGTAGTATCTAGAGTACTGCATGAGTAGAATTATCCAGGATCAAAAAATGGATGATTATAGAATTCATTTAATAACCCCTGTGTTCAATTTTAACTCAATAACACTATATTATGCAGGGGGAAAGGTCAATTTACCCCACGTTTAAAGATGAAAATGAAAATAAAAGAGGAAACAAAACAGTGCCAAAGTTATCATGTGCATTGAGTTAATGTGTTTCCTATTGAAGAAGACACTAAGTAAAATTGCTCAATGACTCTATAAAGGGAAATAACAATCTGCTCAGTATCTCATTCTGGCTTTCAAAGGGAAATTATCATTAAAGTGAAAATAAAATTCTTCTTTCTTTACACATTGAAATAAAATAATCAATATTTTTTTAATTGTAATAAAAGATTTTAACAATCCTTGATCTTGGTCTATAAAAGCAAAATAGCAATATTTGGTTATCTGTGTTTTTCTAACTAGCATATTGTAATGAAAGAAAATGCAATTATTGTTTCATTGCATTTTTCCATTCCTGATTAAGAAAGAATTGCATTTTATATCTTAACTGAAAAACAGAATCAATTACACATTGTAGAGTCCATAGAAAGAGATTATTAAAAGAGGAATATTATATATGGCATTTTCATTAAATTATTCTTAGGTCAACATATACAAATTGGCAAATGTTAAGGTCTTATATTAGGCTCTATAGACAGAGCTCAATTATGCTTTCCTCCAAAAGAGCTAAGTCTCATATGTTCTCTGGGTTTAGGATACTTGTATGGTTCTGGGCTATAGTTGCCTCAGTGATGGCTTATGTCATTCCAAGGTCATAAAGTTCTTGTTTCTGCTGGTATGATTGAGAATAAGGGTGTCATTAATAAGCAAACCACACCATTCATCTGAAAAAGAAGCACCAGAAGCAGCAAGAGAAACAGGTCTTGAACACATGTCCAGTGAAATTAGTACCTCCAAAGCTCTGGCTTTTCCAAGGCCTCCTGGAGGAGCCAGGGAATAAAAATAGAAGTACCAATGAAAAGCAGGGGAGAGGAAGAATCCAACAGAAAAATAGCTTGTCCTTATTTGTGACTGTTGAGAAACAATGGCTTTATTACAGACTTCTATCATGAACTATAAATCAGCTGTTTCCTTAAGAATTTTATTCAGCCTATAGTGCATCTCTGTGTGTTTGTTTTGCTTCTTCACTCTCCTCAACCTTGCACCATTTCCCCTTTTCTCTCAATCTGCCCTCTCTGGGATAGCATCTTCTAAAATTGTGTTGGTTTGAAAATGTGCTTTCTGATCTGCCTCCTGAAGAAAACTATTTTTCTCTTCTTCACTATCCTCTTGATGAGCAGTTTAAGGTTTCTATGAAATGATTTATTACTTTTTCCTACTAAATTACAATTTTTGTGATTTGGGCACCTTTATTCATGTCACTTTTGAGGAAGAAAGATAAGCAAATGTCATTTGTGAATGAGGACTTTTCTAAAGAATGCTATTATGATTATTTCTCCTTGAAAATATTAAGTAAATAGTATTCAGAAAAGGTCTGTTTTTAATATAAAATGAATCAGTGATAGCCTTGTACTGTTAAGCATTAACATGTCACAGAAATATTTTAAAACCCAGCTATTGTTTAAGCTCTTATATTTTAGGAAAAGCCATTAAAGCAAGGACATTTAAACTTCTAATTATTTTAGTGATTTTAAGAGAAGATAAGACAGTAAACAATAACTCCCAATTCTGATATAAAAACATGGTGGAAGATATTCATTAGGAAACTTCCCTTTGTAGGTAGTGTTGGCATTAAATACTACTCCAAACCATTTCTCCATATGGCCTGAAATGATCTCACATTAGCAAAAATATTATGCAATTCCACATCTTCAGCATTATCTACAAACAGAAAATAAACTACCAAAAAGTTACTAGGAAAAAGAGGGGGAAAATACAAGTGCATAGTTCTAATATTCCCCTAACCATTCCCACCCTGCCACAGAACTTAGTAGCAAAAGAAGAATAAATGTGAGAAATATATATGGGACACTACAGAAGAATCTTGAAAGTGAGGTGCTGAAAGATGAACACCACCCTACCTATAAAAAAATACTTAAAAAATATGAATAACAAGGCATATCAGACTATGAAAACTACACAGAACAAGTTCAAGGTATGCAATCCTTAAAGGGACAAACATCATAAAACATTCCAGGCATTTGGTGTAAAGAGACACGTTCTATAATGAAGTGAGCTAATTAAAAAGGACATGTAAAGTACAAAGTGATAATCTGATTCCATAAATCTGGAAAGGAGAAAAAATTTAAAGGGAAGGAAGAAGTGTCCTTTGGTAATTAAATATTAAAGAAAGAAGAATAGGTAGATTCAGAATATTCCAATATAAAACAAAGTCACAATCCATGACACCAGACTAAAAAATAAGCAAACAAGTGTCTTGCTAAAGCCACTGGGACTTAAATGACAAAAAATTCATTCTCAAATTAGGAACCACATAAACATATTAATATAAATATAAAACGAACCAAAGTAGAAACCCTAAAGAAATATTGCAGAAAGTCTAAGAAACTAAGTTAAAATAAGGAAAAATAAAAATGAAACAAGGGAAAACTGTAAACTGTATTTCATATAGAGTTAAATATACTCAAACAAACATTTTAATGTGAAAAATGACCTTGTAGGATAAGTTTTTTAAAGTACACAGATATTGTTCAGTAGCTCAGTGATGTCCAAAGCTTTGTGATCCAATGGACTGCAGCACACCAGGCTTCCCTGTCCATCACCAACTCCTGCAGTAGGTTCAAACTCATGTCCATCGAGTCGGTGATGCCATCCAGCCATTTCATCCTTTGTTGTCCACTTCTCCTCCTGCCTTAAATCTTTAGAAGCATCAGTGTCTTTTCCAGTGAGTCTGCTGTTTGCATCAGGTGGCCAAATTATTGGAGCTGCAACTTCAGCATCAGGCTTCCAATGAATATTCAGGACTAATTTGCTTTAGCACTGACTGGTTTGATCTCCTTGCAGCCCAAGGGACTCTCAAGAGTCTTCTGCAACACCACAGTTTGAAATCATCAATTCTTCAGTGCTCAGCCTTTTTTATGGTCCAACTCTCACATCCATACAGGACTACTGGAAAAACCATAGCTTTGACTATACAGATCTTTGTCAGCAAAGTAATGTCTCTGCTTTGTAATGCACTGTCCAGAATGTCATAGCTTTTCTTTCAAAGAGCAAGTGTCTTTTAAATTCATGGCTGCAGGCATCATTTTCAGTGATTTTGGAGCCCAATATAATAAAGTCTTTCACTGTTTCCATTGTTTCCCTGTCTACTTGCCATGAACTAATGGGACCAACTTTACACATGGACATCATAAAATGGTCAAAAATCAAATTGATTACATTCTTTGTAGCCGAAGATGGGAAAGCTGTATGCAGTCAGCAAAAACAAGACCTGGAGCTGACTGTGGCTTATATCATCAGCTTCTCATAGCAAAATTCAGGCTTAAACTAAAGAAAACTGGGAAAAATACTAGGCCAGCTAGGTATGATTTAAATCAAACCTCATATGAATTCACAGTAGAGGTAATGAATAGATTCAAGGAACTAGATCTAGTTAACAGTGTGCTGAAGAACTATGTTTGTCACTTCCTGTACAAACAAAACCATCCCAAAGAAAAAGAAAAGCAAGAAGGCAAAGTGGTTATCTGAGGAGCCATGACAAAGAGAAGAATGAAGAGAAGCAAAAAGCAAGAGAGAGATACATCCAATTAAATGCAGAGTTCCAAAGAATAGCTAGAAAACACAAGAAGCCCTTCTTCAATGAACAGTGCTTAATAATAGAAGTAAGCAGCAAAAGGAGAAAGCCTAGAGATCTCTTCAGGAAAATTGGAAACATCAAGGGATCATTCTGCCCAAAGATGGGCACAGTTAAGGGTAAAAATGGTAGAGACCTAGTAGACACTGAAGAGATCAAGATGGGATAGAAAGAATACATGGAAGAAATGTATAAAAAAGATCTTCCTGAACTGGATTACTATGATGGTGTGGTTAGTTACCCAGAGCCAGACATTCTGCAGTTTGAAGTCAAATGGGCCTTAAGAAGCCCTGCTGTTAATAACGCTAGTGGATGCGATGAAATTCCAGCTGCTGCTGCTGCTGCTAAGTTGCTTCAGTCGTGTCCGACTCTGTGCGACCCCATAGATGGCAGCCCACCAGGCTCCCACGTCCCTGGGATCCTCCGGGCAAGAACACTGAAGTGGATTGCCATTTCCTTCTCCAATGCATGAAAGTGAAAAGTGAAAGTGAGGTCAGTCAGTCATGTCTGACTCTTAGCTACGCCATGGACTGCAGCCCACCAGTCTTCCCTGTCCATGGGATTTTCCAGGCAAGAGTACTGGATTGGGGTGCCATTGCCTTTTATGGAAATTCCAGCAAAACTATTCAAATCCCTAAAGGATGATACCATCAAGGTTTTATACTCATTATATCAGCAAATCTGGAAGACTTGCTGTGGCCACAGGACTGGAAAAGGTCACTCCTCATCCCAATTTCCAAGAAGGGTAGTACCAAAGAATTTGCTAACCATCAGACAAAATCACACTCATCTCCAATTCTAGTAAGGACATGCTTAAAATCTTGCATGCTAGCTTTCAGCGCCATATGCACCAAGAACTTCCAGATGTCCAAGCTGGGTTTAGAAAAGGAAGAGGAACTAGAGATCGAATTGCCAACATTCCCTTGATTATAGAGAAAGCAAGGGAATTTCAGAAAAACATTTCTCTGTTTCATTGATTATGCTAAAGCCTTTGACTCTGTGGATCATGACAAACTATGGAAAACTCTTAAAGAAATGGCGATACCAGACCATCATACCTGTCTTCTGAGAAACCTGTAGGAGAGTCAAGAAGCAACAGTTAGAACTCTGAATGGAACAACTGACTGATTCAAGATTAAGAACAGAGTAAGCCAGTACTGTTTCCTGTCACCCTGTTTTTTTTAACCTATACACTGAGCACATCAGGAGAAATGCCAGGCTGGATGATTTACAAGCTGGAATCCAGATGGGGGGAGAATCATCAACAACCTCATATGTGGATGATACCAATCTAGTAGCAGAAAGTGAAGAGGAACTAAAGAGCCTTTTGATGAAGGTGAAGAAGGAGAGTGAAAGAGCCAGCTTAAGACTAAATAATAAAAAGAAAAAAAATTAAGATTATGGCATCCTCCCCCAATGCTACATGGCAAATGGAAGAGTAAAATGTGGAAGTAGTGACAGATTTTCTCTTCTTAGGTTTCAAAATCACCGCGGATGTCGACTATAGCTGAGAAATTAGATGATTGCTTCTTGGCAAGAAAGCAATGACCAACCTAGACAGAATGTTGAAAAGCAGAAGCATTAATCTACCAACAAAGGCCCATATAGTCAAGACTATGGTCTTCCCAGTGGTCACATATGGTTGTGAGAGCTGGACCATAAAGGAGGTCCAGCTCTAATCTGCTGGAGAAGACTCCTGAAAGTCCCTTAGACAGAAAGATCAAATCAGTCAATCTTAAGGGAAACTGACCTCAAATATTCATTGGAAGGACTGATACTGAAATGGAATTTTCCATATTTTGGTCATCTGATGCAAGCAGAATCATTGGAAAAGTCTCTGATTATGGGAAAGATTGAGGGCAGAAGGAGGAGCGGGCACCATAGGATGAGATGAGTGAACGGCATCACTGATGCAATGAACATGAACCTGGGCAAACTCTGGGAGATAATGAGGAACAGGGAGACATGGTGTGCTGCCAGTCCATGGGATCACAAAGAACTGTACACCACTGGGTGACTGACAACAACAACAATGTTGGGATCAGGTGCCAGGTCTCTGGTGCTCAGCCTTTTTCATGGTCCAACTCTCACATCCATACATGACTACTGAAAAAACCATAGCTTTGACTATGCAGACCTTTGTTGGCAGAGTAATGCCTCTGCTTTTTAATACACTGTCTTGATTTGTCATAGCTCTTCTTCCAATGAGCAAGCATCTTTAAATTTCATGGCTGCAGTCACATTCACAGTGGTTTCAGAGCCCAAGAAATTAAAGTCTTTCCCTATTTCCATTGTTTCCCCTTCTATATGCCATGAAGTGATAGGACTGGATGCCATGATCTTAGTATTTTGAATATTGAGTTTTAAGCCAGCTTTTTCACCATAGTCTTAAACTTTCATCAAGAAGCCCTTTAGTTCCTCTTCCTTTCTGTGATGAGGCTGGTATTATTTGCATATCTGAGGTTGTTGATATTTCTCCTGGCAATCTTGATTCCACCTTGTGAGTCATCCAACCCAGCATTTTGCATGATGTATTACTTTGCATATAAGTTAAAGATGTGTAGCAACAATATACAGCCTAGATATACTTCCCCAATTTGGAACCAATCAGTTATTCTATGTCTGATTCTAACTATTGTTTCTTGACCTGCAAACAGGTTTCTCCAGAGACAGGTAAGGTGGTCTGGTATTCCTGTCTCTTTAAGAATTTTCCACAGTTTGTTGTGATCCACGCAAAGGCTTTAGCATGGAATATGAAGAAGTAAATGTTTTTTTTCTGGAATTCTCTTGCTCTTCCTATGATCCAGTGGATGTTGACCATTTAATTTTTGGCTTCTCTGCCTTTTTTAAATCCAGCTTGTACATATGCAAGTTCTCAGTTCATGTACTGTTGAAGCCCAGGCCCAGCTTGGAGGATTTTGGGTACGACTTTGCTAGCAAGATATAGACAAAAATAAATAAATAAATACAACACTTATTTGAAATAAAATGAATGGAAAAGAAGAAAATTTTCAGAGGAACAAAGAATTAGAAAGTTCCTAGGAGAGAAAGCATGTGTTCAGTCACTCAGTCATGTCTGTCTCTTTGCAATCCCATGGACTGTAGCCCACTAGGTTCCTCTCCAGCAACAATACTGGAGCAGATTGCCATTTCCTCCTCCAGGGGATCTTCCCGACCAAGCGATCAAACCTGTATCTCCTGTATCTCCTGTATTGGCAGATGGATTCTTTACCACTGAGCCACTTGAGAAATTCAAGAGAAAATATACTCAAATAAATTTTCATTAAAGAACATGGAAGGCAATCAGTGGAATGGAAAATGTCATAGAAACAGAAGAAAAAAATGGAACAGCTGAGAAAATAGTGAAAACAGAAGGCAAAAGCAAAATAATACCTGAATTATTGGCATCATTTAAGAAGAAAAAGAGAAAAATGGGACAGAGTTAATACTTAAATCAATATCCCAAGTAAACATAGTAGAGATGTGTATTTGGGAAAATCACCAAGAATGATAAACTCTAAGACATATCACAGTGAAACTATGAGCTTTCAAAAGTTAAATTCCTCAAGAACTTAAACTAAGAAAACCAAATATTTGAGAGTAATGAAAAGTTACAGTGGCAAAATTATTTTTAAAACATTAGTGTGCACAAAAATGGGACAATGTTTCTTTAAAAAATAAAATGGGAAACGTGATCCAAATGAGATCCAAATACTTTTTTTTTTTCTAATTTTATTTTATTTTTAAACTTTACATAATTGTGTTAGTTTTGCCAAATATCAAAATGAATCCGCCACAGGTATACATGTGTTCCCCATCCTGAACCCTCCTCCCTCCTCCCTCCCCATACCATCCCTCTGGGCCGTCCCAGTGCACCAGCCCCAAGCATCCAGCATCGTGCATCGAACCTGGACTGGCAACTCGTTTCCTACATGATATTTTACATGTTTCATTGCCATTCTCCCAAATCTTCCCACCCTCTCCCTCTCCCAAAGAGTCCATAAGACTGTTCTATACATCAGTGTCTCTTTTGCTGTCTCGTACACCGGGTTATTGTTACCATCTTTCTAAATTCCATATATATGCGTTAGTATACTGTATTTATGTTTTTCCTTCTGGCTTACTTCACTCTGTATAATAGGCTCCAGTTTCATCCACCTCATTAGAACTGATTCAAATGTATTCTTTTTAATGGCTGATTTATACCCAAGAAATGTTCTTTAAATACCAGAACTAGTTTTCAACATATAGAAACTGAGAGAATTAAACACCCATCAATATCTTGAGGAATACACTAAACTGGTAGTCAGAAAACATTACATATGAAGGGCCTGCTACTGCTGCTAAGTCGCTTCAGTAGTGTCCAACTCTGTGCGACCCCATAGATGGCAGCCCACCAGGCTCCCCGTCCATGGGATTCTCCAGGCAAGAACACTGGAGTGAGTTGCCATTTCCTTCTCCAATGCATGAAAGTGAAAAGTGAAAATGAAGTCGCTCAGTCGTGTCTGACTCCTAGTGACCCCATGGACATGGACGGAGGAAACTGGTAGGCTGCAGTCCATGGTGTCACTAAGAGTTGGACACGACTGAGTGACTTCACTTTCACTTTTCACTTTCATGCATTGGAGAAGGAAATGGCAACCCACTCCAGTGTTCTTGCCTGGAGAATCCCAGGGACAGGGGAGCCTGGTGGGCTGCCGTCTACGGGGTCGCAGAGTCGGACATGACTGAAGTGACTTAGTAGCAGCAGCCATATTATTAGGAAGTTTATGGCCATGTTGAAGTGTGATCATCAAGAACCTGGGTGACAACTTGTTCAAACAATTTGCTGGTTTTTTTTTTTTTTTACTTCAATAAATCTATAAATCAAGAATGATACACCATCAGTATTTGAAATTTGCTCTTCCAGGTTTCCACTATTGTTTGTTCCACCATTTAGTACTAATGTTTACTATCATTCCAACTTTGTGGTGAAAACCTTGGAATTTTTGGTTTTCTGCCTTACCATACCTTCTATCAGACATACATTTTCTTAACATAATCCATTGAATAATCTAAATTTTCTCCTGCATTCTCCAAAATGTACTCAATTGTTTCATTTACATCTTCCAGAGGCACAAATAGGAGCCCAAACAAGTGCAAATGGATGTGCACTTATGAGTATTAATTTCTGTTGTCATATTCTCACATGTCAGACCCAAAGAAGATATTTTTCACCACAGTGATTGTGAAAAGTGAAACAAGCATCATTTTACATGTGTATTTGGTGGGAGTAGTTGAATCACATTCATATTTAGAATTTAAAAATCTATCATTCACAATGAAGAGTCAATGGGTTAATGTCAAGGCCTTTTTTTTTCCCCATGAAGATGCAAACACACACACACTTTAACACACACACATATATATCTTCTTACCTTTTCATTGTTAACTTATAACTCAACAATATAGTATAACCCAACACAACACCATGTACAGAATGAACTGTATCTGTGCTATCCTGCAGGTGCCATTTCTGAATAATGTGGTACTGTTATGTAAATAACAAATATTACCATAAATTGTACAAATAATAATTCTTTTGTCATCTTGAACACAGAAATTGTGCATAAGAAATGATTGTCTGCATCTGGTTACTTTATACTCCTCTAGAATTTTTATTCCATGCAGTTGAGTTTAATTAATCTGTCAATGTTTAGTTTGAACTCAACTTGTCTCTTTAGTTGCTGTTACCACTATTAGAATCATCAATACCATGAGAGTTCTTTGAACATCTGCAGTGTTGCACTTGATTCTTCTTTTGTATGATATTTTACTCTATTTATTATGTCTCCATCAACACCAATATTGTACAGGTGTTTTCCTGCCCCCTCTTGAGTGATATTAATATTATCCAAATCCTGATTAATTGTACATCAGGCAATGCTGATATGCTTCTCTTCTCAGCACTAATATATTTTGCTCCTACCTCTGTTAAAAGAATACAAATAAAAACTATTTGTGCCATTGGCTCTTGTTTTTGTGAGCATGCTGTTTCTGCTATTTTCCACTGAGAATTTTCAAATGATGATGTCATACTGTTAAACAACAGAAAAAAAGGTTAATTTTTTTTTTTTTTTTCTGTAGCTGTCTGACCAAAGGTCACTGGTTTATTGGTAGGGAAAACTTTACTAATATCTTATGAATTTAACACCTAGTTTGTCCAGGCTGTGTTAGCGAGTTGACAGGCATCAGCCATGGGATGGGTGAGTGGTCCAGGTAAATTGGCAGGAGAATGTACAGTTATTATTGCCAATGATTGGATGACTGGACCAATAAAACATGGTAAATAACACACTTTCATATTAGATCAATAACACATTTTTAAGTCTTAATACTGTAAATTGAAAATATCAATATTATGGGCTATGTGAATGCAGGGACATTTTCTAAAAATGGACGTTTTTGACAGTTCAAACATCAAGGACCAATCGACACAGAGAAATATGCTCATGGGTCCTTTTAATAAGACTAAATTTCTAAGACCATTTGGTGTGAATCAAATGTCTCAGTGGATGTTTTAAACATGGCTGAATATCAAGAAAACTGAGTGCTGAAGAATTGATGCTTTTGAACTATGGTGTTGGAGAAGACTCTTGAGAGTCCCTTGGACTGCAAGGAGATCCAACCAGTCCATTCTGAAGGAGATCAGCCCTGGGATTTCTTTGGAAGGAAAGAATGATGATGCTAAAGCTGAAACTCCAGTACTTTGGCCACTTCATGTGAAGAGTTGACTCATTGGAAAAGACTCTGATGCTGGGAGGGATTGGGGGCAGGAGGAGAAGGGGACGACAGAGGATAAGATGGCTGGATGGCATCACTGACTCAATGGACATGAGTCTGAGTGAACTCCGGGAGTTGGTGATGGACAGGGAGGCCTGGCATGCTTCGATTCATGGTGTCCCAAAGAGTCAGACATGACTGAGCGACTGAACTGAACTGAATATCAAGAATCTTCTGGCATAGGTCAAATGTCTCAAAAGACATTTTAGGTAGGACCAAATATCTATTAGGTATGCAAAAATAGCCCCATGTAACACACAAATAAATAATCATGCCTATGTTTCAATAAAGCTTTATGTACAAAAAAACCAGAGGGCCACATTTGGTCTGTGGTCATAGATTCTTAACCTTGCACAAGAACATGAGCTTTATCCAGCCAACTAATGAGTTGATATTTCATAAAAATGACTAGTTTTTAAAAATAGTATGAAGTACTTATCAGATCAGGTCAGTCACTCAGTCGCGTCTGACTCTTTGCAAGGGATGAGAGTTGAAAAGTATTTTTTAAATGTTATATATGAGATTAAGTATAAATAATGCAACCAGAGTTAGGAGGAGAGAATAAAAAGATAAAAATAAAACCCTCAAGTATACTTTTTAAAGGGGTTTCCCCAGTGGCAAAGAAACTGCCTGTAATGCAGGAGCCACAGCAGACCCAGTGTGTTTGATCTTTGTGTCAGGACGATCCCCTGGAAGAGGGCATGGCAGCTCACTCTAGTATTCTTGCCTGGAGAATCCCATGAACAGAGTAACCTGGAAGATTGCAGTCCATGGAGTCGTAAAGAGTCAGACACAACTGAAGTGACTTAGTATGGATGCATGCACACTTTTTAAAAGCCTTAAACAAGGTAATAGATAGCTTAAAAACACATAATGATAGGTCTTAAAAAAAACATAAACATAAATTTACTCACTAAAACAAAATATGTCTTTCTAAAAAACAAAAGTAGCAAAAAAAAAGGAAAAAATGACCTATTTTAAAGAAAGAAACACAGCAAACAAAACAGTATGCACAAAATATAAAATCTTATGGTTAATTTGAAACCAAAACATCAGTCATAATAGCAAATTTAAATAGGCTTAACTTATATTAAAGAAATGATGACAATTTGTCTCACAACACAACATTAAAATATGTATCATTTATAGAAAATACACCTAAAATAAAATGCTTACAGAATCTAAAATTGCATGAATGTATAAATATATACCTGGCAAATGAAAACAAAGAGAGCAAGCATAGAAAACTTATAATGTAATTAATGAATAATTCAAATTCCCAAAGCAAAGGAAAAAAATTTGATACTAAAAGCTACAATTCCCAACAAAGATATAACAAATGATTAGGTATGCATCAAATGGCTCACAGCTACTTTTAAAAACAAAATAATACAGGAAAATGCAAGGATATATAAGTAGCAACATACAAAAAGAACTATTATTCAACATAGTTTTGGAAGCCTTAACTATAGTAATCAAAGAAGAAAAAGAAATAAAAGCAATCCAGATTGGAAAAGAAGTAAAACTCACTGTTTGCAAATGTTATGATACTTTATATAGAAAAGGAAAGCAATTAATACTAAAAGCTACAATCCGTAATAAAGATAAAACACTAATGCATCAAATATGATATAGAAGCTAATTTTTAAATAAAAAATATGAGAAGTGCAATGATACATAAGTAGTAACATGCCAAAAGAACTACTATTCAGCATAGTATTGGTAGTCCTAGCCACAGCAATCAGAGAAAAAAAAGATATAAAAGGAATCCAGACTGGAAAAGAAGAAATAAAACTCACCTGTTGTCAGATAACATGAACGTATCAACAGAAAATTACTAGAGCTAGTCAATGAATATGGCAAAGTTGCAGAATATAAAATTAATACACAGAAATCCCTTCCATTCTTATACACTAATGATGAAAAATCAGAAAGATAAATTTAAGGAAACAAAAACTTGCACGATTGCAAAACAAAGAATAAAATAGTAACAAATTTACCTAAAGAGACAAAAGACCTGTTTGCAGAAAACTATGAGGCACTGATAAAAGATCAAAGATGACACAAAAAGATGGCAAGATATACCATCTTCTTGGATTGGAAGAAGTAATATTCTGAAAATAGTTCAGTTCAGTTGCTCAGTTGTGTCCGACTCTTTGAGATCCCATGAATCACAGCACTCCAGGCCTCCCTGTCCATCACCACTCCCAGAGTTCACTCAGACTCACGTCCATTGAGTCAGTGATGCCATCCAGCCATCTCATCTTCTGTCGTCCCCTTCTCCTCCTGCCTCCAATCCCTCCCAGGATCAGAGTCTTTTCCAATGAGTCAACTCTTCACATGAGGTGGCCAAAGTACTGGAGTTTCAGCTTTAGCATCATTCCTTCCAAAGAAATCCCAGGGCTGATCTCCTTCAGAATGGACTGGTTGGATCTCCTTGCAATCCAAGGGGCTCTCAAAATACTACCCAAAGTGATTTACAGACTCAATGCAATCCTTATCAAACTACCAACGGTATTTTTCACAGAAATAGAACTAATAATTTCACAATCTGGATGGGGTAAAAAAAGACCCCAGATAGGCAAAGCATAAGAAAGACTAGAGATCTCTTCAAGAAAATTAGACATATCAAGGGAATATTTCATGGAAAAATGGGCACAATAAATGACAGAAATGGTATGGACCTAACAGGAGCAGAAGATATTAAGAAGAGGTGGCAAGAATACTCATAAAAACTACAAAAAAGTTCTTAATGGCCCAGATAACCATGATGGTGTTATCAATCACCTAGATCCAGATATCCTGGAGTGCAAAGTCAAGTGGGTTTTAGGAAGCATCACTATGAACAAAGCTAGTGGACATGATGGAATTCCAATTGAGCTATTTCAAATCCTAAAAGACGATACTGTTAAAGTGCTGCACTCAATATGCTGGCAAATTTGGAAAACTCAGCAGTGGCCACAGAACTTGCAAAGATCAGTTTTCATTCCAATCCCAAAGAAGTGCAATGTCAAAGAATGTTCAAACTACCACACAATTACAATCATTTCACATGCTATCAAGATGTGGTGCCCAAACTCCTTCAAGCTAGGTTTCAACAGATTATGAACCAAAAACTTCCAAATGTACAAACAGGATTTAGAAAAGGCAGAGGAACCAGAGATCAAAATGCCAACGTCTGTTGGATCATAGAAAAAGCAAAGGAATTTCAGAAAAACATCTACTTCTGCTTCATTGACTATGCTAAGCTTTCAACTGTGTGGATCACAAAAAACTGTGGGAAATTCTTAAGGAGATGGAAATATGAAACCACCTTACCTGCCATCTGAGAAACTTGTGTGCAGGTCAAGAAGCAACAGTTAGTACCGGACATGAAACACAAACTGGTTCAAAACTGGGAAAGGAGTACGCCAAGGCTGTATATAGTCACCTTGCTTATTTAACTTAAATGCAGAGTATATCATTTTAAATGCTGGGTTAGATGGATCACAAGCTGGAATCAACACTGCTGGGAGAAACCTCAATAACCTCAGATATGCAGAAGATACAAGCTTCATGACAGAAACGAAGAGGAACTAACAAGCATTTTGATGAAAGTGAATGAGGAAAATGAATAAACTGGTCTAAAAATCAGCATTCAAAACACTAAGATCATGCTATGTGGTTCCATCACTTCATGGCAAATAGATGAGGAAACCATGGGAACAGTGAAAGGCTTTATTTTCTTGGTCTCCAAAATTATTGGGGACAGTGACTGCAGCCATGAAATTAAGAGATGCTTGCTCATTGCCTCTTGATAAACCTGTATGCAGGTCAGGAAGGAACAATTTGAACTGGATATGGAACAACAGATTGGTTTCAAATAGGAAACGGAGTATGTCAAGGCTGTATATTGTCACCCTGCTTATTTAACTTATATACAAAGTACATCATGAGAAACGCAGGCTGGAGGAAACACAAGCTAGAATTAAGACTGCCAGGAGAAATATCAATAACCTCAGATATGCAGATGACACCACCCTTGTGGCAGAAAGTGAAGAAAAATTAAAGAGCCTCTTGAGAAAGAGGAGAGTGAAAAAGTTGGCTTAAAGCTCAACATTCAGAAAACTAAGATAATGACATCTAGTCCCATCACTTCATGGCAAATAGATGGGGAAACAATGGAAACAGTGGCTGACTTTATTTTTCTGGGCTCCAAAATCACTGCAGATAGTGATTGCAGCCATGAAATTAAAAGACACTTATTCCTTGGAAGGAAAGTTATGACCAACCTAGACAGCATATTAAAAAGCAGAGACATTACTTCGTCAACAAAGGTCAGTCTAGTCAAGGCTGTGGTTTTTCCAGTAGTCATGTATGGATGTGAGAGTTGGACTATAAACAAAGCTGAGCATTGTCATTTTGATAATTTTGAACTGTGGTGTTGGAGAAGACTCTTGAGAGTCCCTTGGACTGCAAGAAGATCCAACCAGTCCATCCTAAAGGAGATCAGTCCTGGGTATTCATTGGAAGGACTGATGTTGACGCTGAAATGCCAATACTTTGGACACCTGATGCGAAGAGCTGACTCATTGGAAAAGACCCTGGTGCTGGGAAAGATTGAGGGCAGGAGGAGAAGGGGATGACAGAGCATGAGATGGTTGGATGGCATCACCGACTCGATAGACATGGGTTTGAGTGGACTCCAGGAGTTGGTGATGGACAGGGAGGCCTGGCATGCTGCTGTTCCCAGTGTGGCAAAGAGTTGGACATGACTGAGTGACTGAACTGAACTGAACTGCTCATCGGAAAAAAAAAAAAAAATCTATGTTAAACTTACACAGCATATTAAAAAGCAGAAACATTACTTTATTGACAAAGGTCTGTATAAGCCAAACTACAGTTTTTCCAGTAGTCCTGTATGGATGTGAGAGTTGGACCATAAAGACTAAGTGCAGAAAAATTTATGCTTTTTAACTGTGGTGTTGGAGAAGATTCTTGAGAGTCCTGTGGATTGCACGGAGATCAAACCAATGAGCATAAAGGAAATCATTCTTGAATATTCATTTGAAGGACTGATGCTGAAGCTTAAGCCTCAGTGATTTTGCCATCTGATGCGAAGAGCCGACTCATTGGAAAATTACCTGATTTGGGGAAAGACAGAAGGCAAGAGGAGAAGGGGATGGCAGAGGACAAGATGGCTGGATAGTATCCCTGACTCAACGGACATGAGTTTAAGTAAGCTCTGAAAGATACTGAAGGACAGGGAAGCTTGTCATGCTGCAGTCTATGGGGTCGCAAAGAGTTGGACAGGATTGAGTGACTGAACGACTGAACAACAACTAGAAAATATGATAATTTATGCTACTTTCAGTACAAAACAGATTAAGTGGACAAAAATAAGTCAGGGAATAAAAAATGTAAGCAACAGAATAAATGGAGTACATTTTTAATATATCTATTGAAATCCACTGCCTGATCATAAAGAATACATATTCTTCTACTTGCCCTTATGCATTCACAAAAAGTGTTCATATATTAGATTACAAAGAAAATATGCACTTCCTAAAGTAGAAACATTATTAAAAATTCTGATCATAATACAATTAAACTAGAATTAACTAATAAAACCAAAAACATGGGTCCATTCATATGGAAAAAATCTTCTAGTTGAAAAAGTTTTCTAGCTGAAAAAGTGGAATATAAAATAAAATTACAGAAGTTTTTTAAACAAAAAAATTTATATAACTGTATGTGTGAATTCATGTAAACTGGTGAGGAAGGTAGGTTATTTTCATGAAACACTTTACTAGAAATAAAAGAATCAAATGTAAATAATCAAAGTTCCTGCTCAAAACCTAGAATATATCAACCAAAAAAGAGAGCACAAAGAAATAAATAATGAAGAAATATAAATTAATAAAATACAGAATAGGAAAAAAAAAACCTAATAGGTCAAATTCCTGGTTTATCAAAAACTTTTAAGAAAATATACAAACCACTGGCTAACTTTATCAGGAAGAAAATGGATGAGCAAGAATATGCACTGTAAGAAATAACAAGCAGAAAATAACTATTGCAGAAGGAAAAATTCAAAGAAATCCAAACTTAATGTTAAAATGTTTAAACATACCAATATTCACAAGAAGAAACAAAGATACTAAGGAATACCCTCACGAAAAATGCACCAGGCTCAGACACTTTTACAGAGTAATTCTACCAGTTCTTCAAAGATCAGGTTGTCCTAATACTCTATTATTTACTCCAGGCCATCAAAAAAAGAAAGAAAATTTTCTAATTATTCTTAACATGAATGATAAACATAATACAATAAAGGAAACTGCAGAACAATATTTATTATACAGAAATTGAAAAAAAATAGAAACACAATTCAATATCACATTAAGAAATGCATGATTCTCAAGTGGGATTTATATCAGGAATGCAAAGTTTCTTCAATAATAGAAAGTCCATTAATATCACACAACTTATAAATATATCTAAGGGGAATATATCATTATCTTCATACATCCAGAGGAAGCCTGCAGCGAAATTCAGCATCTATTGTTGACAAGTATATTCAAGAAAATAGGAACTGAGGGTTGTATTTCTAAGATGATATTGTTTTAGCTTTAAAGCCAGCATATTCTTTCATGAGAAAATCCTAGAGGCATGTACAATAATATTAGGAGCACAGCCAGAATATCCACTCTTTCTGTTGTATTCAACATAACACTAAAGTTACTTGTCAATGAAATTTGTCAAAAAAAAAAAAAATGGAATAGATGCCTTAGGGTGGGTAGAAATAAGCAAAACTATCTCTAATTATAGAGGATATGAAAGTATATCTGGAAAACTCCAGAAAAATAATGGTAAAACAAATTTAAACAACAAAATCATGCAGTAAATTAGCAAGATATAAAACTAGCATACACAGATTTATATACACAAATAAAGCAAAAAGATAATAGTAAGTACTATTTAATTTATTCAAAAAGTAATTAGGAATAAATTTAACATGAAAAGTGCAAAACTGATATTTATGAGGTTTTAAAACACTCGTGAAAGACATAAAATATATTTGAAGAAAATGGAAGACTATCCTATACTTGAATGATCAGATCAGATCAAATCAGATCAGTCACTCAGTCGTGTCCAACTCTTTGTGACCCCAAAGACTGCAGCACACCAGGTTTCCTTGCCCATCACCAACTCCTGGAGTCTACTAAAATTCATCTCCATTGAGTCACTGATGTCATCCAACCATCTCATCCTCTGTCATCCCCTTCTCCTCCTGCCTTCAATCATGACTAGCAACAGGGTCTTTTCATTTTTTTTTAATTTTATTTTATTTTTAAACTTTACATAATTGTATTAGTTTTGCCAAATATCAAAATGAATCCGCCACAGGTATACATGTGCTCCCCATCCTGAACCCTCCTCCCTCTTCCCTCCCCATAGCATCCCTCTGGGTTGTCCCAGTGCACTAGCCCCAAGCATCCAGTATCGTGCAGTAAGCCAGAAGGAAAAACAGGGTCTTTTCAAATGAGGCAGTTCTTTGCATCAGATGGCCAAAGTACTGGAGTTTCAGCTTCAGCATCATTCCTTCCAATGAACATTAGGGACTGATTTCCTTTAGGATGAACTGGTTGGATCTCCTTGATGGCCAAGGGACTCTCAAGAGTCTTTTCCAACACCACAGTTAAAAAGCATCAGTTTTTCAGCACTCAGCTTCCTTTATAGTCCAATTCTCACATCCATACATGACTACTGGAAGAACCATAGCCTTGACTAGACAGACCTTTGATGGCAAAAAAATGTCTCTGCTTTGTAATATTCTGTCTAGGTTAGCCATAGCTGTTCTTCCAAGGAGCAAGCATCTTTTAATTTCATGGCTGCAATCACCATCTGCAGTGATTTTAGACACCCAAAAAATAAAGTCTGTCACTGTTTCCACTGTTTACCCATCTATTTACCATGAAGTGATGGGACTAGATGCCATGACTTTAGTTTTCTGAATGTTGAGCTTTAAGCCAACTTTTTCACTCTCCTCTTTCACTTTCATTAAGAGGCTCTTTAGTTTTTCTTCATTTTCTGCCATAAGGTCAGTGTCATCTTCATATCTGAGGTTATTTATATTTCTCCTGACAAACTTGATTCCAGCTTGTGCTTCCTCCAGCCCAATGTTTCTCATGATACACTCTGCATATAAGTTAAATAAGCAGGGTGACAATATACAGCTGTGACGTATGTGCTCCTTTTCCTACTTGGAACCAGTCTGTTGTTCCATGTCCAGTTCTAACTGTTGCTTCTTGATCTGCATACAGGTTTGTCAAGAGGCATGTCAGGTGGTCTGGTATTCCCATCTCTTGAAGAATTTTCCACAGTTTGAGGTGTTCCACACAGTCAAAGACTTTGACATTGTCAATAAAACAGAAATATATGTTTTTCTGGAACTCTCTTACTTTTTCAATGATCCAACAGATGTTGGCAATTTGATCTCTGGTTATTTTGCTTCTTCTAAAACCAGCTTGAACATCTGGAAGTTCATGGTTCATGTATTGTTGAAGCCTGGCTTGGGGAATTTTGAGCATTATTTTGCTAGCATGTGAGATGAGAAGAATTGTGCAGTCATTTGAGCATTCTTTGGCATTGATTTTCTTTGGGATTGGAATGAAAACTGACCTTTTCCAGTCCTGTGGCCACTGTTGCTTTTTTCAAATTTGCTGGAATATCGAGTGCAGCACTTTCACAGCATCATTCTTTTAGGATTTGAAATAGCTCAACTGGAATTCCATCACCTCCACTAGCTTTGTTCATAGTGATGCTTCTTTTTTTTTTTTTTTTCATGATGAGTTTTCCATTTATTTTTTTTTAAACTTTACATAATTGTATTAGTTTTGCCAAATATCAAAATTAATCTGCCACAGGCATACATATGATGCTTCTTAAGGCCCACTTGACTTCACGTTCCTGGATGTCTGGCTCTAGGTAAGTGATCACAGCATCATGATTATCTGGGTCATGAAGGTCTTTATTGTATAGTTCTTCTGTGTATTCTTGCCACCTGTTCTTAATATCTTCTACTTCTGTTTGGTCCATACTATTTCTGTCCTTTATTGAGTCCATCTTTGCATGAAATGTTCTGTTGGTATCTCTAATTTTCCTGAAGAGATCACTATTCTTTCCCATTCCATTGTTTTCCTCTACTTTGCACTGATTACTGAGGAAGGCTTTCTTATCACTGAGGAAGGCTTGCTATTCTTTGGAACTCTGCATTCAAATGGATATATCTTTCCTCTTCTCCCTTGTTTTTCACTTCTCTTCTTTTTGCAGCTGTTTTAAAGCCTCCTCAGACAACCATTTTGCCTTTTTGCATTTCTTTCTCTTGTTGATGGTCTTGATCGCTGTGTCCCGTACCATGCCATGAACCTCCGTCCATCATTCATCAGACACTCTGTTTATCAGATCTAGTCCCTTAAATCTTTATCTCACTTCCACTGCTGCTGCTGCTGCTGCTGCTGCTAAGTCACTTAAGTCATGTCCAACTCTGCGACCTCATAGACGGCAGCACACCAGGCTCCACAGTCCCTGGGATTCCCCAGTGTATAATCATAAGGGATTTGATTTATGTCATACCTGATAGGTCTAGTGGTTTCTTCAATTTAAGTCTGAATTTGGCAATAAGAGGTTCATGATCTGGGCCACAGTCAGCTCACGATCTTGATTTTGCTGACTGTATAGAGCTTCTCCAACTTTGACTGCAAAGAATATAATCAATCTGATTTTGGTGTTGACCATTTGGTGATGTCCATGAGTCAAGTCTTCTTTTGTGTTTTTGGAAGAGTATGTTTGCCATGACCAGGGCATTCTCTTGGCAAAATTCTATTATCGTTTTCCCTACTTTATTCTGTACTCCAAGGCCAAATTTGCCTGTTACTCCAGGTGTTTCTTGACTTCCTATTTTTACATTCCAGTCCCCTATAATGAAAAGGACTTCTTAAGACATTCTCCTTAAGACATTTAAGAATTAAATACAGTTTCATTACAAATATGTTTGTTTGTGTGTTCAAGCTCAGTTGTGTCTGACTCTGCAACCCGTGGATTGTAGCCTGCCAGGCTTCTGTCCACGGAATTTTCCAGATGAGAATACTGGAGTAGGTTGCCATTTCCTATTCCAGGGGATTTTCTTGACCCAGGGATCAAACCCATGTCTCTTGTGTCACCTGCCTTGGTAATTGGATTTTTTACCACTTGAGCCACTGGGAATCACCCTATTTGTTAAAAATACCAACAAACTAACACTTTACATGGCCAGGCAAGTTTGTACAAAATGTCATATGCAGAAATAAAATATCCAAAAATGGCCAGGAAACTACCTAAAAGTATCTACAAAGGGTGTGAAACTCTACTAGATATTGAAGCTTCCAATAAAACTAAAGCAATAAATAAGCTAAATAATAATAAATAAAAAAAATAATAATAAGCTAAAGAGAACAGTAAAGGACAAAAGAGGCAGTCAAGTAGAACAGAATATCCAGATTTAAACACAAATAACTGTTAAGGTTATAGAAAGCAAAGAGAATTGGCTGCAATGAACCTTGTTATATTGAATTCAAGTCCAGTATATCAGTATAATTTGGGTTGTGATAGGTCCAGATAGATAGGTCATTAGGTGGATAGATAGATAATAAATAGATGTGGGATCTCATTAGAAAAACAAAATAGTCAACTTCAAAATTCTCAAAATGACAAACTAGAATAAATGATATTATTAAATTTTAAAATAAAATAAGCATCTGAATATTTGTATTTTTATAAATACAAATGTTTATGTATTCATAAATATATGAATACATATATTCCATACTGAGCTGGATCCATAATTAATTAAAAATTGATCAAGCAGAGTGACTGGTCTTCTTTATGAAATGTGCAAGAGGGAAACAGAAAATCATTATTTGGTAAAAATCACCATAATAATTAATTAACACAGCATCCATTGATGAACATTAAAATAAGTGGGAAAATTATGAGGATAAAAAAAGTACAATTTCAAGGAATATACACAAGTTATTTACCAACTACAAAGGGAATGACAGTAACTTTGCAGCAGAGAACCATGGAGAAACCACCTTGCACAAGCCATTAAGGTCAACATTACCAATAATACAATATACCAACATCAGTGTGGGATGTAATGCATTGAGAAGGATATGTGGTCATTTCTATGGCATTTTTGTCTGGAAAGCATAATCTTAGTCCATTTATGAGAAAACATGAGACAAATGCAAACTAAGGGACATCTGGATAAATAAAACCCAAAAAAACTAATCAATGCTCTTCAAAAGTATCAAGGTCATGAAAGCAAGGAACAAATGAGGAAATGTATGAAGACAGTAGGAAACTAAAGAGAATAAATAAACATAAACAATGTGGGACCCTAAATGGGATACCAGAGTAGATATAAAAATTACACTAGTGAAGAAAGTAGCAAAATTTGAATAAACTCTTTATTTATTAGTGCAAGTTTTAATTTCCTGGCTGTGTTATTTGTGCAATGGTTATGTGTCAGTAAGATGCTAATATTAAGTGAGGAGATATACGGAAATTCTCTCTACTATTTCTGCAATTTTTCTGTATGTCTAAAATTAATTCCCCCAAAAGTGTTTTAAAGTTTTTTGAAAAATCAAAAAAATACTAACCTACTTCTAATGGGTAGGAAAGCCAGTAATTCTTTTCTACTCTGTATTCCTTTTGTTTGTATGAGACCCAGAGATGCAAACTCACAAATATAGCTCTCCTAGAATAGAAAAGCTGGAGACTGCTTCAGATGAAGTACAGTCCAGATTGTGTCATAAATATGGCACCAATTGTAAAGTATATGTTTCTGGAGGAGAAAAACGTCTGGAACAAAAGGATGCCATGCACTGGGATCAAATATGTAAAATATATATATATATACAGAATCTTGATATGTTCTTGTCTAAAATATAGCATAATTATACCTTTCTCTCAAAAGACTTTTTTTTTGGCCTTTTAGAAAATTCTGATCAATTTACATTAATCATATGTATATAATAAATAATCTAAGAATGCTATTTCAGTAGTTTGTTAATTTTGATTACTGAGACAGTTTCTACATATTTATTGTACAATTCTAGGTTCCCATAGATTTGGATAAATATTCACTTTTTGATTAATGTATTTCTCTCTATTTTCTTTTAATTTTAGAAATGGCACAATTGGGATGGATATGGGAACAATTTGATATATGTAAGAAAATCTTGCATTGTAGACATATAAATGTACCTGTTCAACCAAGGAGGTTCCAAGATGAAAATCATGTAACCCTACAAGAATGTGAAAACTATATTAAAAAGAATATTATCTTGCCAAAGCAACCACTTTTTAAATGAATCCTCCAAGAAGGAGAATTAAAAACAAAAGGATATTACCAGGAGGTAGAGGAGAAGAAAAAAATTGTGAAATCTGTATCAGTTTTGCAACTGTGGGGTAAGAAATGGATTACAAAGCTCTAGGGTTAATTTAGGGAATATCAAATGCATCAAGGGCACTAGAGAACAAACTCAAGAATTTGGAGTGCATGAACAGAAAAATCATGAAACCTCAGACTAATTATTATAATAAAAAGAAATATTCAAAATGTTAAACTGTCCTCTAGATTTCATTTGGATTCTATTCAAACATCTATGATAACACTAATTTCTTGTATTGTTATTGCTGTACTTATTCTCTCTCTGCACTTAGTCATGAGTTCCTAACTTAGCACAATGCCTGGCACAAAGCAGATGTTTTGTGCGTTTTTAAAGCAATAAGTAAAAATAGTGTATTAGTCATTTCAGGACATGTTTCTCAATAGAGTTTCTATTTCTTAAATGTATTGTTTCCAAAATGCTGATTGTATCTAAATGTAAATGTTATGTACATTATTTGGATAATTTGGAAAATTAAAGCAAAAACAAAATGCCCTAGTATTAACTACCGTTAATGTTTTTGGGATTATGCTTTTAGTATTTGTTTCTATAATGATTATGCTTATGTGTAAATGTATGCTTATCTCTTTATCTCTATATATAATATAATTGGAAGTTTATTTTGCATTCATATGTACATCTTGAATACTCTTCCTATCACTAAATATTTCTTTCTATACCACTAAATATTTCTTTCTATAATGTTTCTTATAATTATTGCATAGCATTCATTTGCATTCATATGTACATCTTGAATACTCTTCCTATCACTAAATATTTCTTTCTATACCACTAAATATTTCTTTCTATAATGTTTCTTATAATTATTGCATAGCATTCATTTCAAGTGGGCAAATTATTCAAGAACATATTATTTATATCATTATAAGTACTTGGCTATTATATATATTTGTGTAACAAATATTCTAGAGACTTGATCTGAGGGCAATTCTTATTAAATATTTTGTACTCTTCAAAGAAGTATTTTTCTATTCAATGATGTGAACATTCTAAAGTTTTAGTCTTTACTCTCCAGAAATATTTCCATTCCCACCAGCATGGAAAACACCTTTCACCCAACAAAACATATTCCTTAGTATTACCTGGAATGAATTGTTTCAGTTTAAAAGCATCACATTAATTATTTTAAGTATATAATAGAGCTAGGCCATGGAATAATATGAGTTGTTTAAAGAAGCAACCTAGATGTTCATCAGCAGATGAATGGATAAGAAAGCCATGGTAGATATACACAATGGAATATTACTCAGCCATTAAAAAGAATACATTTGAATCAGTTCTAATGAGGTGGATGAAACTGGAGCCTATTATACAGAGTGAAGTAAGCCAGAAAGAAAAACACCAATACAGTATGCTAACACATATATATGGAATTTAGAAAGATGGTAATGATAACCCTGTATGCAAGACAGCAAAAGAGACACAGATGTATAGAACAGTCTTTTGAACTCTGTGGGAGAGGGTGAGGGTGGGATAATTTGGGAGAATGGCATTGAACATGTATATTATCATATAAGAAACAAATCACCAGTCCAGGTTCAATGCATGATACAGGATGCTCAGGGCTGGTGCACTGGGATGACCCAGAGGGATGGAATGAGGAGGGAGATGAGAGGGGGGTTCAGGATGTGGAACACATGTACACCTGTGGTGGATTCATGTCAATGGATGGCAAAACCAATACAATATTGTAAAGTATTGGTAAAGTATTTTGGCATCCAGTTAAAATAAATTTATATTTTTAAAAAAGGTTAAAAAAAGATTTTATAAAATATGAAAGGATTAAGAGAACTTGTGCATGACCAGTCACTACATTATGTCAACTCTTTGTGACCCCATGGACTATAGGCCACTATGCTCCTGTCAATGGAATTTTCCAGGCAAGAATATTAGAGTGGGTTGCCATTTCCTACTCCAGGGGATCCTTCTGACCCAGGGATCATGTTCGCATCTCCTGTGTCTCCTGAATTGGCAGGCAGATTCTTCACCACTACCAGCACCTGAGAGGCCCCCTAAAAGAACTTAAGGTCACTTAATCGTGCCTGACTCTTTGTGACCCCATGGACTGCAGCCCACCAGGCTCCTCTGTCCATGAGATTTTCCAGGCAAAGATACTGGAGTGGGTTGCCATTTCCTTCTCCAGGGGATCTTCCCAACCTATGGATTGAACCTGGGTCTCCTGCACTGCAGGCAGAGCCTTTACTGACTGAGCTACAAGGGAAACTGTAAAAGAACTTACCTGGTCCATAAAATTCACTTGCATTATACAAGTCAGTATTAAATATTTACTTGGAATATTCTTTACAAGAGTGTGTACTCACCTGTCTTAAAGTGAAAACCAAGAGCCCAATATCTACACAAATACCATGAAATAAAAGGCACCCTTTAAACTAAAAGCAAAACAAAAAAGAGTGTTATCAAAAGGAAATTGAAGATTTTTCTCTCCAAATAATTCTGTAACTATTTTGCTGTCTCATATTGTTTAAGGATATGGAAACTTAGCTGGAGAGATATGACCATAGGAAACAGAAGTGGCTGGCAGTTTTCCAGGTTCATTTACAAAATTTGGAGCCTAAAGACAAATTTATGGGTCCAACTGTCAAAGTAAAGAAGACTTTTGCTGAAATTAAAAAGAAAATAAGTACACACACATGTGTAAATATTGCAAAATAAATCTCTTTACTGTAAAATACTGTACCTGTATAAAGAAACATGTCTAAATATATTATGAAAGGTATATGAATAATATAGACAATATTTAGTACTTGTATGTATATTATCCACAGGACTGGAAATGGTCAGTTTTCATTCTAATCCCAAAGAAAGACAATCCCAAAGAATGCTCAAACTACTGCACAATTGCACTCATCTCACACATTAGCAAAGTAACATTCAAAATTCTCCAAGCCAGGCATCAACAGTATGTGAACCATGAATCGAACTTCAAGCTGGATTTAGAAAAGGCAGAGGAAGCAGAGATCAAATTGCCAACATCTGTTGGTTCATTCAGAGAAGGCAGTGGCACCCCACTCCAGTACTCTTGCCTGGAAAATCCCGTGGATGCAGGAGCCTGGCAGGCTGCAGTCCATGGGGTCGCTAAGAATTGGACACGACTGAGTGACTTCACTTTCACTTTTCACTTTCATGCATTGGAGAAGGAAATGCAACCCACTCCAGTGTTCTTGCCTGGAGAATCCCAGAGACGGGGGAGCCTGGTGGGCTGCCGTCTATGGGGTTGCACAGAGTCGGACACGACTGAAGTGACTTAGCAACAGTTGGTTCATTGAAAAAGCAAGAGTTCCAGAAAACATCTACTTCTGCTTTATTGACTATGCCAAAGATTTTGACTCTGTGGATCACAACAAACTGTGGAAAATTTTTCAGGAGATGGGAATACCAGACCATCTAACCTGCCTCCTGAGAAATCTGTATGCAGGTCAAGAAGCAACAGTTAGAACTTGATATGGAACAACAGACTGATTCTAAATCAGGAAAGGAGTACGTCAAGGCTGTATACTGTCACCCTGCTTATTTAACGTATATGCAGAGTACATCATGAGAAATACTGGACTGGATGAAGCACAAGCTGGAATCAAGATTGCTGGGAGAAATATCAATAACCTCAGATATGCAGATGACACCACCCTTATGGAAGAAGGCAAAGAAGAATGAAAGAGGCTCTTGAAAGTGAAAGAGGAGAGTGAAAAAGTTGGCTTAAAGCTCAACATTCAGAAAACTAAGATAATGGCCTCTAGTCCCATCACTTCATGGCAAATAGATGGAGAAACAATGGAAACAGTGATTGACTTTATTTTTTTGGCCTCCAAAAACACTGCAGATGATGACTGCAGCCATGAAATAAAAAGATGCTTGCTTCTTGAAAGAAAAGTAATGACAAATGCAGACAGCATATTAAAAAGCAGTTAAAGTAATTAAAAATCATATTACTTTGCCAACAAAGGTCCGTCTAGTCAAGGCTATGGTTTTCCCGGTAATCATGTAAGGATGTGAGAGTTGGACTATAAAGAAGGTTGACCTTGAAGAATTGATGCTTTTGGACTGTGGTGTTGGAGAAGACTCTTGAGAGTCCCTTGGACTGCAAGGAGATCCAACCAGTCCATTCTGAAGGAGACCAGCCCTGGGATTTCTTTGGAAGGAATGGTGCTAAAGCTGAAACTTCAGTACTTTGGCCACCTCATGCAAAGAGTTGATTCATTGGAAAAGACTCTGATGCTGGGAGGGATTGGGGGCAGGAGGAGAAGGGGACGGCAGAGGATGAGATGGCTGGATGGCATCACTGACTCGGTGGACATGAGTCTGAGTGAACTCCAGGAGTTGGTGATGGACAGGGAGGCCTGGCGTGCTGTGATTCACGGGATCACAAAGAGTCGGACATAAATGAGCGACTGAACTAAACTGAACTTAGCAATAGAAATAAAAATTAGTACAATGATGTAGAAATCACATGTTTACTACAAACATCAATAAGACAAATATTTTTAAAAACTTCCAAAATTTCAAAGCATTTTTAATTTATTTTATTTTTATTTTTTACAATAAACTTCCTAGAAAAAACACTGTATATACAAGAATATATATATAGTATATATGTATGTACCTAGTAGTCTCTCAGTCATCTCTGACTCTTTGCAATCCTATGGACTATGCCTGCCAGGATCCTCTCTACATGGAATTCTTAAGAATATTGGAGTAGTTAGCCATTCCCTTCTGCAGGAGATCTTCCTGACTCAGGGACCAAAACAATGTCTCCTACATAGCAGGCAGATTCTTTACTATTTGAGCCACCAGGGATCCCATGAATGTTGTTGTCCAGTTGCAAAGTCATGTCTGACTCTTTGCCATCCTATGAACTGAAGCAACCAGGTTCCCCTGTCCTTCGCTAATGCCATGAGTTTGCTCAAACTCATGCTCAATGAGTGAGTAGTGCCATTCAACCATTTCATCCTCTGCTGCTCCCTTAACATTTTGCCCTCAATCTCTCCCAGCATCAGGGATTTTTCCAATGAGTAGGCTCTTTAAATCCGGTGGCCAAAGTATTGGAGCTTCAGTTTAGCATCACTTCTTCCATTGAATATTCAGAGTTGATTTCCTTTAAGATTGACAGGTTTGATCTCCTTGCTGTCCAAGGGCTCTCAAGAGTCTTCTCCAGCACCACAGTTTGAAAGGATTAATTCTTTGGTGATCTGACTTCTTTATGGTCCTCCTTTCACATCCATATGTGACTACTGGAAAAACCATAGCTTTGACCATATAGCTTTGACTATATGGACCATTGTCAGCAAAGTGTTGTCTCTGCTTTTCAATATGTTGTGTAGGTTTGTCATAGGTTTTCTTCCAGGAGCAAGTATCTTTTAATTTCGTGGATGCAGTCACAGTCCAGAGTGATTTTGGAGCCCAAGAAAATGAAATCTGACATTGTTTCCATTTTTTTCCCAATATATTTGCCAGGAAGTGATATGACCAGATGCCATAATCTTTGTTTTATGAATGTTGAGTTTTAATCCAGCTTATTCATTTTCCTCTTTCACCTTTGGGCTTTTTAGTTTGTCTTCACTTTCTGCCACTTAAAGTGGTATCATCTGCAGTCTGAGGTTGTTGATATTTCTCCCAGCAATCTTGATTCCAGCTTGTGCATCCAGCCCAGAATTTCACTTGTTACACTCTGCATATAAGTTAAATAAGCAGGGTGACAATATACAGCCTTTACATACTCATTTTCCAATTTTAAAACAGTCAGTGGACCAGTTCCATGTTAAGCACTAACTGTTGCTTCTTGACCTACATACAGGTTTCTCAGGAGGCAGGTAAGGTAGTCTGCTGCTAAGTCACTTCAGTCGTGTCCAACTCTGTGCAACCCCATAGATGGCAGCCCACCAGGCTCCCCCATCCCCGGGATTCTCCAGGCAAGAACACTGGAGTGGGTTGCCATTTCCTTCTCCAATGCAGGAAAGTGAAAAGTGAAAGTGAAGTCGTTCAGTCGTGCCCGACCCTCAGCGACCCCATGGACTGCAGCCTACCAGGCTCCTCCATCCATGGGATTTTCCAGGCAAGAGTATTGGAGTAGGGTGCCATTGCCTTCTCCAAGGTAATCTAGTATTCCCATATCTTTAAGAATATTCCACAGTTTATTGTGATCCACACAGTCAAAGGCTTTTGTGTAGTCAATGAAGCAGGAGTAGATGTTTTATGGAATTTCCTTGCTTATTCTATGATCCAGTGGATGTTGGCAATTTGATTTCTGGTTTCTCTACCTTTTCTAAGTCCACGTTGTACATCTGGAACTTCTGAGATCAAGTACTCTAGAAGCCTAACTAGGAGGATTTTGAGCCTAATCTTGCTAACATATGAAATGAATGAGATTGTGTGGCAGTTTGAATATTCTTTAGCATTGACTTCTTGGGAATGGAATGGAAGCTGACATTTTCTGGTCCTGTGGCCACTGCTGAGTTTTCCAAATTTGCTGGTATAATGTCAAGCATGGAAGATCTGAATAAGTAGATCTGTGGAATACATAGTCTGGAATATACAAAATATTTTTACAGAGAAGATGTCATTTTATTGGATTTCAAATAGGTTGATTTCCATCTTACAAGAATATTTGCTACTACTGTCATATGTATGGTATCCAGGAGCATTATAAACATCAACATAAATATGGTGCTAATTTTTCCATAAGTTCAATATTTTTCTGTTTGCTATTAAAGCCCATGGTGAATTTTGAGTTAGTTTTGGTATAAAACATGAAGTCTAGATCAAGATTCATTTTTGCTACAGATAGATGTTCATAGGTAGAAAAAAAAAATGAATCTTCAACCAGAATAGGTGAATTTAGTTCAGATGACCATTATGTCTACTACTGTGGACAAGAATCACATTGGAGAAATGGAGTAGCCCTCATAGTCAACAAAGGAGTCTGAAATGCAATACTTGGATGCAATCTCAAAAAAGACAGAAGGATCTCAGTTCATTTCCAAAGCAAACCATTCAATATCACAGTAATCCAAGTCTAGGCTCCAACCACTAATGCTGAAGAAGCTGAAATTGAATGGTTCTATGAAGATCTACAAGAACTTATAGAACTAACAAGAACAAAAAAAAAAGATGTCCTTTTCATCATAGGGTACTAGAATGCAAAAGTAGAAAGTCAAGAGATACCTGGAGTAACAGGCAAGTTTGGCCTTGGAGTACAAAATGAAGCAGGGCAAAGGCTAACAGAGTTTTGGCAAGAGAATGCATTGATCATAATTAACACCCTATTCCAACAACACAAGAGATGACTCTACACATGGACATCACCAGATGGTCAATACTGAAATCAGATTGATTACGTGCTTTGCAGCCAAAAATGGAGAAACTCTATACAGTGAGCAAAAATAAGACCATGAGCTGACTGTGGTTCAAATAATGAACATCTTATTGCAAAATTCAGACTTAAATTGATGAAAGTAGGAAAAACCACTAGGCCATTCAAGTATGACTAAAATCAAATCCCTTATGAGTATACAGTGGAAGTGACAAATAGATTCAAGGATTAGATCTGATAGACAGAGTGCCTGAGGAACTATGGAAAGAGGTTCAAAACACTCACTGTACAGGAGGTGGTGACCAAAACCATAAACAGGAAAAAGAAATGCAAAAAGGCAACATGGTTGTCTGACGAGGCCTTATAAATAGCTGAGAAAAGAAGAGAAGTGAGAGACAAAGGAGAAAAGGAAAGATCTACCTATCTGAATGGGGAGCTCCAAACAATAGCAAGGAGAGATAATAAGCCTTCCTAAGTAAAGAATTAGAGGAACACAATGGAATGGGGGAAATGAGAGATTTCTCAAGAAAATTAGACATACCAAGGGAAAATTTCATGCAAAAATGGGCACAATAAAGGACAGAAATTGTAAGGATCTAACAGGAGCAGAAGATATTAACTGGCAAGAATACACAGAAGAACGATACAAAAAAGTTCTTAATGACCCAGATAGCCATGATGGTGTTATCACCTAGAGCTTAACATCCTGGATACAAAATCAGGTGGGGCTTAGGAAGCATCACCACAAACAAACCTAGTGGACATGATGGGATTCCAGTTACGCTATTTCAAACCCTAAAAGATGATGCTGTGAAAGTGCTACACTCAATATGCCAGCAAATTTGGAAAATGCAGCAGTGGCCACAGGACTGGAAAAGGTCAGTTTTCATTCCAATCCAAAGAAAGGCAATGCCAAAAATATTGAAACTACCACACAATTGTATTCATTTCACAAGCTAGCAAAGTAATGCTCAAAATTCTCCAAGCTAGACTTCAGCAGTATGTTCAACAGTATGTGAAGGGGAACTCCTAAATGTTCACATTGGATTTAGAAAAGGCAGGGGAACCAAATATCAAATTGCAGACATCCGTCGGATCATAGATAAAGCAAGAGAATTCCAAAAAGCATCTGCTTCTGTTTCACTGACTATGCTAAACCTTTTGACTGTGTGAATAAAAACAAAGGAAAATTCTTAAAGAGATGGAAATATCAGACCATATTAGCAGCCTCCTGAGAAACCTGTATGCAGGACAAGAAGCAACAGTTACAATAGGACATGTAACAGTGGACTGGTTCCAAATTGGGAAAGGAGTATGACAGCTGGATAGTCACCCTGCTTTTTAGATGTGTATGCAGAGTTCAATTCAGTTCAGTTCAGTTCAGTCGCTCAGTTGTGTCTGACTTTTTGCAACCCCATGAATGGCAGCATGCTAGGCCTCCCTGTCCATCACCAACTCCTGGAATTTACCTAAACTCATGTGCATTGAGTCAGTGATGCCATCCAGCCATCTCCTCTTCTGTCATCCCCTTCTTGTCCTGCCCCAATCCCTCCCAGTATCAGGGCCTTTTCCAATGAGTCAACTCTTCACATGAGGTGCCCAAAGGATAGGAGTTTCAGCTTCAGGATCAGTCCTTCCAATGAACACCCAGGATTGATCTCCTTCAGGATGGACTGGTTGGATCTCCTTGAAGACCAAAGGACTCTGAAGAGTTTTCTCCAACACCACAGTTCAAAAGCATCAATCTTGGGTGCTCAGCTTTCTTCACAGTCCATCTCTCACATCCATACATGACCACTGAAAAAACCATAGCCTTGACTAGATGGACCATTGTTAGCAAAGTAATGTCTATGCTTTTGAATATGCTATCAAGGTTGGTCATAACTTTCCTTCCAAGGAATAAGCATCTTTTAATTTCATGGCTGCAATCACAATCTGCAGTGATTTTGGAGCCCAAAAAAATAAAGTCTGACACTGTTTCTATTGTTTCCCCATTTATTTCCAAGGAAGAGGTGGGCCAGATTCCATGATCTTAGTTTTCAGAATGTTGAGCTTTAAGCCAACTTTTGCACTCTCCTCTTTCACTTTCATCGAAGAGGCTTTTTAGTTCCTCTTCACTTGCTGCCATAAGGGTCGTGTCATCTACATATCTGAGGTTATTGACATTTCTCCTGGAAATCTTGATTCCAGCTTGTGTTTCTTCCAGTCCAGTGTTTCTCATGATGTACTCTGCATATAAGTTAAATAAGCAGGGTGACAATATACAGCCTTGATGAACTCCTTTTCCTATTTGGAACCAGTCTCTTGTTCCATGTCCAGTTCTAACTGTTGCTTCCTGACCTGCATACAGGTTTCTCAAGAGGCAGGTCAGGTGGTCTGGTATTCTCATCTCTTTCAGAATTTTCCACAGTTTATTGTGATCCACACAGTCAAAGGCTTTGGCATAGTCAATAAAGCTGAAATAGATATTTTTCTGGAAGTCTCTTGCTTTTTCCATGATCCAGTGGATGTTGGCAATTTGATTTCTGGTTCCTCTGCCTTTTCTAAAACCAGCTTGAACATCTGAAAGTTCACGGTTCACATATTGCTGAAGCCTGGCTTAGAGAATTTTGAGCATTACTTTACTAGCATGTGAGATGAGTGCAATTGTGTGGTAGTCTGAGCATTATTTGGCATTGCCTTTCTTTGGGAATGGAATGCAAACTGGCCTTTTCCAGTCCTGTCCCTACTGCTGAGTTTTCCAAATTTGTTGGCATATTGAGTGCAGCACTTTCACATCATATTTCAGGATTTGAAATAGTGCAACTGGAATTCCATCCCCTCCACTAGCTTTGTTCGTAGTGATGCTTTCTAAGGCCCATTTTTCTTCACATTCCAGGATGTCTGCCTCTAGATGAGTGATCACACCATCGTAATTATCTGGGTCGTGAAGGTCTTTTTTTATATAGTTCTTCTGTGTATTCTTGCGACCTCTTCTTAATACCATCTGCTTCTGTTTGATGCATACCATTTCTGTCCTTTATCGAGCCCCATCTTTGCATGAAATATTCCTTTGGTATCTCTAATTTTCTTGAAGAGATCTCTAGTCTTTCCCATTCTATTGTTTTCCTCTATTTCTTTGCATTAATCACTGAGGAAGGCTTTCTTATCTCTCCTTGCTATTCTTTAGAACTCTGCATTCAGATGCTTATATCTTTCCTTGTCTCCTTTGCTTTTCATTTCTCTTCTTTTCAAAGCTATTTGTAAGGCCTCCTCAGACAGCCATTTTGCTTTTTTGCAATTCTTTTCCATGGGGATGGTCTTGATCCCTGTTTCCTGTACAATGTCACGGACCTCTGTCCATAGTTCATCAGGCACTCTGTCTATCAGATTTAGTCCCTTAAATCTATTTCTTACTTCCATTGTATAATCATAAGGAATTTGCTTTAGGTCATACCTGAATGGTTTCGTGGTTTTCCCTACTTTCTTCAATTTAAGTTTGAATTTAGCAATTAGGAGATCATGATCTGAGCCATAGTTAGCTCCTGGTCTTGTTTTTGCTGACTGTATAGAGCTTCTCCATCTTTGGCTGCAAAGAATATAATCAATCTGATTTCTGTGTTGGCCATCTGGTGATGTCCATGTATAGAGTCTTCTCTTGTGTTGTTGGAAGAGGGTGTTTGCTATGACCAGTACGTTCTCTTGGCAAAACTCTATTATCCTTTGCCCTTCTTCATTCCATACTCCAAGGCCAAATTTGCCTGTTACTCCAGGTGTTTCTTGACTTTCTACTTTTGTATTCCAGTCCCCTATAATAAAAAGGACATCTTTTGGGGGTGTTAGTTCTAAAGGGTCTTGTAGGTCTTCATAGAACCTTTCAACTTCAGCTTCTTCAGTGTTACTGGTTGGGGCATAGACTTGGATTACCATGACATTGAATGGTTTGCCTTTGAAACAAACAGAGTTCATTCTGTCATATTTGAGATTGCATCCAAGTACTGCATTTCGGACTCTTTTGTTGACCATGATGGCTACTCCATTTCTTCTAAGGGATTCCTTCCCATAGTAGTAGATATAATGGTCATCTGAGTTAAATTCACCTATTCTAATCCATTTTAGTTTTGTGATTCCTAGAATGTCAATGTTCACTCTTGCCATCTGTTTGACCACTTCCAATTCGCCTTGATTATTGGACCTGACATTCCAGGTTCCCATGCAATATTGCCCTTTACAGCATTGGACCTTGCTTCTATCACCAGTCACATCCACAACTGGGTATTGTTTTTGCTTTGGCTCCATCCCTTCATTCTTTCTGGAGTTATTTCTCCACTGATCTCCAGTAGCATATTGGGCACTTACCGATCTGGGGAGTTCCTCTTTCAGTATCCTATCATTTTGCCTTTTCATACTGTTCATGGGGTTCTCCAAGCAAGAATACTGAAGTGGTTTGCCATTCCCTTCTCCAATGGACCACATTCTGTCAGACCTCTCCACCATGACCCCCCCATCTTGGGTGGCCCCACAGGGCATGGCTTAGTTTCATTGAGTTAGACAAGGCTGTGGTCCGTGTGATCAGATTGGCTAGTTTCTGTGTTTATGATTTCAGTGTGTCTGCCTTCTGATGCCCTCTCACAACATCTACCAAATTACTTGGGTTTTTCTTACCTTGGACGTGGGGTATCTCTTCACAGCAAGTCGCCCCTTAAATGTGGAGTAGCTCCTCTTGGCCCTCCTGTGCTGCATGGCCGCCGCTCCTTGGACGTGGGGTTGCTCCTCTTGGCAACGTCCGCTGACGTCGGACATGGAGTTGTTCTTCTCGGCCGCGGCCCCTGCCTGACCTAAGACATGGGGCAGCTCCTCTTGGCCACTGCCCCTGACTTCAGATGTGGGTTAGCTCCTCTCGGCCACTCCTGCACTGTTGCAGCCTGGCGCTCTCTGTCACCGCCCCTGACCTTGGGCGTGGGGTATGCAGAGTACATCAGGCCAAATGTTGGGCTGGATGAAGCAGAAGCTGGAATTAAAATTGCTGAGAGAAATATCAATAACCTCAGATATGCAGATGATACCATCCTTATGGTGGAAAGTGAAGAGGAACTTAAGAACCTCTTGATGAAGTTGAAAGACGAGAGTGACTCAACATTCAAAAGACAGAGATCATTGCAACTGGTCCCATCATTTCATGGCAAATAGGTGGGGAAACAATGGAAACAGTGACAGACTTTATTTTGCTGGGCTCCAAAATCACTGCAGATGGTGAATGCAACCACGAAATTAAAAGACACTTGCTTCTTGGAAGAAAAGTTTTGACAAACTTAGACAGCATATTAAAAAGTAGAGACATTACTTTGCCAACAAAGTCTGTATAGTCAGAGCTATAGTTCTTCCAGTAGTCATATATGGATGTGAGCGTTGGATCATAAAGAAGGCTGAGTACTGAAGAACTGATGCTTTTGAACTGTGCTAGTGGACAAGACTCTTGAGAGTCCCTTGGACTTCAAGGAAATCAAACCCGTCAATCCTAAAAGAAATCAATTATAAATATTCATTGGAGGGACTGATGTTGAAGCTGAAGCTCCAATACTTTGGCTCCCTGATGCAAAGAGCTGACTTGATGGAAAAGACCCTGATGCTGGGAAAGATAAAAGGCAGGAGGAGAAGTGGATGACAGAGGATAAGATGGTTAGATGGCATCACTGACACAATGGACATGAGTTTGAGCAAGCTCCTGGAGATGGTGAAGAACAGGGAAGCCTGTTGTGCTGCAATGTGTGGGGTCGCAAAGATTCAGACATGACTGAATGACTGAACAACAACAACACAGATGTCCAGTTTTACCAGAACCACTTATTGGAAAGGCAATCTTTCCTGAGCTGAGTTGCTTTTGTGTCTTTGCCAAAAATTAGTTTGGCATATTTGCATCTATTTCTGGGTTCTCTGTTCTGCTTCATTGATTTGTATGTCTATATATCTGTCAATATCATACTGTAATAAATAATATAGCTAAAGAGTAAGCCTTCATATATACTAGAAGGATTTTTCCTTCTTCATTGTTATCTGTCAATTTTGTTTTAGGTATTTTTCCATATATTTTTTAGAATTAAAATTTGTTTATGTGTATAAAAACCTGTAGGTGTTTTGTTAGGAATTGCAGTAAAACTATAGATCAATTTGATGAGAAGTAACATCTTTACTGTTTTGAGTCTTTTAATCAATGGACATCGTATGTTTTTTCAATTTTTTACCAGTCTTACTTCTTGACATTTTTCAGAGTTGTCCTTTGCTTGTCCTTGCATTATTTCCAGAGTTGATGTTGTGATTATTAGGAAGGAACAAAGATAATCTGTGCCATCATATATGAATTACAAGCCTATTATATCCTTTCATTAACAATTATACATGTTGTAAAGAAATTAAGAGGGAAGAAAAGGCAGTTGTTTATTTTTAGCCATATAAGCAACATTAAAGTATACTTTAATCTTTCCTAAAGATTTGACTTTCACCTGATATAATTTCTCTTAATTCTGAAAAATTTTTGTTAACATTTATTTAATACAAAGAACTAATATCAAATATTCTTTTTTTTTTTTTTTTAGATCTGAAATTAGTACTTTTAAAGAAGATTTTAATTAGAAATACAATTATGGGTTCTAAAAAATTTTGGACCACTGACTTTTGGAAATTTTTGTCTCTAACAGGAAAAATGTTATACTACATGAGTATTGCATGCATGCTCAGTCACTAAGTCATGCCTGACTCTTTGAAACCCCATGGGCTGTAGCCTGCCATGCTGCTCTGTCCATGGAATTTCCCAGACAAGAATACTGGAGTGAATTGCCATTTCCTTCTCCAATGTGGATATTAGCACACCACAAATTTAGTTCATAGTTATTTATATATTGTATATTATATACAAATACCTAACTATAATGCTATAGGGTAGAATCACAAATACATTTTAATTCTTCTTTTTTAATTGTAGTTCACATGATAGTCTTACAATTAGGAAAATACAACATGTAATTTATTTTAAAATGTGGGGAGGAAGTGTCTGCATTTTAGATTTTAAAACTTTTTGCTGATTTTAAAACTTTTTTTTCTCTTCCACTTTAACTAAATTTAACTTTTGCGTATTGTATTACTCATGGCTTATAGGTCTATTAAAAATAAGTAAAATAAAAACAAAATACTTAAGATTTATTCCCTAAATTGTACGTGGCTAATTATAATGTAATACGTCATTTTCACTTAAGCTTAGCTCCCTTCTTGAATCATAATTTAGTGGCATAGAATGAATGAAATCCCTGGATTAAGGAAACAACAATTTAAATGCTTTGTCTTTTAACTTTAGTGCTGCCTTTTTGAGCAATTCATTTAAACAATTCAAAGCTTGATTTCCTTGCCTGTAAAATAGAATGTAATTTCACAACAAAATGTGTGATATGTAATAGATTTCCATAAAATATCATTGAAAATTCCTTAATGTCTACCTAAAGATAAAATGACACTGCATATGCTGAACTATTTTGTAAACTGCCCAAAGCCATAAAATAATCAATTGTAAAACTCACAATTTTGATGAAAATATATTTTAATGATATTAAAAGCTAAACAATTTTGACGCAATACTTGAGAAATGGGAGAAATGTGGCAATTTTTGTTTCATTGATTTGTCAACCAAATCATATCAATATAGCTTGAAACATATATTGAATTTTTACTATTTGCCAAATATGGGTCTGAAATTCAGAAGAAAGCTAGTCAGGTTTCTTGTCTTGGAGAGGCTTACATATGGGGTAGATGAAAACGGAAATAAGAAAATGTTTTAATATGATTATGGTGGTGGTTTATTTACTGTCATGTCTGACTCTTGTGACCCCATGGGCTTTAGCCTGCCAGACTCCTCTGCTCATGGGATTCTCCAGGCAAGAATATTGGAGTGGATTGCCATTTCCCTCTTCAGGATATCTTCCCAACCCAGGATTGAGCCCTATCTCCTGCATTGCAGGAAGATTCTTTGCCAACTGAGCCACCGAGAAAGCCCCTAATATGGTTACTGCTACTGCTAAGTCACTTCAGTTGTGTCCGACTCTGTGCAACCCCATAGATGGCAGCCCACTAGGCTCCCCTGTCCCTGGGATTCTCCAGGCAAGAACACTGGAGTGGGTTGCCATTTCCTTCTCCAATGCATGAAAGTGAAAAGTGAAAGTGAAGTCACTCAGTAGAGTCCAACTGTTCGTGACCCCATGGACTGCAGCCTACCAGGCTCCTCCATCCATGGGATTTTCCAGGCAAGAGTACTGGAGTGGGGTGCCTTACAGACATGTGAAAATCAGGAGGAGATTTCGACCAGGCAGCTGAAGAAAAAAAAAAAAAAGAAAAGAGTATCGTAATTAGCCTGAACATGAGGTCTTTTTGAAAGCTCAGAGAAAGCTCAAATGTGCCCTCTCAGTGGGATAATTATTCTCACACTGAGCACCCTTTCTCATAAAAGGGACTTTGTGATATACTTCACAACTTAATTCTCATAAACTAACTTGGAAATCTGAGATTGTGACTTTCAGAATTTGCCTACTTTTAGTAATTCTTCTTTCATAATTTATCATTTTCACTAAATTGTGACAAAATACTGTATGCATTATTGAAAATGCTACAACTTTCACTTTTCACATACTAGTCATATTTTTATGTAACACTGTACATAAATAAGTGATATATAGAAAAATTTTCAAAGCTAAAAATTTCATCAACAAACTTATATGATGGCACAAGTAAGCATTTACAGTTAACATGTTGCTAAATTAATCTGTTTGCCTTTTGATTTTACTTTCTAATTCAATAAAGAGTAAACCAGGGGAATGGGAACCAATAGTTTGGGACTTAGTGACATTAGATAAAATAGGTCTGATATTTTATATCCTGGTTTTCTCTTTATAAAGTGTGTTCTATTGGTGGTGATGATAATGATTTTCAAGAAGATTCAGCCAAAATTACCAGCCATCTGTAAACAAATCTATAAATATTATAAAATAAAATTGCCTTCTATTTTACTAACATAGTATCTCTGTCCACTTGTGCCAAGTAGTAACTTTAAGCAAATGAAAACATAAATTTTATTTCAGCATTAATCATTCTTGTATTCAGGGATGTATTATGGCAAATACTTATTATCTATTGCTCATGAAACAGCATAATCAGATAAATTTTAGTTTCTAAGTCATGATATATTACCATACTAAATAAGATGCTGATAATATTTTGGAAGTGGCTGAGGAAAAAAAGAATTATTCACTTTTGGATGAAATTTATTGAATTAATTGTACTTCTAGATTGAAATTCTCCATTAATTAAAGAACTCAGGGTTACAAAATTGGACATTTGTAGCAGATTCTCTAACTGAATATGTATGCACACACACATACAAATATATATATATATATATATATATATATAGACATTCTCAATTTTATGTATGTTAAAACTTGTCACTTGGTACAGAGAGAAATTATGACTGTGGAAAAAGAGATATTACTTATAGCTTGAGATTACTAAGGAAATAATAGTATTGAGCTTTGGTAATAACTTATACAGGTAAAAGTTATTGGTATAAATTATTAAAGGAAATATTAAATACATTTTTCTTTCAATTCTTGATAAAATAGAACATTTTGTTGTTTAAACGTTCTATGTTCCTTACAAAAAAAAAACAGAAGTCAAAATTTCTACCTCTGACAATGAGCTTGGTTGCTATGGAAATACTTATGACTTTTGGTGTGAAAAGATGAAAAAGCTGGAGAATTTGAAATGTTAAGAAATAAATACGCTATTATCATGCAAAACTGCTTGATAGAAAAAGACATTTAAAAGTGTATACTAAATTAATCAGAACTTTTCTAAATAAAGCATTATTCAAAATCTTTAAAGTTTTGGCAGCTTTAAAACTTCAATAAAGTACGGTAAGAGAATGGGTGCTATGCGTATGAAGACTTCATATTGACTCATGAGCAATTTGCAATTAGAAGCAAGACTTATTTTAAAAAACATTAATTAACTTTTACAGTAAAATGCTGAAAACTAGGATTACCTGGTACTATTAATACATGGCAATACAGAATAATATATACATACATACATTACCACTATAAGTCATCATTTTACTTTGCCACTTCAATGTTGCCATATCCTTCCTGTCTTCATTTCCCTTACAGTAGCTTATCCATAAAATAATGCCAATATAATATACTTTTTAAAATATATGTACTCAATTATAAAATAATATGTAAGTGAAACCCCTTTTCACACCCTTCCAACAAGAAACTTCTATTAAATATACTTTTGAAAATCATTCATATGTTTAGAATATTCATGGGTGAACACATACAAATATTCTGTGTCTTTGTTTTATGGGGAATGTTTGCACTCATTTTTTTTCTAAATTATATATCACATATATTTTTGTGTTAGCACATAAGTGTTTACCCCAGCCTTAAATGGCTACATATTATTAAAGCAATGGATGAATTAGTTACTTAAAAAATACCTGCTTGACACATATTGAATTTTTATATATATACATACATACATGTATATGTGTATATATATATATATATATATATATAATATGGCACATATCACATGAATAAACATGCAATGTCAAGCCAATTTTCTTTACACAAATTTGTAAACACTTTGTTTACATACATACTTTCTTGACATAAGGAAGTTAATTTTATAGGCAAACTATTAAGTCATATTGAGAAAACAGGCATATTTTTGAAATCCTTATAAAATTAGCAAAATTAACCTTCAAAAAGATTGAAACAATTAATAATATTATTTACTGTCAGTGGTTAGTAGTTTCAATATTTTGGTGTTGAAATAAATTTATTTATATATATATATATATATATATATATATATATATATTCATTACTTTGTGAGGCATTTTGTCAGATTCCAATAATGAACTAGCTTTTAAAATAGACATGGAATGTAAAATCCAGGGGAAGCTAACTTTTAAAACTTTGATGAATGTTATAATGTAAAAATACTAATTGCTGTTGATAGATATGAGGGGTTCTAGAAAATATTTTGAGAAGGATCTGAGGGAATCAAGGTTAACTATTCCATTATTTTGTACATTAATAATAATTTGCTTATTATTATTTTTTATATAATTTGAAGTTACACTTGAAGTTCAGTTCAGTTGCTCAGTCTTGTCTGACTCTTTGTGACCCCATGGACTGAAGCACTCCAGACTTCCCTGTCCTTCACCATCTCCGGGAGTTGTTTAGACTCATGTCCTTTGAGTCAGTGATGTCATCCAATGATCTCATTCTCTGTTGTCCCCTTCTCCTCCTGCCTTCAATTTTTCTCAGCATCAGGGTCTTTTCCAATGAGTCAGTTCTGTACATCGGGTGGCCAAAGTATTGGAGCTTCAGCTTCAGTATCAGTCCTTCCAATGAATATTCAGAACTGATTTCCCTTAGGATTGACTGGTTGGAACTCCTTGCAGTCCAAGGCACTCTCAAGAGTCTTCTCCAACACCACAGTTCAAAAGCATCAATTCTTTGGTGTTCAGCTTTCTTTATGGTCCAACTCTCACATCCATACATGACTACTGGAAAGACCATAGCTTTGACTAGACAGACCTTTGTCGGCAAAATAATTTCTCTGCTTTTTAATATGCTGTCTAGGTTGGTCATAATTTTTCTTCCAAGGGGCAAGTGTCTTTTAATTTCATGGCTGCAGTCACCATCTGCAGTGATTTTGGAGCCCAAGAAAATGTTTGTCACTATTTCCATTGTTTCCCCATGTATTTGCCATGAAGTGATGGGACCAGATCCCATGATCTTTGGTTCTTGAATGTTGGGTTTTAAGCCAGCTTTTTCACTTTTCCCATCAGCATCATGCATCGAAACTGACTGGCAACTCGTTTCCTACATGATATTTTACATGTTTCATTGCCATCTTTCATCAAGAGGCTCTTTAGTTCCTCTTCACTTTCTTTCATAATCGTGGTGCCATCTGCATATCTGAGGTTATTGATATTTCTCCCATCAATCTTGATGCTTGTGCTTCATCCAACCCAGCATTTTACATGATACAGTTATGTTTCACTTATACTTGTAGTTATGCTTAATTTGCTGAAATACCTTGAAGTAATTTTTTTCTGAGAATGCGAGTTAATTGTAAAATTCTGAAACCTTGTACCTTGAGACCCAACAACGTTAGCAGTGATGGGCTCCAATAGATCAGTGAAATAGGTTATTAAAGGCGAATATTAATCTGCCCTGTGCTTCTTAAAAGCTTAGAGGAGTTAATTTTTATGTTTTTTATTGGTTAAATTTTTCTTCACATTGCCATGTTTGACAATTACCCTGCTTGTAAGAATAAAAATGCCTCCCAATGATTTGGGAGTAAATAGGTACAGTCAAGGGCAAAGGCAGATGCAAATCTGAAATGCAACATTTACCCCAGTGTAGAGGTACTAATACTCAGTGGTCTCACATGAATGACTCTGTTAATATGAGTTGTCAGCAAAAAGTCTGTGGCAGAACATGAAGAATGAATGTCCCTTCACCAGTTGTTTCAGATGAAAAGCGAATGGTAATATATATGTGCTTGTCACAAATTTGATCAGCACATAGAATCAGTTATGCTATTCATTGAAAATTAGTCACTATAATAATTATACTTCCACAAGATACAAATAAGCATGTTTTATATCAAGATAAAACATAAACACCAAACTGTAGAGTGAGAACACTTAGAAAAATCTACTGCTTCAAGTTCAAGGCATCTGTGATTCAGCAATCATTTTAGTGTCTGTATTTTACCAATGGGTTTTGTCTGATTAATATTTTAAACTTATTGGGGTCAGGAAGTTTTTCAAAATCTGGGTGACAGGAGCAGCAGTCAAAATTTCTGGGGAACTTCTCAATATTTGGTACCAATAAATATGATTGAATATTCCAATTTAGATTTTGAGAAAGGTGAATAATCCCAGTTTTCACTAAGTCAACCACAGCCCCATAAGTGGACAACAAAATGGATGTCAGTAACAACAGAATTTTCAATGACGATTGTGTTCATATTAGCAATAATTATAACAGCCAATTCATTTACTGCTTAAATGGTCCAGAACTTATGTGAAATACTCTGTAAATTAGGATAGAATAATTTCATGGTTACATCAGGTGAATTTGCACACACATACACACACACACAGTTTGTTTCTTACTCACACCACATCCTTTGTTGGTCTGATAAATCTAATGAGAAAACACATGATCTTCGTGTAGCTGCTCAGAAGTGAGTTGCTATGGTTCTGTGGTTCTGGCTTCTCAACCCATATTCTCTGAAAGTAAAACAAAACAGGAAAAGAAACTCATCACTTCTGCTCTCTGCCAAATGGTTATATGGCTATGATATTTCTACATAAGAAATAAAGGAAAGTAAAGAATATCTGACCAGCAGGAACAGGATAATATTTGAATCACCTTTAGTGTTCCTAATAGGAACACTTAATAGCCCAGAATAGGAGAAGAAGGTCGCCCAAACGTCTCAGGAAGGCTAATATTTGGAGACAATGAGTTTAACTTTTGTATCCTTGTCAATATCTTCAAATTGAACAAAATGCTCAGCATAAGCAACTCAAAGAAATATTGTAAAGCAAGACCACTTATTTGAACTTCTGAATATATGGGATATATTTTATACCTTATTCAGAGCCTTTTAAAATAGTTATAAAGTAAAATCTTTTAATGTGTCAATGGTAAATGACAGATTTAAATAATATTCAGTATATGCCTAAGTAGGCTTATATAATGAAATAAAACAATATTGTAAATAATTAATAAAAACTAATAGTTGAGTAACAGTTTACAAAGTACCTTCAAACCATGCTTTTGTTTGATAGGAAATAGCTGTGCACAAGCCCTGGCATCTGATTGCCAAGTAAATACTTTACTCTGTACTTCTTTATTCTGTCTGTCAAAAGTCAATAAAGATAGGACTCATTTCATGAGCACAGGTGCAAATTAAATGAATGAACACATAGAATGTTCTTAGAATCACATCTGGTACACCAAAAATATGGAATAAATGCTAACTGTTTACAATTGCTGCTATGTAAGCCTAACATTCATTAGTGAAGTTAAAATTATCAGCCAGATTTTTATATTGATGGAGACAACCAGGCTTAGAAAGTATAGCAATTTGTCCAAGTATCACGTACCTAGAAAGAAGCAGAACAATAAAACTTAGGGGTTATTTTGTCTTTAAATACAGCTTTCTAATTCTTTTTCTATTCAAGTCACAAAAACGACTGAGATTTCTGTGCCTACTTTTAATCTTTAGGTTGTGATCATTGGGGACCCATGTTTTAATATGAAAAGCTCATGAATGAATGAAAACTAGCTGTCCATTTTCCTAATGCCTTGTAGGAGTCTATTTACAAAATTAAATTTATAAATTACGTGCTGACAAATGTATACTATCTCACTATAAAATCTTCATTCACTTTGTTTTCTTCCTATCATACTCATTTTCTGAGTTCAAGTTGATAGGTGGGATGTGGACAGAGATATTGATGTATTTTTAAAAAATAGAAATTTTCTTAGTCACACAGATCTGGATACAAAATACACTTATGTCACAAACCAACTGAATGATTTTGTTGTTGTTCAGTCACCAAGTCGTGTCCAGCTCTTTGTGACCTCATGGACTGCAGTACTCTAGGCTTCCCTGTCCCTCATTATTTTCCACAGTTAGTTCATGTGCATTGAATTGGTAATGCCATCCAACCATCTCATACTCTGTTCCCTACTTCTCTGCCTGCACTCAATCTTTCCCAGCTTCAGGGTCTTTTCCAATGAGTTGGCTGTTTGCTGATAATGAATGATAATAGAACTTTTTAAAAAATTCAGCCCTTCCCTGTAGAAAAGAAATTAAATAACTATTCTGAATGTTATTGTGGACATTAAACATTAGTTTAAGTTCCCAATGGCAATTTTAAAATAATTCAATGTGTGTATTTTCTGTTGGAACTGAGGTTTTCGTGAATTTATAAAATGGAAAAGTCAAAGACCTGCTAACAGAAATAAGCCACAACTATTACTAAATAAGGGCTTCCCTGGTGGTTTGGAGGAAAAGAATCTGCCTTTCAATGCAGGAGACATAGGTTCAATCCCTTAGTCGAGAAGATCCCCTGTGGAAGGAAATGACAACCTATTCCAGTATTCTTCCTTATGAAATCCCTTGGATATAGGAGCCTAGTGGGGTCACAAGAGTCTGAAACAATTTAGTCACTAAACAACAACAATCAGTTCAGTTCAGTCACTCAGTTGTGTCCGACTCTTTGTGACCCCATGAACTGCAGCATGCCAGGCCTTGGCATGGCATGCTGCAGTTTTGTCCATGACCAACTCCTGAAGTTTACCCAAACTCATGTCCATTGAGTCGGTGATGCCATCCAACCATCTCATCCTCTATTGTCCCTTTCTCCTCCTGTCCTCAATCTTTCCCAGCATCAGAGTCTTTGCAAATGAGTCAGATCTTCGCATCAGATGGCCAAAGAACTGGAGCTTCAGGGTCAACATCAGTCTTTCCAAGGAATATCCAGGACTAATCTCCTTTAAGACGGACTAGTTGGATCTCCTTGCAGTCCAAGTGACTCTCAAGAATCTTCTCCAAAACACAGTTCAAAACCATCAATTCTTTGGTGCTCAGCTGTCATTATAGTCCATCTCTCACATCCATACTTGACTACTGGAAAAACCGTAGCCTTGACTAGATGGGCCTTTGTTGGCAAAGTAATGTCTCTGCTTTTCAATATGCTGTCAAGGTTGGTCATAACTTAACTTCCAAGGAGTAAGCATCTTTTAATTTCATGGCTTCAATGACCACCTGCAATGATTTTGGAGCCCCCAAAATAAAATCAGCCACTGTTTCCCCATCTATTTGCCATGAAGTGATGGAACCAGATGCCATGATCTTAGCTTTCTGAATGTTGAAATTTAAGCCAACTTTCTCACTCTCCTCTTTCACTTTCATCAAGAGGCTCTTTAGTTCTTCACTTTCTGCCATAAGGTTGGTGTCATCTGCATATCTGAGGTTCTTGATATTTCTCCGAGCAATACTGATTCCAGCTTGTGCTTCATCCAACCCAGTGTTTCTCATGATGTACCCTGCATATAAGTTAAATAAGCAGGGTGACAATATACAGCCTTGACCTACTTCTTTTCCTATTTAGAACCAGTCTGTTTAATGTCCAGCTCTAATTGTTGCTTCTTGATCTGCATACAGGTTTCTCAAGAGGCTCGTCAGGTGGTCTGGTATTCTCATCTCTTTCAGAATTGTCCACAGTTTATTGTGGCCCACACAATAGTTAATTACTAATAATGATGCTCAAGATTCTGGCAGAACCTACCTTTTGAATAAGCTGATCATAGTTCAGATAAAGGAAAAGTAATAGTTGACTTTCTGTACTAGTTTATTTAATGAACACGGAGAGTTCTCAAAACTTCACAGTGAATTTCAGCCAAAATAGAGCCACTGGCAATAAGCCGATGCAATCTGTCCCAAAGCAAGCTGAAATGCCCAAGAAGAAACAGAAATTATAAAAAGGCAAAAAGACTCTGAAAATTAAGACCAAAAAAAGCCCACTTGAATTTAATCTGTAGTTTTGGAGTCACCACTCACTGAAAGACAAATAGCATTGAATTAAAAAAAAAAAATTGAAATGCCATCTTGAACAAGATGTTATATTTAATCTATAAAACATAGCATTGTTACTTGGTTGCTGTTGTTCAGTCTCTAAGTCATGTCTTACTCTTTTACAACACTGTGAACTGCAGCACACCAAGCTTCTCTAACCTTCACTATCTCCCAGAGTTTGCTCAAACTAGGGTCCATTGGGTCAGTGATGTCATCCAACCATCTCATCCTCTGTTGCCCCCTTCTTCTCTTGCCCTCAATCTTTCCCAGCATCAGAATCTTTTCCAAAGAATTGGCTCTTTGCACCAGGTGGCCAAAGTATTTTAGTTTCAGCTTCTGCATCAGTCTTTCCAATGAATATTCAATGTCAATTTCCCTTAGAATTGACTGGTTTGACCTTGCTATCCAAGGGACTCTCAAGAGTCTTCTTCAACATAACAATTTGAAAGCATTGATTGGTGTTCAGCTTTCTTTGAGGTCTAACTCTCACATTCACGTGTGATCATTGGAAAAACCATAGCTTGGTCTGTATGGACCCTTGTCAGCCTAGTGATGCCTCTGCTTTATAATCTGCTGTCTAGGTTTGTCATAGCTTTTCTTAAAAGAACAAGTGTCTAGTAGAATCAATATGAACATTAAATGGGGAAGGAATAAAAGGAGATAAATAAATTTACATTTATCAAGTATATCAGTTAAGTCGCTCAGTCATGTCCAACTCTTTGCAACACCATGGACTGCAACACACCAGGCCTCCTGTCCATCACCAACTCCCAAAGTTTACTCAAACTCATGACCATTGAGTTGGTGATGCCATCCAGCCTTCTTATCCTCTGTCATCCCCTTCTCTTCCTGCCCTCAATCTTTCCCAGCATCAGGGTCTTTTCAAATGAATCAGTTCTTCCCGTCAGGTGGCCAAAGTATTGGAGTTTCAGCTTCAGCATTAGTCCTTCCAATGAATATTCAGGACTGATTTCCTTTAGAATGGACTGGTTGGATCTCCTTGTTGCCCAAGGGACTCTCAAGAGTCTTCTCCAACACCACAGGTCCAAAGTATCAATTCTTTGGGGCTCAGCTTTCTTTATAGCCCAACTCTCACATCCATACATGACTACTAGAATAACCATAGCTTTGACTAGGATGAATCTTTGTTGGCAAAGTAATGTCTCTGCTTTTCAACATGCTGTCTTGGTTGGTCATAATTTTCTTCCAAGGAGCAAAGGTCCTTTAATTTCATTGCTCCAGCACCATCTGCAGTGGGTTTGGTGCCTGAAAAAAATAAAGTCTGTCACTGTTTACATTGTTTCCCCATCTATTTGACATGAAGTGATGGGACCAAATGCCATGATCCTAGTTTTTGGAATGTTGAGTTTCAAGTCAACTTTTTCACTCTCCTATTTCACTGTCATCAAGAGGCTCTTTAGTTTTTCTTCGCTTTCTGCCATAAGGGTAGTGTCGTCTACATATCTGAGGTTCTTGATATTTCTCCTGACAAACTTGATTCCAGCTTGTGATTCTTCCAGTCCAGGATTTCTCATGATGTACTCTGCATAGAAGTTAAATAAGCAGGGTGACAATATACAGCCTTGATGTATTCCTTTTCCTATTTGGAACCAATCTGTTATTCCATGTCCAGTTCTAACTGTTGCTTCCTGACCTGCATATACATTGCTCAAGAGGCAGGTCAGGTTGTCTGGTATTCCCATCTCTTTCAGAATTCTCCATGGTTTATTGTGATCCACACAGTCAAAGGCCTTGGCATAGTCAATAAAGCAGAAATCGATGTTTTTCTGGAACTCTCTTGCTTTTTCCATGATCCAGCGGATATTAGCAATTTAATCTCTGGTTCCTCTGCCTTTTGTAAAACCAGCTTGAACATCTGGAAGTTCACAGTTCACGTATTGCTGAAGCCTGGCTTGGAGAATTTTGAGCATTACTTTAGTAGCATGTGAGATGAGTGCAATTGTGTGGGAATTTGAGCATTCTTTGGCACTGTCTTTCTTTGGGATTGGAATGAAAACTGACCTTTTCCAGTCCTGTGGCCACTGCTGAGTTTTCCAAATTTGTTGGCATATTGAGTGCAGCACTTTCACAGCATCATCTTTCAGATTTGAAAGAGCTCAACTGGAATTCCATCACCTCCACTAGCTTTGCTCATAGTGATGCTTTCTAAGGCTCACTTGACTTCACACTCCAGGATGTCTGGCTCTAGGTGAGTGATCATAGCATCGTGATTATCTGGGTCATGAAGATCTTTTTTGTACAGTTCTTCTGTGTATTCTTGCCACCTCTTCTTAATATCTTCTACTTCTGTTAGGTCCATACCATTTTTGTCCTTTATCGAGCCCATCTTTGCATGAAATATTCCCATGGTATCTTTCATTTTCTTGAAGAGATCTCTATTCTTTCCCATTCTATTGTTTTCCTCTATGTCTTTGCATTGATCATGAGGGAAGGCTTTCAAGTACATAGTAAATATTTAATTATTGTTAGCTAAATATGGTATGAGTTCACATGAATAAATTAATGTTAGTTAAAACTGGTGATAAAACTATTTTTCAGGCTAGATATTTTTCTCACATCCTTTTTAGAAGGCTAGACAAGCAGCAAACTCTCTCCTAGGTAGAGATCAGTTAAGGGGAAGCCTGGTAGAATGGCATTTGATGCTAGTTTTCTTTTGAACCTTTTATTAATGGGTTTACCATGTTAGAATGTGCTTATTCACATATCTACCTCTGTGTGTTAACACCTGACTTTCTCTCCCAATAAAAAGAAAATGTTAGCTAGGCTTCCACCAGCTGTAGAAGGTCATCCTACTCTGTACTGTGGAATCCTGCCCCCAGGCCACAGGTGAAAAGACTTGTACCAAGGTCATTGTAGTGGGGCCCAGAATCAGCTCAACTCCAAAACTGACTGAGTCCCTTTGTAACCATTGCCAATAGCCCCCCAGTCATCAGCAGCAGGGTTCTCCATCCCATACTTGGCAAAAATGCCTACGCTTATACTCACTGTATAGTACCCTAACCAATCATCTAATGCTACCTTTCCATTAAGAATTTTCTTTGTTTAGAAACTCTACACCTAAAGCAACTAGAAAAGGAAGAAATGAAGAACCCCAGGGTTAGTAGAAGGAAAGAAATCTTAAAAATTAGAGCAGAAATAAATGCAAAAGAAACAAAAGAGACCATAGCAAAAATCAACAAAGCCAAAAGCTGGTTCTTTGAAAGGATAAATAAAATTGACAAACCATTAGCCAGACTCATCAAGAAACAAAGGGAGAAAAATCAAATCAATAAAATTAGAAATGAAAATGGAGAGATCACAACAGACAACACAGAAAAACAAAGAATCATAAGAGACTACTATCAACAATTATATGCCAATAAAATGGACAACGTGGAAGAAATGGACAAATTCCTAGAAAAGTACAACTTTCCAAAACTCGACCAGGAAGAAATAGAAAATCTTAACAGACCCATCACAAGCACGGAAATTGAAACTGTAATCAAAAATCTTCCAGCAAACAAAAGCCCAGGTCCAGATGGCTTCACAGCTGAATTCTACCAAAAATTTAGAGAAGAGCTAACACCTATCCTGCTCAAACTCTTCCAGAAAATTGCAGAGGAAGGTAAACTTCCAAACTCATTCTATGAGGCCACCATCACCCTAATACCAAAACCTGACAAAGATGCCACAAAAAAAGAAAACTACAGGCCAATATCACTGATGAACATAGATGCAAAAATCCTTAACAAAATTCTAGCAATCAGAATCCAACAACACATTAAAAAGATCATACACCATGATCAAGTAGGCTTTATCCCAGGGATGCAAGGATTCTTCAATATCTGCAAATCAATCAATGTTATACACCACATTAACAAATTGAAAAATAAAAACCATATGATTATCTCAAGATGCAGAGAAAGCCTTTGACAAAATTCAACACCCATTTATGATAAAAACTCTCTAGAAAGCAGGAATAGAAGGAACATACCTCAACATAATAAAAGCTATATATGACAAAGCCACAGCAAACATTATCCTCAATGGTGAAAAATTGAAAGCATTTCCTCTAAAGTCAGAAACAAGACAAGGGTGCCCACTTTCACCATTACTATTCAACATAGTTTTGGAAGTTTTGGCCACAGCAATCAGAGCAGAAAAAGAAATAAAAGGAATCCAAATCTGAAAAGAAGCAGATGACATGATCCTCTCCATAGAAAACCCTAAAGACTCCACCAGAAAATTACTAGAACTAATCAATGACTATAGTAAAGTTGCAGGATATAAAATCAACACACAGAAATCCCTTGCATTCCTATACACTAATAATGAGAAAACAGAAAGAGAAATAAAGGAAACAATTCCATTCACCATTGCAACGGAAAGAATAAAATACTTAGGAATATATCTACCTAAAGAAACTAAAGACCTATATATAGAAAACTATAAAACACTGGTGAAAGAAATCAAAGAGGACACTAGTAGATGGAGAAATATACCATGTTCATGGATTGGAAGAATCAATATAGTGAAAATGAGTATACTACCCAAAGCAATTTATAGATTCAATGCAATCCCTATCAAGCTACCAACAGTATTCTTCACAGAGCTAGAACAAATAATTTCACAATTTGTATGGAAATACAAAAAACCTCGAATAGCCAAAGCGATCTTGAGAAAGAAGAATGGAACTGGAGGAATCAACCTACCTGACTTCAGGCTCTACTACAAAGCCACAGTTATCAAGACAGTATGGTACTGGCACAAAGACAGAAATATAGATCAATGGAACAAAATAGAAAGCCCAGAGATAAATCCATGCACATATGGACACCTTATCTTTGACAAAGGAGGCAGGAATATACAATGGATTAAAGACAATCTCTTTAACAAGTGGTGCTGGGAAATCTGGTCAACCACTTGTAAAAGAATGAAACTAGAACACTTTCTAACACCATACACAAAAATAAACTCAAAATGGATTAAAGATCTCAACATAAGACCAGAAACTATAAAACTCCTAGAGGAGAACATAGGCAAAACACTCTCTGACATACATCACAGCAGGATCCTCTATGACCCACCTCCCAGAATATCGGAAATAAAAGCAAAAATAAACAAATGGGACCTAATTAACCTTAAAAGCTTCTGCACATCAAAGGAAACTATCAGCAAGGTGAAAAGACAGCCTTCAGAATGGGAGAAAATAATAGCAAATGAAGCAACTGACAACTAATCTCAAAAATATACAAGCAACTCCTACAGCTCAACTCCAGAAAAATAAATGACCCAATCAAAAAATGGGCCAAAGAACTAAATAGACATTTCTCCAAAGAAGACATACAGATGGCTAACAAACACATGAAAAGATGCTCAACATCACTCATTATCAGAGAAATGCAAATCAAGACCACTATGAGGTACCATTTCACACCAGTCAGAATGGCTGTGATCCAAAAGTCTACAAATAATAAATGTTGGAGAGGGTGTGGAGAAAAGGGAACTCTCTTACACTGTTGGTGGGAATGCAAACTAGTACAGCCACTATGGAGAACAGTGTGGAGATTCCTTAAAAAACTGGAAATAGAACTGCCTTATGATCCAGCAATCCCACTGCTGGGCATACACACTGAGGAAACCAGAAGGGAAAGAGACACGTGTACCCCAATATTCATCGCAGCACTGTTTATAATAGCCAGGACATGGAAGCAACCTAGATGTCCATCAGCAGATGAATGGATAAGAAAGCCGTGATACATATACACAATGGAGTATTACTCAGCCATTAAAAAGAATTCATTTGAATCAGTTCTAATGAGGTGGATGAAACTGGAGCCTATTATACAGAGTGAAGTAAGCCAGAAGGAAAAACACCATTACAGTATACTAACGCATATATATGGAATTTAGAAAGATGATAACAATAACCCTCTGTACGAGACAGCAAAAGAGACACTGATGTATGGAACAGTCTTATGGACTCTGTGGGAGAGGGAGAGGGTGGGAAGATGGGAGAATGGCATTGAAACATGTAAAATATCATGTATGAAACGAGATGCCAGTCCAGGTTCAATGCACGATACTGGATGCTTGGGGCTAGTGCACTGGGACGACCCAGAGGGATGGTATGGGGAGGGAGGAGGGAGGAGGGAGGGAGGGTTCAGGATGGGGAGCACATGTATACCTGTGATGGATTCATTTTGATATTTGGCAAAACTAATACAATACTGTAAAGTTTAAAAATAAAATAAAAAAAAAAAGAAACTATAGACATTGGCTACCAACCCACAAAAAGTTTCAACTCTCACTGGCCTGTCAGGAGGTTGGCATATTGTGCTCTGCTCTTTGTCCTTAATAATCTCACTCTTTTATGTGATGCTCTATGTCTGGAAATTCTTTTCCAACCCATGTTCAGACTGCTATGATATGTACCCTAAGTTCCTCTTCCTTTTCCTCATGACAGGAAACCACTTTGTCAGTATCCACTGCCCTCATTGTTACTTTGTCATTGTTTTTTTCTTTTTTTAATTTCTGTGACATTTCTATCTTCATCTATTAGTTTGTGGGTTATCAAATTTACTTAGTTTTCCTTCTATCTTGCTGGCTGCCCAGTCTCAATCTGGAGGTTATTTTATATCTGTTAAGTTAGAGTTAAAATAGTAATGTCAATTACTATTTTCTGACAATAGTAATGTCGGAAAAATTGTACCTGTGCTAAATGAAAAAGTTGTTTAAAGACAACATACAGCATTGCTCTTTGTTAATGTATTTAGTCCTCAGGACATTGCTGTTATTATGCCCAATTTTCAAGGGAGTGAACTGAAGCCCTGAAATTTTAATTAATTTGAATAAGGTCATATTATTAGTGAGTGGTAGAACTGAAAAAGAAGAACCTGGTAGTCTGGCTTTAGAGCCTGAGCTTTGTGGAAATATCTAGGTCATAAATTAGATAGGAGGATTAAATGAGTTAGTACATGTAAAACTCCAAGGCAAGTTCTATGCACTATTAGTGCTCAAAGCAATTTCTTATTTTGGTTCATAGTTTATATTTTTATTTTTGTGTTTATCTATGGTTTGCTTTTTACATTTTCATATATGAAGCAATTTTTCCTTTATTTTATATGTGTGTGTATTTATTTTCTTTTAGTGAATTAGGAAATTTACAATCTGTTATTTATATTCACTTTTCATTGTACACATTTATAAAAGCATATATTTTTCTAGTAATCAACTTTAAGGACACAGCATTGATTACTTAATTCACGTATCTGATCACAAATGATATACAGTTTTTCTTTCCTCCATTTTATCATGTCTCTTGGATTTCTTGAAATGGCCTCCATCTTTTTTATCTTATGAAGTCTTCTTAAATAACCATCTTCAAAAAAAAAAAAAAAACGAAAGGAAAAGAAAAAGTAAAATTGGCTACAGTATTTGAACTGGATATAATAATTTTATATGTCCTCAGTTCCTGGAAATATGTGAATGAATGTCGACTACAGAGATCAAGGACGACTTTGCTGGAAGTAGAAGTCACAGAGGACAAAGTATGAGTTAAAAATTGTGTGTATTATTCAGTTACCTTACAATATAATGTTGTGCAGATATCTAAGAACACCCTATTTTGAGATTTAATAGTAAAAATGATTCTGAAATTATCTAAACCCTTGATTTTTTGTGGATTTAAAATTGATCAGGTAATGGAATAGAAATGACCTGTCTACTAAAAGTTTATTCACTGTCTCGCTGGAGGAAACTGTTTTCAATAAAACATTTCTGTAATTGCTAAGTTCATTTACAATTTTGAGCAACATTATTAAATAATAAATTTTACCTGATAAAACAAGAAAATTAGACAATGAAGTTCACAAAGGGCAGTAACAAAATAGTAATCTTGAGATGTATTCAATATATTTGTAAAGAAAACAAAGTGACATTGCCTTAAAATATACAGTAGTATTAATAGACCCAAAATTCCTAAAACTTTCCTTATTCTTTGATTTAATGATTTCACTATAGTCATTTATTCCAAATATGTATTCAGAAAAATACACACACACATATACTGTATGGGTATATATATTTACAAATATATAATATATATTACTATGATATGTATTACTTTATATATGAAGGTTTTTTTAATATTAGTAACAAAACTGAAAACACATTTTCAATTATGAATAATAAATATAGCTAACCAATAATGTCCAGCCATTAAAAATAATGGTCGACACAGAAAAAAACATGTACATGGAAAATGTCTTAATATGTTAATAACACGTCTTAAAATTTTATTTGTAGCACAGTACATTTTATATATATTTTTTCCTTTTTAAAAAATTCTAAAATGATATATTCAAAATGTTAAAATAATGTTATCTAGGTATTGATTGTTGCTTTAGCTCTTTACTTATATTTTCACTTGTGTAATTATTTTTGAGATTGAACACATTTAATAAAATATTTTTGGAAATAAAATTCATATTTAAAAAGCCAACAGATAGGATATTTCTGAATATTTTGTGTTGTATGTGGTATTTAGGGTACAAAATAAAATATTTTTTTCTCTAATTAAAAAAAATAGTTTCTTTTTTAAAATTGCTTCTTTCTCTTTTCAACAATCTCTGCCCCAACTCAGTTTATTTCTGTCTAAAATAAGGGAAATATCTGTTTATTTTAAGATTTTGTAAAGCTTCAAAAAGGTGCCACTTTAGAGCAGTTAAATTACCTGTAAATAATATGTTTGAAACACATGGAAGCTATTATTGGCAATAATAGTAATGTCTCATGTCTCACTTAAAACGCCAGGTCAAGGCCATTTTCATATGTGTGCTTTGGCAGAGGTAATAGAGAGAACATGACTGCTGATTGACATGAGAGCTAGACCCATGCAACTGGAGGCTTGTTACCCTCTTCCCTGTCCTTGGAATGTATATCCTACCTATTATTCCTACACTAGCCTTGGGAAAGCAATGTGGTATTGAGATAGTTAAACTGATTACATGACTGAACTCCGTTAAATCCTCTATATAAACTTTTAAGATTCTGGCAGGTGGGCACAGGTATCTACTTGTATGTAAGTTTCTCTGCCATCTATTAATCTGGAGTGATCTATCTTTTGCTTTGACTTCTCCCTGACCTCCATGTACTGAAGCCATGTGCTTTCACCCAGGGAACTCCTGAGATTTCTCACCAGCAGTTGACAACCCAGCCAGGTGACCAAATAGGTCTTGAGGAAAAGGTAACCACAGGGGAAATCCACTGGCCATTGACTTCCGGAAGGGATAGCATGTATGTCAACTGCCGGTGGACTGCTGTGTGAGTACAGGGATGCCTCAAAAATGCCTGGTCTAAGGATTTGTTTGAGGACTGGCAGCAGAGAGGAAAATGTAAGGCTGTGGAGTGGGTGGTCCCTACTGTGGGCAGGTTGAAGGTCCAGCTAGAGGCAGAAGCTCAGGTTAGAGAAGGACTTATGGTGTCCACTGCTCTGTTCCCTTTGGGGATTGAAGACAAGATGGGAGAACAGGATAATAAGCTGGAGACCTTAGCCTGAGGTTTTTGCAAAGCCAGGAGGGTGCAGGCTTCAGCAAATAAAGTATTTTATTTTTAATTAATTAATTTTTTATTGAAGGATAATTGCTTTATAGAATTTTGCTGTTTTCTGTCAAACTTCAACATGAATCAGCCATAGGTACTTGTGGGAAATCCAGATAAAGACACTAAGAGGTGGAATCTGGAGGAAAGTGAGGAGGGCAAAGAAGAGGATGTGTGATGATTGAAGGTGGAACAAATGAAGTGTCCTTTGCCATCCTAGTACAAAAGAAAGCAAAAGCACAGCCAGCGAGGCAGACCCCAGTTCAGGAAATGTTCACAATGAGAAAATATACTCCTGGAGAGCTTATTGATGTAACTGCCAAGTTCCAGCAAAAAGTCACAGAAAGTATCCAGGCGTGGTTAGTAAGGCAATGGGATATGGAAAGTGCTAGCTTTCTCTGATTAGGCAGGAGGCAGAGAACATGAGCAGCATCATCATATGCCCTGCTCTTCGGCTACAGTGGTGGACGCTGGAGAATTTAAGGTATTCCCCCCACTTTGTAGATTGGATTATTCAAGCCTGAATGGAGTTGGCTCAGTGAGGAGGCTCTTTCTGCAGTTGGAAATCTATAGAGGAGGCAACATAGTCTCAGGAAATTGGGGATGAGTCAGGCCACCTACACACTTGTCTTTGAAGATCCTGATTGGGCCACACTGACTGTTAGAATGAAAGTCAGTATACTTCAGTTTTCCCCCAGCACCTGATGCAGGAGGCCGATATCCATGCTGAGCCCAGTCATGGGACAAGACATTTGTGATGTTGGGCAACCCATTGCTGATCAGGGGAAACTAACAAGATCAGGAACAAGTTGTATACAGCTGGGAAAGGCCATAAGCAGAGAGGAAGCTCAAAACCTATGCCAATCCACTACAAAGCATCAAATAAAGGTAACCCAGAGGCAAATGTGGTTTTACTTCGTTGCTCCCAGGATCCCACCTGCAAAGGTAGAATAGCAGCCCAGCACTGTGTTGGTGTGCCTGTGGAAAACTTTAAACTGGAATAGCAGTTCAGGCCTGCCTCCTGTCCCTACCTTCCCTGATGCCCCACCTGCTCCAGCAGAGGCCTCAATGATATAGTTTTACTCTAGTTGAGTTTTTCCTATGCCCCTGGTATAGGATTCTTGTCAAAATCAGCTCCAGTGGATAGCCTTTGGAGGCACTGAGCTTGCTATTCACTGGTCCCCAAGAAAAAGTAAAAGCTGAGAGCTCTGGTGCTTACTGGAGCTGAATGTACTCTAACGCACGGTCACCCTCAGGATTTCTCTGTCCCACTCAGCACAATGGATGAGTATGGAGGGCAGATGGTTAGTCAGGAAAGACACTCTGACTTTGCAAATTAGGCATTCGCCTGCACAACAATATGATGTTTCTGTCTCACTGATACCAGAGAACATATTGGGCATTGATACCCTACAAGGTCACAGTCTACAAATTTCTAGAGATGAATTCTGCCTTCAAGTTAGAATAACCAAAGTGCTAAGTGGAATCACCAACTGAGAACCAGTACGTCTACCACTCCTCCCCTCTCACAAGACTAGTAACTGTCAAACAATATAAATCGCCTGTTGAGCATAAGGAGGAAGGAGAAACTATACAAGAATTGTGCTTCATAGGTTTTGTACACATTATCCTTAGTGCTTCAAACAGCTGGTATGACAGGTAAAAAAGCCAGAAGACTCATGGAGGAGGACCATGGACTACTAAGAAATAAGCAAGCTAATGCCACCTCATCCCCATCCTGTGCCCAACTTTGCTGCCATCTTAACTGACTTAGCAAGTGCTTTTTCAGTAATCCCTGGTTGCTGAGTCCCAAGATCAAATTGATTTCACCTGGGAGGACAACAATGAGCCATTTAAGCACTTTCCCAAGGCCACCTGCACAGACCCACAACATGGCACAGTAGCCCAAGACCTGTCCTTATTACCATTTCCCACCTGTAAAAATGGAGCCATTACATTGATGATGTGTTAATGTGCGAAGACTTGCCTCTGATGCAAGACACTCAGCAGACTTTCCTGGAACAATTCTGCAGAAGAGGATATGTAGTGAACTCAAATAGAATTTAATTTATTTAATTCCAAGGCACAATTGTAAAGTTTGTGAGAGTCATATGGCTGGATTAGACACATATTGTCCCAGAAACCATGACTGATAAGGTGATGCAAACCTGTCTACTTGCTAAAAATATAAAAGAGACCTGAGTCTCTAGAGGAATTTGGGAGCTTTAGAAGACTTTTATTCTCCTCCTGGCACAGTGAGGAGGACATCCTTTTTACTGCCACAAAGAAAATGCACTTGTGGAAGTGGGGATCAGAGTAACAAGGTGCCTTTAAGAAGAAAAAAAATACTACTGAAGCAGATAAAAGCTCTAAGAATCTCCAACTTGAGTTAACTGTATCCATGACTCCTAGATACATGGGGTGAGCACTGTGGCAGAGACAACAGAAAGATATAGTATCCCACGTGTTTTGATCTGAAAGGGAACAAAAACCTAATATACCTCCCCAAAGTGGCAATTACCAGCAGTGTACACAGCAATTCTCCAGGTAGATCATCTCACAAAGAAATAGCATGCTATGTTAAGAAATTCCTATTCTGTGAAGGTGTGGTTTAAGCTTATGATCCATTGGCCCACCTCTGCCATGACTTAAATTTTCACTTTGACTAACGGGTACACCTACTTGTAGCAGAGGAGCACCTGTCTGCCAATCCACTATCTCTGGAAATGTGGGTGCTACTAGACTTTGTATAGCATGTATCTGCCAAATGCCCCCACTCCCATTCCTCTGGAGGCTCCAAGTAGCTTATACAGAGGAAATGGAGGACATCCTCCCTGGTGGTCTAGTGGTTAGGATTTGGCGCTCTCACCACTAAAGCCTGATACTTATAAGTCAGTTGGGTCGACCCATCCATATGGACTGCAGTTACTAATCAGCTCAACACTGACACCATCTGGATAAAAATAGGAACAAATCATAATAGCAAGTAGGTTTGGCTGGTGATCACTCAAGAGAGCTGGATCTTAGAGGAAAGACATTGTGATTCCCTGAAAAAGCCTGCATGCATGTGTGCTAAGTCACTTCAATTCTGTCCAGCTCTTTGCAACACTATGGACTGTAACTTACCACACTCTGTCTATAGGGATTCTCTAGGCAGAATACTGGATTAATCATATCATAGTAGCCAGTTCATCTAGTTCAAAGCTATGGTTTTTCCAGTAGTCATGTAGAGATGTAAGAAAGAAAACTTAGCGCCAAAGAAGTGATGCTTTTGAACTGTCGTGCTGGAGAAGACTCGAGAATCCCTTGGACTGCAAGAAGATCAAACCAGTCAATCCTAAAGGAAATTAGTTCTGAATATTCATTGGAAGGGCTGAAGCTGAAGCTCTATTACTTTGGCCACCTGATGCAAAGAACTGACTCTTTGGAAAAGACCCTGATCCTGGAAAAGGTTGAAGACAGGAGGAGAAGGGGATGACAGAGGATGAGATGGTTGGATGCATCACCAACTTAATGGACATGAGTTTGAGCAAGCTCTGGGAGATGGTAAAGAACAGGGAAGCCTGGCATGCTGCAGTCCATGGAGTCACAAAGAGTAGGACATGACTGAACGTCTGAACTGAGCTGAACTGAGTTTGGCTGGTGATCACTCAAGAGAGCCAGTTCTGTTCATGGGAATTCTCCAGGCCAAAGAGCCTGAAATAGTCTTTACTGCCTTCCATGTCCCAAGTCATAAGGCACTTACACTCTCTTGGAATTAGGAATTTGATGCCTAAACTTAGGTAAAAGTCATCACAACTGACCCTTCAAATGATACAGTAGATGACTGGTACATAAGAAGAATGACCACCATAGGGCCCAGATGGATTGCCCTTGGAACACAGTGACTTGGTTAATACAGTAAAAGCACATCCTTGTGTTTTAAACAAGGCCCAAGGCAACCAGCGAAGGAGTCTGGGACTATGCACAAGAGTTTACAACCAGTGAAAGACTGGAAAATTGATTTTTTTTGATCCCTCTCACTGACAGTTTTATTTTTTATTTTTTGCATTTTTAAAATATTTGCTTGTTTTTAATTGATTGATGATTGCTTTACAATATTGGTTTGACTTCTATCATACATTAACACGAGTTAACCATAGGTGTACATATGTCCGGAGAAGGCAATGGCACCCCACTCCAGTACTCTTGCCTGGAAAATCCCATGGATGGAGGAGCCTGGTAGGCTGCAGTCCATGGGGTTGCTGAGGATCAGACACGACTGAGCAACTTCACTTTCACTTTTCACTTTCATGCATTGGAGAAGGAAATGGCAACCCTCCAGTGTTCTTGCCTGGAGAATCCTAGGGACGGGGGAGCCTGGTGGGCTACCGTCTATGGGGTCGCAGAATCGGAAACGACTGAAGTGACTTAGCAGCAGCAGCAGTGCATACGTCCCTCCATCTTGAATCTCCTTCCTACCACCTGCCCCTTCCCACAACTCTAGGTTATTACAGAGGCCCTGTTTGAATTCCCTGAGTCATAGAGCAAATTCCCATTGGCTATTTATTTGCATATGTTTGTGTATATGTTTCATGCTTCTTTTTCCATTCATCTCACCCTGGGAGGTGGGAGGGAGAATCCAGAGGGAGAGGACATATGTACATGTATATGTGTCAAGTTGTTTCAGTCATGTCTGATTCTTTGTGACCCTATGGACTCTAGCCTGACATGCTCCTCTATCCATGGAATTCTCCAGGCAAGAATACTGGAGTGGGTTTCCATGCCTTTATCCAGGGAACAAACCCATCTCTCATGTCTGCTGCATTGGCAGGTTGATTCTCTATCATTAGCACCACCTTGGAAGGCCAACATACGTATACCTATGGCTAATTCATTTGATGTGTGAAAGAAATTAAACCAATATTGTAAAGCAATCATCAATAAATTAAAATAAATAATATTTAAAAAATAAAACCCTTAAATATGCCTTGGTTTGTATGGATACCACGTCTGGTCTAACCCAAGGTTTCCCCTGATGTAAAGCAAATCAGGCTGGGGATTAGAGAAGCTGAGGACCACTGTCAAATAGACAATGATTGCAGGTCACATTTCAAAGGTCACAATATTTAAGAATGGGTAAAAAAGCATGACATTGAATAAATTTCCATCTTCCCTATAACAGACAAGCAGCAAGGTTGATAGGAAGGAAGAATGGAATTAAAGCCTCAGATTAAGTTATGAACAGGTAAAACTATTAATACCTCGGCTGAGTGAACTAAAGTATAGAACTAATATATCTGAATGAGCAGTCAGTGGGGCCTGTTGTTTCACATGCCAGACTGGGGGCCACTGATGAGACACCAATCATCTTAAAGATATGAAAGCCTCAGGAGACAGCCATCAGCTGACTTTCACCTTGAATCAATATGCTACACTCCTGAGAACACCAAGTCCCAACTCACCCAGAAAGGTATTATTTACTGGAATTTGTAGCGGAAGGCCCCACTGTGATGGGCAAGGTGGGGTCTTAACACATCTGTGTGAGGTGGAGCTATTTGACCTTCACTGGGATCCTATTGTCCTGCTACAAGCTGGACTTGTTGAAATGCACTGTATTTGTAACAGAAATATACAGTGTTGAAAGAGGGCAGAAGGCGGGTGTCCTGGTCCGGCGTATCTCACCCCTAGTCCATCTCTTCAGGCCTGACCGTGCTGCTGCCCCAGTTGACATGTATGGTATGTATACCAGATCCAGGTCCTAAAGCTGCCAACCTCTCTCTCCTCAGGGCCAGATGGGTGTTTTCTATTCTCCACCTGCATTTTAATTTGGCCCCTCTATTGGTCTGGAGAATAATGTAGCACACATAAAAGTCCTACTAAAGTCACGCAACAAGCCTCATGTGACAAAGTCTGTCTTTACTCAACACTAAAAATCTCTCTAGTAAGTAAAGCTGTCCACCAAAATAGGATGAGCTTGGACATTTAGTTCTTGTTGTTCAGTCACTAAGTTATGTCTGACTCTGCAAACCCATGAGCTGCAGCAAGCCAGGCTTCCCTGTCTCTCACTTTTACTGCCTCTCAAGTAAGCAACTGTGCCATTATCTAAACAGAATCTTCTGTGTTCAGACCTGATGAGTCTGCTAATGTATCATCATTGTTAAATCACATAAGGGTAAATATGAATGTCCTGAGTATTCTGAGTCCCGGACTAGGGGTCTTAAATCAGTAGTTCAGATTATGAGGTTTTTGGTGGAAAAAAAATGTTACTTACTTTGGGAAACGTTATCTGAATCTGTGCTTTCTCTTGCATGTACCTATGTTATTGCTCTGTTGTCTGCCTCCAGTGCAGACAGGAGGCTTCAAATGGGCTACATTCATCCTTGTGACACCCCTTGCAGACAGCTCAGGTCATATTTCAAAAAAAGGAAGAGAGAAGTATGTATGTGCTGGTTAGGAGGAGTATCATGTCAGGGGAGATCACTGAGAAGCCAAGTGCAAGTTGATCTTAAGAGCTGGACCTGGGCAATTAAAGGCTCCTTATTGCTTCCACTCTCCCTGGTACATATGTCCCTCCTACTGGAAGTACTAGTCTTGTGACCACCCAAGACAAGCTTCAGTAAACCCCCCTGCTTTCTCTTATTTTGGGACAATCCTGCTAAGTAACCTACTTCAATCATGCCATTATTTTATTTGGCATGTGTTTCAAAGGCATCTGCAAAGGAAAAAGAAAATGTCAGTTACTGTTTGGACCAAATCGTTCAGTTTTCTGGCAAGGTCTTCATCACATGGACTGTCTTTGGCCACCTTTGCCTTTTGTTCCTGCTATTGTTGATACTTTAGCATCAGACATTAATTACAAATGCAACTCAATTGATAAGCAAGTTAGGAATAATCAACATCTGGGAATTTTCAGTATGCATTAGTATTTTAACAAGAAAGCAAGCCAGTTGCATTTGAGGTGGTTCTGTTATTCACATGCTTGTTATCAATAATTTAAGTACTTCCTTTCTAAGATGCAAACTTTGTGTAGTGTATAATTCAGAAAACTCTATAATTTAGGTCTATAATGACACAATGCTCTGATTTTTAAAAATATATAATTTTATTTTGGAATTTCACTGGGAGAAATTCCGGTACTTTAATTATTCATTATTTTTGTCAATCTTATTAAAATTGAAAGTGGATATATTTAATTATTTGGAGCAACTCATGGGATCAGAAAGAGTTGGACACAACTGAGCGACTGAACCGAACTGAACTGAAACATCTTAAAAAAAACAATTGGTTTGTATTTTGACTAATTTTTTACAATAAATATATTTCACTTTTACATGAAAAGAACAAATCCTTTTAAAATTAAATCACTATTTTGTTTGCTTTGTTCAACAGTATTCCCCAAACTCCATGGATATTTTGTATATCAGCTAAAAAGCATAAAAGTATTCAAAAACATTTCTTGGTTTTGCAATGCTTGCCTTTGACAAAAATATTGTTATCTTTTTCAGATGAACTTGAGTTGTAATTTTCATGAAGCATAGTCACATTTTTAAGTAAAAGGTATGCCTTTTTACAACTTTTGACCTTTCAAATAGTCAGGCAATGTATGTAATTGATGCTTATTCTTTAATGGCTCTAAAGGAATGAGTAAAAGTGACCTTTTGATAGCAGCTCTAGTTAGTGATTGTGCCAAGGCTGCAATTGGCATAATAGAATTTACAAAGTAGGACCCAGGAGTGTGAGTGTGTACGACTGTGTGTGCTCTTTAAATATCTGTAATGAAATTGAAACACTAACTCAACATAAGCTTTTTGCCAGCTGGCTTTGAACAAGTAACATTCAGCTTTTTTATGATTCACCTTCAGGTGACAGACATTTACATTGCAAGTTTTTATGTCATTGTAGCTGTGTTTCTTATTCAGCTCTGCATACATTTTAGAAGTGTAATGGACCAAAAATTAAGTAATACGTTTCTCTGATTATAAAAGCACTTTGCATTAATTATCCCATCTACTTTTCTCAGCACACTACCTATCGTTGTTCAGTGGCTCAGTTGTGTCTGATTCTTTGTGACCTCATAGATGCAGAATGCTAGGCTTCCCTGTCCTTTACCATCTCACAGAGTTGGCTCAAACTCATGCCCATTGAGTCAATGATGCCATCCAACCATATCATCCTCTGTAATCCTATTCCCTTTGTGTCTTCAATCTGTCCCAGCATCAGGGTCTTTTCCATTGAGTCAGCTTTTCCCATCAGATTGCCAAAATATTGGAGCTTCAGCTTCAGCATGTGTCTTTCCAATGAATATTCAGGACTGATTTCCTTTAGGATTGACTGGTTTGATATTGTAGTCCAAGTGACTATTAAGAGTCTTCTCCAATACCACACTTCAAAAGCATTAATTCTTCTGCACTGAGCTTTCTCTATGGTCCAACTATCATATCCATAACATGACTACTGGAAAAACCACAGCTTTAATTATATGGACATTTCTTGGCAAAGTGATGTCTATACTTTTTAATAAGCTATCTAGGTTTGTCATAATTTTTCTTCCATGGAGCAAGAGTCTTTTAATTTCATGGCTGAGGTCACCATCTACAGTGATTTAGATTTCTTGGAGACCAAGAAAGTAAAGTCTGTCATTGTTTCCCCATCTATTTGCCATGAAATGATGGGACCGAATGCCATGATCTTAGGTTTTTGAATGCTGAGTTTTAAGCCAGCTTTTTTACTCTTATCTTTAACATTCATCAAGAGGCTCTTTAGTTCCTCTTCTTTTTCTGCCATAAGGGTGGTGTCATCTGCATATTTGAGGTTACTGATATTTCTCCTGGCAATCCTGATTCCAGCTTGTGTTTCATCCAGTCTGGCATTTTACATGATGTACTGTGCATATAAGTTAAATAAGCAGGATGACAATATACAGCCTTGATGTATTCCTTTCCATATGTGGAACCAGCCCATTGTCCTATGTCTGATTCTAACTGTTGGTTCTTGATCTACATACAGATTTCTCAGGAGTCAGGTCAGGTGATCTGGTATTTCCATCTCTTTAAACATTTTCCCCAGTTTGTTGTGACCCACACAGTCAAAGGCTTTAGCTTAGTTAATAAAGCAGAAATAGGTGTTTTTTCTGGAATTTTTGTGCCTTTTTTTATGATCCTACTGATGTTGACAATTTTACCTCTGGTTCCTTTGCCTTTTCTAAATCCTACATGAGCATCTGAAACTTCTTGGTTCACATACTGTAGATTGGAGAATTTTGAGCATTATTTTGTTAGCATATGAAATGAGTGCAATTGATCAGTAGTTCAAACATTCTTTGGCATGGCCTTTTTTAGAGATTGGAATGAAAACTAACCTTTTCCAATCCTATTACACTGTTGAACTTTCCACATTTTCTGGCATATTGAGTGCAGTACATCTTTCACAGAATCATCTTTTAGTATTTGAAATAGCTCAACTGGAATTGGAGAAGGCAATGACACCCCACTCCAGTACTCTTGCCTGGCAAATCCCATGGACAGAGGAGCCTGGTAGTCTGCACACTACCATGGGGTCGCACAGAGTCAGACACGACTGAGTGACTTCCCTTTCACTTTTCACTTTCATGCATTGGAGAAGGAAATGGCAACCCACTCCAGTGTTCTTGCCTGGAGAATCCCAGGGATGGCGAAGCCTGGTGGGCTACTGTCTATGGGGTCGCACAGAGTCGGACACAACTGAAGTGACTTAGCAGTAGCAGCAACTGGAATTCCATCTCTTCCACTAGCTTTGTTCGTAGGGATGCTTCCTAAGGCCCACTTGACTTTGCACTCCAGGCTATGTGATTCTAGATAAGTGACCCTGTCGTGATTATCTGGGTCATTAAAATCTCTTTTGTATAGTTTTTCTATGTTTTCTATATTAAGAAATATTTTCTATATTTTCTATATTATTTTCTATATTTTCTATTTTAATATATTTCTTATTATTTCTTATTTCTTATTTCTATCTTAATATATTTCTATATTAAGAAAAGCACCCTCTTCTTAATATATTCTTCTTCTGTTAGGTCCGTACCATTTCTGTCCTTTATTGTGCCCATCCTTGCATGAAATGTTCCCCTGGTATCTAATTTTCTTGAAAAGATCTCCAGTCTTTCCCATTTTATTATTTTCCTCTATTTCTTTGCATTGTTCACTTAGGAAGGCTTTTTAAATCTCTCCTTGCCTTTGTTTGGAACTCTGCATTCAGATAGGTATATATTTCCTTTTTCCTTTGCCTTTCACTTCTCTTCTTTATTCAGCTATTTGAAAGGCCTCCTCAGACAGCTATCTTGCCTTTTTGCATTTCTTTTTCTTGGGTATGATCTTGATCACTGTCTCCTATACAATGTTATGAACCTCCATCCATAGCTCTTCAGGCCCTCTGTCTATCAGATCTAATCACTTGAATCTATTGTCACTTACACTGCATCTTTGTAAGTGATTTAATTTAGGTCATACCTGAATGGTGTAGTGGTTTTCTCTACTATCTTTAACTTAAATTTGAATTTTGCATCAAGGAGCTTATGATCTGAGCCACCGTCAGCTCCCGATATTGTATTTGCTGACTGTATAAGCTTCTCCATTTTCGGCTTCACAGAGTGTAATCACTCTGATTTTTGTATTGACCATCTAGTGATCCCCACGTGTAGAGTCATCTCTTGTGTGGTCGGAAGAGCATTTTTCCTCTGATCAGTGCATTCTCTTGGCAAAATTGAGTTAGCCTTTTCCCTGCTTCATTTTGTACTGCAAGGCCAAACTTGCCTGTTACTCCAATACTCTTGCCTTCCTACATTTGCATTCCAGTCCCTTATAATGTAAAGTTTTTTGTTTGTTTCTTGGTGTTTTTAGAAGGTCATGTAAGTCTTCATAGAAGCTTCAGCTTCAGCTTCTTCAGCATTAGTAGTTGGGCCATAGACTTGTATTACTGTGAAATTGAATGGTTTGCCTTGGAAAAGAACAGAGGCCATTCTGTTGTTTTTGAAATTGCAACCATGTATGGCATGGTTTTAGAAAAGGAAGAGGAACCAGAGATCAAGTTGCCAACATCTGCTGGATCACCGAAAAAGCAAGAGAGTTCCAGAAAAACATCCATTTCTGCTTTATTGACTATGCCAAAGCCTTTGACTGTGTGGATCACAACAAACTGTGAAAAATTCTGAAGCAGATGGGAATACCAGACCACCTGACCTGTCTCTTGAGAAACCTGTATGCAGATCAGGAAGCAACAGTTAGAACTGGACATGGAACAGCAGACTGGTTCCAAATAGGAAAAGGAGTATGTCAAGGCTATACATTGTCACCCTGCTTACTTAACTTATATGCAGAGTACATCATGAGAAACACTGGGCTGGAGGAAGCACAAGCTGGAATCAAGATTGCTGGGAGAAATATCAATAACCTCAGATATGCAGAGGACACCACCCTTATGGCAGAAAGTGAAGAAGAACTAAAGAGCTTCTTGATGAAAATGAAAGGGGAAAGTGAAAAAGTTGGCTTAAAGCTCAAAATTCAGAAAACTAAGATCATGGCATCTAGTCCCACCACTTCATGGCAAATAGATGGGGAAACAGTAGAAACAGTGACTGACTTTAATTTTGAGGGCTCCAAAATCACTGCAGATTGTGATTGCAGCCATGTAATTAAAATACACTTACTCCTTGGAAGGAAAGGAGTAATGACTGACCTAGACAGCATATTAAAAAGCAGAGACATTACTTTGTCAACAAAGGTCCATCTAGTCAAGGCTATGGTTTTTCCAGTCATGTGTGGATATGAGAGTTTGACTATAAAGAAAGCTGAGCATCGAAGAATTGATATTTTTGAACTGTAGTGTTGGAGAAGACTCTTGAGAGTCCTTTGGACTGCAAGGAGATCCAACCAGTCCTTCCTAAAGGAAATCAGTGATGAGTGTTTATTTGAAGAATGGATGATGAAGCTTAAACTCCAATACTTTGGCCACCTGATGCAAAGAGTTGAATCATTTGAAAAGACTCTGATGTTGGGAAAGATTGAGGGTAAGAGGAGAAGCAGATGACAGAGCATGAGATGGTTGGATGGCATCACAGACTCAATAGACATGAGTTTGGGTAGTCTCCGGGAGTTGGTGATGGAAAGAGAGGTCTGGCATGCTGCGCTTCATGAGGTCACAAAGAGTCAGACATGATTGAGCAACTGAACTGAACTGATGGCACTTTGGACTCTGTTGTCTATAACAGATACTCCATTTCTTCTAAGGTAGTCTTGCCCACAGAAGTAGATACAATGGCCTTCTGAATTAAATTCACACTTTCTAGCCCATTTTAGTTTACTGATTCTAATGCAACATTATTTTTCACATATAATATTTCAATACAGAGTTGAAATTCAAGCCCAAGTCTTACAATTTTTTTTGTTGTTCTTCCTATCAAAACATACATGTTTATAAGAGAGAGATTCTACAGAATAGTATATGAATACAATCCTGCAAGAAAAAGCATATGAGAAAACTTACAGATATTTTTTGCTAAATTACAAAATTGCATTTTACTTTATTAGACTTACCTGTTTGGGTGGGAATCCATCAGAAACATGATGAATGCACAACTTAGCATATTAAAGTGACAAATGACAAAAACGGTATATAAATTCGAACCCAAAACAATAAAGTAAATGGCAACAGGATCATACTTATCAGTAATTACCTTAAACGTAAATGGGTTGAATGCCCCAACCAAAAGACAAAGACTGGCTGAATGGATACAAAAATAAGACCCCTACATATGTTGTCTACAGGAGACCCACCTCAAAACAGGGGACACATACAGACTGAAAGTGAAGGGCTGGAAAAAGATTTTCCATGCAAATAGGGACCAAAAGAAAGCAGGAGTAGCAATACTCATATCAGATAAAATAGACTTTAAAACAAAGGCTGTGAAAAGAGACAAAGAAGGTCACTACATAATGATCAAAGGATCAATCCAAGAAGAAGATATAACAATTATAAATATATATGCACCCAACACAGGAGCACGGCAGTATGTAAGACAAATGCTAACAAGTATGAAAGGAGAAATTAACAATAACACAGTAATAGTGGGAGACTTCAATACC